>NW_006431915.1:456837-475227 GCF_000325575.1 Pteropus alecto
GGTAAGACTTACAGGGCATGCTGTGAAGAAACTGAATAGAAAGCTGGAATTACATATTAAATCAAAATCATACATTAAATTAGGACCCTCGGTTTCAGTCTCAGATCTAGGTAGAATTAACCACACAAACATAAGGCTGCACTGGGCATTGGATAAGTCTCTGTCACTATTGAACCTACTTATTTATATGTCTGTCTTCCTCACTAGATTCCAAGATCCCTGAAGGTAAGGAATGTCCGATTTGGCATTATGAACCCCAGGAGCCACTTCTTGAAAGATGTTTAATAAATATTTGTTTATATAGAAAGATGTTTAGAGGAAGATCGACATATCAAATGGCATTTTAAGAGGTAATTAATAAGGAAGAAATGAATTAGACCTTTGCTGTTTCATGACACTCTTAATCTTCTCTTTTTACCAATCCAGAGAGTATCAATTGACTTTGAACACCTCTACAGTGGGAAAATAATCTCTTTAGACATATATAAATAACCTGTAAGAACATTACTGCATTTCTCCTCAAGCCCTCATTCTAATTCAAAGCAGGAAAAGGACATTTCCTCCTCCTTAGTGCTTCTAATTTCTGCATTATGATCAAAGCACCAATCTTTGTGTCCCATGCAAAATAAGGGTAAAAAAGGCATTAGGTGCATGATTACTTACCAATTATTCTTTATGATCTATATAATCAAATACCATCTGGCGGCTTGGGAAAAATTCCACCACAGTAGCAAAAGTCGAATGCCAGAGTCAGAAAAACTCATCCGTTCAGCAGTGCAGTCAGGCCTTCTATGGCTGGGCCTCTACACAGAACCTGTGAAACACCAAGTGATTTGAAAAAGGAAGCAAGGCTGGCCTTAATTCACTGAGTCACTGGCAAGTCACCTGTGAGTTAGATTCTGCCCAGGTAAGGACCAAAAACACTGAAAGGCAGGGGGACCAATTTCAGCTCAAGGAAAGCAAAGAAACTGATACGTTGAGGTGAATTAAATACAAATGACTACCGGACTCTTTATGATAAGTATCCGCTGATCTTATTTAAAACAGTTGTTAAAATTTCGTAAAGAAATACTCCAATGACAGTATAATGAAAATATGCCTCCAGAGAATCCAAGGACATAACCCAAACCATATCCATTTGGCCAGATCCATATTTTCTTTTTTAAAAATCACAGAAACTTTTCCTCAACTTTATATTGCATATATGCTCTTTCATAAGCAAGTAATGCTTTAAATTATTTACTCACAGGAGAAAATGACTTACCTGTCTCAGTGAATGTAATAAGAATATTGCGTATAGTCTTTTCAATTTTAGGAAACTGTGCTAACTTGAAGGGAGCTGACACTATATCAGATTTAACATGCAGGCAATTTATTTGTTTTGTTTTGGCATCGTTATATATTTTGAGAACTCAGAAACATGCAACTATGTGAGTATAAAGAATAGCATTTTAAACACTGTTGTATAAGCCTTAGTAGAAAAATTACTAAAGAAAAAAGCTCAAGATGCTGCTATAGATTTGTAGTATATTAAAATGCATTTAAGTTACCATTAGTTTTTGTTAGCTTGGTGTTTGTTAACTTCTTTTATACATCAAATTACTGGCATAGTATGATGAGCTGAAAGGATCTCTGATTCAGTGTTGTCTGGTTTTTCATTTTTTTTGTTTTTTGTAACAATATTTAAATCATAAGAGGAAAAAAAATGTAGCATGCCTATAGCAAAAACACTTATCCACAAAAGAACATAAATCAGATTTATTTGTGTTTTCTCTACTATATCACTGACTGAAAGAAGTAAATGGGAAAATGTGTACTATTTTGAGAGAGGAAAATCTGAACCAAGAATAAAGGTGATTGATGATGATGTCCTTTATATTTCCACTAATGCTATAAATTTTAACCCTGGCTAATGGATCAAACTCTATTAATAGTCACTAAGAACAAATCTCTCCTTCTAATTCTAAAGTTTCATTTTCAGTTTGTAGAACAGTGTCTAGCACATAATAGAAGTCCCAATATGTGTAATAACAACATATATGGTTTGGGCTTTAAATTATTTACTGTGTTTAGCTTCAAATAGTATCTGCCTAACAACCCAACATTGGGAACAATGATATTTTAACTCCACCTTGGTTTTTACCCTCAGCTGTGATGCATTATGTTTGTCCTTGACAGACAATAATAATCCAACCCTGTGTTCAAGGTACAAACTGTCTTTACACAAGAAATCTAGAACAAGATTTTAATATCATTACATTTTATCCTAAATAGATACCTGTTCTTAAATGAACAATACCATTAAACGCACTTTAAAAGAAAGAACTGATTTTTTCAAGTGTGTGGTAGATCAGATTTGAGTACCATTCCCACCATCAGGCTTATCAGGGGTAGGGACCATCTATGCATACATTGTATATCTAGTTTTTCCTAGAGTGGTAGTGTGCTCCCCTCCAACACACATACCTACTGTTTATTTATTTGTTCATTCATTCATTCATTCATCTATCTATCATAAAGCTCTTCACATTATAAATATTAGGGACCTAGACAAATAAATGGTCATTTTTAGCTTTTAAAACAAAACAAAACAGAATGAATGGTGTTCCTTCCACACCCCTAGCTTCATTTCTTTTGAATCAAGCCATGTTTTACTCTGCATAGTCAGTCCAGGGATTTACCAAATGTCCCTACTGTATACATTTCATTCCATAAAGCAAATCTGAAAATGACCTTGAAGGACTTTTTTTTTAAAAAGCCATTTTTTTTGTTTGTGTGTTTTCTAATGCTACTCTATAGCATTAGACTTTACTTTTTGAACAGTTTAAAAGTTCCATGGATTTTCATTGAATTTTATATGACTTTTTTAAATGTCCCTGTAAGAATCATAATATTTACATTACTATTCAGTGATTTTTAAAAAATAGAGACAAACTTTCTTTCTTTGTATCTCCATTAAAACACACCTACACATACACACATTTTAAGTAAACATCTATTTATTCTTTATGGTGTGTGTATTAACTATTTTGCTAACTACCAATTCACTATTTATTGTCGTTGTTGTTCCGATAAGTACTTTTATCTCCATCACAACCTAGACAATTACAGAGAGGCTCAGGAACAAACATACAGCCTACAGGGATGTAGATGATTTCAGATTGTTCTGTTTTTCTTCATTATGTTGTATATTTTCAATGGATGAGAAAGCTCATGCTTGAAAATTCCTTTATGTAACTTCTATTATGGTCTAATTAGATACAATTTCTTATTTCTAAAGTCAACAAAGTGGATTTTATTTAATATCTTTCTTCTGAGTGGGTCTCTACAGAAAGAGAAAACACAGACTCACCAAAGATATTGGATTTGTGAAATTTTAATAACATTTCTTGTTGACCCAAGACCCAGTGGGGAGTAAAGGCAGAGTCCTTTGCTTAGAGGCAATAGTTCTCATCATTCTAGGAATGATATGTGGAAAGTGGGCAGCCTAAGGGTTCCTGTGAAATATTGAATCTGCCATAACTACTGAGGGAAAGAATAGCCATTCTTTCAGTGGGTTCCAGTAGCTAAAACAGTAGTAGATGACACTTTGGAACATGTCTTGTTCCATCAGGTTGCCCCAGAAAAGTAGTTAGAGAGTAATTTCTTTGATGGATAAGTGAGGATATTGCTCTGCTAAAGAGTAGGAAGGTAGGTCTTCACCAGACTGCAAACCCCAATAACTCACTAGGTCATTCACACTATACTACTAGAGACTCTTCATGATTTTATAATTCTAACATAGTGTTTGTGTTTAAATTCAAATGCCTCATTTTACTTAACAGTCCGCACCAACATTTAGTGATTCTAAACAACTGTTTTATTTGCTTGTGATTTGACAATCAAAGCTTAGCTGAGCTGATCAGGTCTATTGCTCTAGCCAGTAGTCACTCATATGGATACATTCAGCTAATGGGTCAGCGAGGGGCTGGACTCAACTGAGATGCTAGGATAGCTGGACCTTACCTTCTTCCCATGTACTCTTGAAGCTTTTCTTGCATCAACTGGTCTCTAGCAAGGTAGAAGGGCTTCATAATTGGAGGACCAAGGATCCCAAGAGTGCCAAAGTAGAAGTTGCCAGGCATTTTTAAGCTTAGACCTATAATTGGAACAGTATCACTTTTGTGACATTCTTTTGGTTAATGCGGATCATATGCCCAGCCCAAATTCAAAAGAATTCGATGACTCAAGGGGATGGATATCAGAAGGGAGGCTTCTTTTTTTCTTCTTTTTTAAAATTTTATTAAATTTATTGGGGTGACATTGGTTAATAAAATTATATAGGTTTCAGGTATACAGTTCTATAATACATCATTTGTATTGTGCATTGTGTGTTCACCACCCAAAGTCAAATCTCCTCTCACCATATATTTGACCCCCTTTATGCTTTTCTTCCTCACTCCCACCCCCATTCCCTCTGGTAACCACCATACTATTGTCTGTGTATATGAGTTTTGTTTTGTTTGTCTTTTTCATTTCTTGCATTCAATTTTATATCCCACACTGGAGTGAAATCATATGGTTCTTGACGTTTTCCATCTGACTTATTTTGCTTAACATGTTATTCTTAAGACCCAAATGGCAGTATTTCATATTTTCTTATGGCTGCATAGTATTCTATTGTATATATGTACCACATATTCTATATCTGATCATCCATTAAAGCACAATTTGGTTGTTTCCATGTATTGGCCACCATGAATAGTGCTGCAGTGAACATAGAGGTACATATATTTTTACGAATAAATGTTTTCAAATTTTTCAGGTGGATATCCAGAAGAGGGATTTCTGGATGATATGATAATTCTATTCTTAATTTTTTTGAGGAATCTCCATACTGTTTTTCATAGTGGCTGAACCAATTTACAGTCCCACCAGCAATGTATGAGGATTCTTTTTTCTCCACAACTTCTTCAAGACTTGTTATTTTTTGTCTTGTTAATAATAGCCATTCTTATAGGTGTGAGGTGGTATCTCATTGTGGTTTTGCTTTACATTTCCCTAATAGCTAGTAAAGCTGAGCATCTTTTCCTATATCTGTTGGCAATATGTATGTCTTCTTGGGAGAAGTATCTGTTCAGGTCCTCTTCCCATTTTTTAATTGGTTTTTGTTGTTGTTGTTGAATTGTATGAATTCTTTATATATTTTGGATATTAGCCCCTTATGGGAGGTATTGTTTGCAAATGTTTTCTCCCATTCGGTTCTGTAGTGCTGCGAACTAGTACTGGTCTGTGGCCTGTTAGGAACTGGGCCACATAGCAGGAAGTGAGCAGCAGTGGGAGAGCAAGTGAAGAAACTTCATCTGTATTTGCCACTGATCTCCAGCACTAGCATCACCGCCTCAGCTCCACCTCAGATCATCAGGCGTTAAATTCTCATAGGAACACCGGTTCCTGGTACCAAAAAGGTTGGAGACCACTGCTCAAGTGCACATGAAACATTATCAATGATAGACCATATGTTGTGACACAAAACTAGCCTTAACAAATTTAAGAAGATTGAAATCATACCAAATATATTCTCCAAACACAATGCTTTGAAATTGGAAATCAACTACAAAAAGAAAGTGGAGGAAACCACAAATATGTGGAGATTAAACAACATGCTACTATGGAATGACTGGGTCAAAGTAGAACTAAAAAGAGAGATCAAAAGATACATAGAGAAAAATGAGAATGACAGTACAACATATCAAAACTTTTAAGATACAGGAAAAGCAGTAATAAGAGGAAAGTTTATATCTTTACAGCCCTATCTCAAGAAACAAGAAAAATACCAAATACACAATTTAACATTACATCTTAAAGAACTAGAAAAAGAACAAATGAAGCCCAAAGTCAGCAGAAGGAAGAAAATAATAAAAATTAGAGCAGAATTACATGAAATAGAGATCAAAAAGACAGTAGAAAAATGAATGCAACAAAGAGCTGGTTCTTTGAAAAGATTAATAAAATTGACAAACCTATGGCTAGACTCACTAAAGGAAAAAAAGAAAGCACTTCTATAACCATGCGAACAAATGTCAAAAAACAAACAAACAAGCGAAACAAACAAAAACAACAACAACACCTCCAAACCTGCTTCTGCATAAAATTTTCTCGAGAGATGTTTATTTGGATCAGGTGTTAGAAACTTATCAATTAATTGGATGCCATTTGATCAACAATAACTTTAAAGATATTAAATTCAAACAGTCAAATTTAAAAACTATTATTTAATAAACCATTTGAATCTTACCCCCAGAGTATCGATCTGTATTAAAATAATCACTACATGAAGATAAAATTTGCATAAAAATATGATCAAAATGACAGATTTTTAAGCAAATGTACAGCTTCCAGAAGAAATAAACCATGTTCAAGTACAATATATCATGATTTCCCTGTTGAATTAAAAAAGACAATTTTAGTAATGATTGAAAATCATCATATTGTTCCTTCCATTTTCATACTAGCAACCACATACCTAATCCTTCTTATAATTTAAATTCCTCTGACTTCTTATGCCACATCTTTTTTTGACTCCAGCCTGACCTTTAAGAGTTCATGTAATTAGATTGAGCCAGCTAGAATAATCTAGAATCACTTCCGTATCTTAAGTTCTGTAACCTTAATTACATCTGCAAAGTCCCTTTACTATGTAATAACATATTCAAAATTTCTGGAAATTACAGCATTAACATCTTTGGGTAGGGCATTATTCGGCCTATAAAACACAGTTTAAAAATAATCCAAAGTGAGAACAATGTTTTTTTGTCCTGTTAATATTCTAGAACCCTGGTTCAAATATTACTTAGGCCTTAATCAATATCAGCCTTTCATATCTTTACAAATAGAGCTGGGGCAAAGCATTCAGTTTACTTTTTCTTTGTTTATTAACATATCAACAGGCTATAGACCTTGGCTACCATAACCCCTAGAAGAACAGTAACAGAATTTGTAAATAAAATAATATGACTCCCATTAATACAGGCTGCTTTTGAAAGATGAATTGGTGATGGACAGTCCTGTGAGATCTCACACATATAAAACCCCAGTAAATTTGCGTTTTCTTTCATCATGTCCCTTTGGGTTAGGGAAAAGGAGGCTGCTGTATAAATTCATTATTAGATGATTTCAACATTTTTCTTATATGATATTTTAAAAAGTGATATTCTATCAAAAGTTTTTAATTTATCTGTCCGTTTAGTTATCATTTCATTTGTTCAGTATTTTTAACATTTACTCTGTGCCAAGTTCTAGGTGTAGAATATATAAGACATATATGTATTTTAGCCTCAAGGGGCATATTGTCCAGCATGGGACAAAAACATTTAAAGGATATTTTCACATGCCATGACTGTTTTATTGGTGAAATCCAGAATACTATGGGAGTAAATAATAGTAGTACCTAATTTAATCATAGAGTTCAGCAAATGTTTCCCATGATTTGGATCTCAAAACTTCTTAAAAATGATGAGTGATAGTTAAGGAAGTCATTATTCACACTTTGCACAAGTTAAAACAGAGGCATAAAGACTAACTTACTTTATCAGTCCACAGTATTCAGTGTCCCAGGCTGAGACTTAAACCCAAAATCCAGCTCAGAGTTCCTAATGCTGTCATGCTCTGTGTAAATTGTATGCAGATATACTTAGCAGTTAAGAGAAAAATTAAAATCTATTTAAAAGTGACTTATGCAATCATAAAATACTGAAACTATATATTAGGGACAAGAGAACTGAGAAACTATCTCAAATAAACTATCAAATCAGTACTTTTTAATTATAAAAATAATAGTATAAAAGGGTTCTTATAAATTTTAATATGAAGAAAGCACAGTGCTAATCCTGAAAGTTATCCATAGCTAACTATTGTATTCATTAGTTTTAATCCAAATTATTCTTTATTCTAAAAGAGTTTGTTTCACATCAAGTCCTCCATTCCACAATGACATTGTTATTCTTCATTATTATAAATTCAGAATTTAATTTTTATATTGTAGTTTTAATCCCCTTGCTTAGCCTCCAGCTACCAAACCATTTTATTTATTGTTTCTCCTTGTTCTTTTTTTTGAAAGTTTTTAATTGTGATAAAACATACATAATATGAAATTTAACTGTCATAACCATTTTAAAGTATACAGTTCAGTAGTATTAAGTACATTCACATTGTTGTGTTATAATCACCACCACCATCCATTCTTGGAACTCTTCATTTTGTAAAACTGAAACTCTACTTATTCTACAATAACTCCCCATTTCTCCCTCCTTCCAACCCCTTTGTTCTTAATAGACTATTATGCAGTTGGTTTTTATTTCAGACTGCTCTTCAATTATTTCTGTTATTAAGTGAGAAAATATATGTAAAGTATTTAGACAGTCCTTGATCCATAAGATATTAATGTATGCCATGATTATTCTTATTTTTAACAAAGTTTCAAAGAAGGCAACTTCTTTAAGAATTATTTAATGGTGTATTGAGTTTTTCTTCTGGTTTCTATATTAAATACTTTTCAGAAGTATGCATTTTGGATACTTGATGATGTTCCACTGACTGCTGTCACTGCCTACTGGGATATTGATTGGTCGTCATTTCGAAGACCGGTTTAGTCACATAATCTCCATCTCAATTTCCACTTTCTAATAAGAGTAAAGATTATTCTGCTCTTCTATATTTAGATAACATTCTCTTTTCTTTTTTCTGCCTGTTGCTTTTGTTGACAATTAATCTGCTACAGAAGTGAAAAACTATTCCCAAAAGATATCCTCGATTTAGGAATATAATTTAGGGAGTTCACTTCCCAGGTAACATTGCCATTTCCCATCATATATCTTTATTTCCTATATATTTTCCTGTCATATATATTTCTTATATATATAACCCATCATATATAGTTATTTCCTATTTTTTTACTTACAGTTATTATTTCCCAAAAGACAGAAAAAAGTAGAAGTAAAAAAAGTAGAACTGTCATCACCTCCAAAACAATACTCATGAAATAGAGATATGACTCTTGTTGCTTTATGAATACATGTCTTAAATGTCTGATGTAAGAGGACACCAAGAGAGTGAAAAAGAGCCTTTCAGTTTATTTTCCCTTAGTTAAGACTGCTTTGTTTTATGAACTCAAGTACACCACAAAACAACTAATTATTTCAATCTTGCTCTTTTGACTTGAAATATCCTGGAAATTCTTATCAGATTCTGACAAAGTCAATATCATTAATCATCAGGAAAATGTAATCTAAAACAACAGTGAGATATTATTTCACATCCGCTAAGATGGTTAAAATCAAAAAGTCAGAAAACAAGTGTTGGCAAAATATGTAAAAAAAAAAAAAAAACCAGAACTCTTATATACTGCTAGTAGGGATGTAAATAGTGCAGCCACTTTGGAAAACAGTCTGGCAGTTTCTCAAATGATTAAACATAGAGTATCATATGACCAAGAAATTTCACTCCTAGGAATAATCCAAGAGAAATGAACACATATACCCACACGGAAACTTGTACACAAGTGCTTATAACAGCATTATTCATAATAGCCAAAAAATGGAAACAACCCAAGTCTGTCAGTGAACATATAGAGCCCTTGCAGTGCTTATGAAAAAGAAGAAACCCAACACCATGGATCTTCTCCTTAATTGGAAGCATTTCTTTATGACAGGTTGGGCATCAGGGCTAGTCCATAGACTAGGCACAACTCCAAGAGTCCAGACAAAATGCAAAATGAAACATGAATGGTCCACTCATGGCAGAGGATTCATTGATAGTAAAATAATAATACAGAAGTAGAAATTCTTGCCTCTCACTGTTCTAGCCTGCAGTCCCTCAACATACTCTCAAGCTAAGAGTGTACATTTATATTAGCTAAACTTTCAGATTATAATCTGAGAGGAGTATTTGCCAGCCACTATGAGGACTCTGAGAATATCTACAAAGATTTCATGAATGTCCTTAGGGATAGACTTTAGCTGGACAGCTAGATGCTAGATGGAGAGGACATTTATGTATTCCTAGATGAGTAAAAAGAAAAAAAACAAGTTGCCTAAAAAGATACTGCAACATATATCTAAACCCGTATTTAAAAGGACTCTTGGGAGGATTAAAAGAGATGACATATAAGTGCTTAACACAGTGAATGAAACATAACAATGCTTAGTATATTTTAACTATTTTAATAAGGCTGAATTTGATGAGCACCCTATAGCATATAAACACATCATGGGAACAAAGAAGAGACAGATTTTAAGTATGACAGAGGGGTTAAAGAAGACCTTGGAGTAAAAGCAATATTTGAGCTAAATTTTGAAGGGAGACAAAGGTTTGACAAGCTGCGATAAGAGGATTTCATATGTAAAGAAGATAAAAGAAGATGTATAGTGTAAATTCAAAGCAAATATTCAAGGAAACAAGAAATTGAGATTATGTGATGAGACATTCCCACATTCCCAAATTCATTTTCCATTTCCTAGTAATAAAATCAATGTAATTATTCTTTCAGGAAGTATTCCAGTAGAAAGCCTTATCTGTATACTGCTGTTCAAATAAATACCCAAACTAACCTAGGATTTATAACTGAAAGAATAACTAAGAAAGGAAAGAAAAAAAGAAGATGATGGATAGTAGATGATAGATGATAGATAGATAGATAGATAGATAGATAGATAGATAGATAGATAGATAGATGATAGATAGATAGATAAATAGATGATAGATAGATAGATGATAGATGACTTATTGATGGATTTTTAGTAAAGGGGCAGTGCTTCCCCTTTTCATTAATTTGGCATTAGCCTCACTGGTAAGAGATTTATGTGGTATTCCATCAAAGCAAATAACTGAAATTCCTATTTTAATTCTATGAAGAACTGATGAATAATCTCCAAGTTTTGGCTACCAAATATCCCCTTTGGCCTTTAACTTCAATCTCATTTCATTCTTTATGAGTAAACACTGCTACCTGTTAGGTGTACATTCTTTTTTACTCTTTTTCTGTGCATTTATAGATATATGGGTATTTGTATTACTCTGATTGGATTTTGTCACATACCAATGCATCTTTAAGTTATCTAAGGTCAGTATCTAGTTAATTTATTTTAATGGTGCATGTTATTCCATAGTATATATCAGCATTTTAGTGAAACATTCCACTGTTGGTAGACATGTAAGGTTTTCCAAATTTACTTTATTTCTTCAAGAATGCTGAAGGAAACAAACTTGTGAATATGTATTTTCATAAAGTATATCTAAAAGTGCTTATATTGGGCTGAATAGTACTTCTGTAGGTATATTCATGTAAGTGTTATTTCTGAGTCAGAGTATGTGCATCTTTGTTGATATTTACTGCCAAATTTCTCTCCAATTGACTCCCTATTTCATTTCCAAATAGTTGTGTCAACAATACATGATTATCCTACTCTTGGCAACATAAGATATTACAAATCTTTTTTTTGTTTGTCAGACTCTCACTTTGATCTGCATTTTTCTGATTACAGTGAGTCTGAATATCATTTTATATTTTTTATTCATTTAAATTACTTCTACTAAATTTAATATCTTTTGAAATTTTTAATGAGTTTGAATTTCTAAAATAAAATGTAGCATATGATATGTGTGTCTCCTATATTATAGAAGAAATTAGAAAGGAAATATACTAGATTGTTAAATATAATTACTTCTGAAGAAGATAGTAGGATTTGGGCAGAGTAAAGTTTTAAGAGCGATGTCTGTGTTTTTTAAATTTTTAAATATGATTTTAAAAATAAATATTGATATTAAAAGAATAAATTTCTCCAGAATGGTACTAGAATTAGATATTTTAAAAGTGTTATTGCATATTATTATTTTATTTGCATTTTAAGGACTCATGTAAAAGACTTAAATCTTCAGTTCTGAGAAATTTTTTTATTTTATTATCTACTTCTCCCACCCGTACTCCCACTTTTATTTGTTCTCTTTCTGGTTCTATTAGATGGCTATTCAGACTCCTAGAACTATTTTCTTGTTTCTTGACTTTTTCTTCTCTGTATCTTCATAACTATGTTTGGAAAGAATACCTTGGTTCAATGTTCTAATCTGCTAATTTAGTTTTCATTAGTTCCGTTCTACTAATCATCCCATCTATTAAGGTGAGGTTTCTTTCAGTAAATATGGTATTAATGTAAAAAAAAAAAAAAGAGCTAATTGCTTATTTCCTCTTCAGCAATCTGTTCTTCTCTTATCCGTTAATTACTTCTCTGATGATATTAATTATACTTATTTCAAAGTTTCCTTCTGTTTACCCTTAGAGTTAGTTCTGTTGTTTTTGTTTTTCTCAAATATTTTGTGACTCTCAGTCATCTGTTTATGTTTGTAGATGAAAGTATAGTTTCATCAGTCTAGCTGGTGATAATATATTTTCTCAGCCTGATCCTGCACTGCTGACAATCAGTACAGGTTTTATTACAGTATTCCTGCCTTTGATGTTCTTCCAGAATACCATCTTAGTAGATTTTCCTTAGGTTATGCAAATGACTTGTTTTTCTGGATAAATGAGTTCTCAATCCTGGTGGTGTCACGTATAGTTCCATCAAGGGCACACTTTTGGACTGTGGTTGTTTCTGACAATCATCTTCATCTGCTATTTGATTTCAGGGATAGATGCCTCAAAATTGCTGTGTCTTGATTGAAAAAATACTCTTTTGAGACTTATGAATGCATATACACACATCCTAAAAATGACAGATAAATACGACAAAATATTCATTCAATTTATATAGGTAACTAAATATACATATATTTGGTATAAGTGAGGAAGTTACACACAAGTGTTCTGTCCTTATCTGGACTGAATCCTTTGCAGTAGTCACCATTTTCATAACACTATTATAATATTTGCATAAATATGCTAAAATATAAATACTGTCGATGTAAGAAATACCCAGTCCTGTAGAGAATTTTAATGAGTTTATTTGAGCCAAACTAATGACAGTTGCAGGGAAGACAATCTCAATGGATTAAAAAAATGCTCCGTTTATTTTATACATTAGAATCAAAGGATGAAACATAAGGACAGTTACATGAAATCCACTGGTGATAGATTAAGGGGTGAGAGAAAGCAAAGCAAGGAAATCTCTAAGACTGGATCAAAAGTAAAACAGAGAGACATTAATTTTTTACATTGATGACTACATGATAGTTAATAATTAACATTTATAGCACATAGAGATGGTATTCAGGGAACAAGGTAATAATGAAGGATTTTGTGGTCTGGTGCTCTGGTGCAGTGGGTTTTGCCCTGAGGCGTCCAGAAAAAGGATTACTCTGACATTATAAGGATATGTAATCTTAGATGCAAAATGACAATAGACAGGCTTACTTAAGGTAGAGTGACCTTTGTTAAGGAAGCTACAGGCCCAGGATGTGACTACCTGCCATGACCCACTTTTAGTTAAGAATTTTTATGTTCAGACCATCCTATGTGGTTAATTTCTGTCTCAGTTTGTAGAGCCCACCATGCTGGCCTCCGCAGAGCTTGTCAGGTTTAGTATATGTGGCCCCTTTTTTGTCCACAATACCTTTTTTAAAAATAAAATATATTTGAGTGATTGTTCCTTCCTTTTTCTCAGTTTAAAAGGAAATGCTCTTTTCTTCTGTATTTTTTTGTTGTTTTCTTAATTTCTTTTTCTTCCTTTACTTTCTTTTCCAATCTATCTTTCTTCCTTCTCTATTCATCTCTCACAAAGGAAAAAGAGGGAAAATTTTTGCGTTTTAAATTTAAACAAAAAAGATGACATAAAACTCGTCATTTTTTTTTCTATGTCAAATTCTATAGCTTTGTTTTGAGTAGCACTTGAAGGAACTTGGCAGTCTCTTTGAACTTTATTTTCCTAAAAGGAAAGTTACAATAGAAAAGTCTTCCAGTCATGGATTGTGGAGTTGATAAAATTTTGTCATCCCCTCTGAAGACAGTATCAAATGACAGCTTTAGATTGTTAAAGAAAAATCTCCAGGCCCTAAATAGTGTTACTTGTGCTAAAGTCCATGGTGCTGAAACTAGATTTAATACCTGACCTAATTGCTATGTCAACATCTCCCAGAAACATAATCTCAATCACCCAGTCCGGAATTTTCTAGTCATCAGCAATGAGATCATCTGTCATGTGGGCCCTCTTCACCCACCCCTCCACCCCATACCCCATAGAAAGAAGAGGCAATCTGCATGATTAGAGAAACTCTTGCTGTTTCCTTCCCTGCAAAAGGTGTCTTGGTCTAAAAATAATCATGTCTTTTGTTAATAGCTCCCCTGCCCCACCCCTCATCCTATAAAAACTTTCCACTTTGTATACTCCTTCTAGTTGCTAAATGGATTGCTGCCAGATTCAGAATCACTTAATAAAGCCAATTAGATCTTCAAATTTACTCAGTTGAATTTTGTACTTATCACAAGATATATATCTATAGTTTCATACTTTAAAACTTTTTAAAATCTTTCATGTGAAATGTCTTCTACCTTTAAACCTTATAGTATGTGTCTTCATTTCAAATACTTAGCTTAAAGTGTAATTACAGGGACTTTACAGTATATTTCTCTCCTCATTCTCCTCTCCCCAGGTTTGCTTTAATAGCAGTTTGAGCACATTTCAGCTGTAATCAGAAGTATCTAAACAGACAGCCAGTGAATGCCTCCAATTTTCCCATCAGAAAACTTTGAGAACCAAGAGCTTAAAAACAGTCTCAAGAGTTTTTAATTCTTAAAATTAATATTTTTCCTAGCATGCTGAAACATGTGCATCTGCTAGTTTGAATATTTTAATGAGCTAATGTCTACCATATGCCATTTGCAATCTGCACTCACCCTGCTCTGGTGTCTGTAATATTAACTGCTTAGCAGGCATCACCTTCAGCAGTCACAATCATAAACATGCAGCTTGCTATTCAGTTCCCATTTGTCACTATTGTCACTTAAGAATGGAGAATGACTTCTTTCTTCCTTCAGCTCTGGCAACTGGTAAAGCTTATCAAAATGACCAAAACATTTTTACTTTTCTACAGTTCCTGGCTTTCTTAACCAATAATATTCCTATGAATACCTGCCACAACACTTAACATTTTTTTTTGTTTGTTTGTTTGTTTGTTTAAGCAAAATAAATTTATTGTCTCACAGTTTGAAGTCCAACTTTAAGGTATTGGCAGAGTGGGTTCCTTCTGAGGGCTGTGAGGGACAGTCCGTTCCATGCCTCTCTCCTAGCTGGTTGTTCGTCAGCAGTCTTTGGTGTTTCTTGGCTTATAGATGCATCACCTCAATTTCTGCCTTCATCCTCACATGGCTTTCTGTGTATCTTCACATCGTCATGTCAATCTCTGTGTCCAAATGTTCCCTCTTTATAAGAACTCAAGTCATATTGGATTAGGATCCACTCTAATGATTTCATGTTCACTTGATTACCATTTTAAAGACTATTTCTAAACAAGGTCACATTCTGAGATCCTGGAGGTTAAGATTTCAAGATAGTCAACCCATAATAGCCAGTATTGACTTATTCCATAATTATGTAAGAGAAATTAGCCCAGGGCCAACATTTCTTGTTAATATTTCTCAACTGCATTCTTTTATCTCAGCCTCCACTACTACTGCTTATATTGTCTGCTTACATTCTCCCCTTCTATAATTGAAGGTAAACTGTTTGTAGCTGAGGATTAAGCATTATTTACCATTTTTTTCTCAGTCTTTAGTACAGTTCTGACTTACAGAAGGTACTCAATAAGTGTGTCTATAGAATGTTGAAAGTTATGCATAAATCCGGAGTTGTACATACTTGAAAACCATCTGAATAGCTACTAAAGATTTCCTATGCAGATGATTTTTTTAATATTTAATGAATGGATTCAATCACAAAAGTATTCTTTATGATCTTATAAAACCCTATACCTAGATCTAATTTAAATAACCACATTTTATGGAAATAATATAATGTTTAATAAATGAATGGTCATCATGTGCTAATATAAAAAAATGAATATTTGAGGAACTACTTGCATAATAGTATTAAATTTATACTGTCTTCTAGGGAACATGCTCAGTACTGGAGGAACAAACATAAATAAAATGTGGTCTTCATTCATTAATGAGTTCAGGCCAGATGGAGATTTTTACTTGCAAAACAGTCCTGATAATTATAATAGTTATGCTGATTACAGTAATGGTAATTAACAAGACCTCACTATGGGCCAAACTGTCCTCTAAGTATCTTAGTTTAATGCATTGACTTATTTAATATTTACAACAACTCTATAAGTTTACTGCAATTGCTTTTCCCATTTAAATGACTGTTGCTCCATTGGAGTGATTTGAGGAAAGACTGTGCACAATGAAAAAGTGTCTATTCAACTCTTCCAAAAAAGTTTGCTATGAAGAAAATCAGAGAAATACAATGTTATACCGAAAGAGATGTGGAAATAGGTAAAAAGGTATAATAGAGTAGATAAACTAGTAACAGGAAATGTTTGTCTGAAAGTGGGATGAATAAATTTGAAGCGTTGGAGGCAATATTATTATTTGTGATGAATAATAATAGTCAAGTGATTGGTTAGTGACTGATGCATACAAAATTGTATAGGGTTGATTACTGTATAATAGGAGTGATGTAGAAATGTTACTGAATTTCAGTCTTTATATATCATTGTCATATGCCTTATTTGGCATATAAACAAGTAGCTATTCTATTCAAAGTATTTTTTTAAACATTTTATTTAAATGTAGGGCTGCGTGCATAATAAAATTTTGACATTCATCCTCGAAAGCGAAATATTGTTATGGGTTTATCAATTCACAACACATATTTATATACATGCATACATTATTTAGCTTAAACACATTAACATCTCCAAACAGTATCTCCAGTTAAGAATGTTTGCTTACATTTTACTGGATTTTATTAAGTAATTTTTCAATATCATTAAGTAAATCATACACACACATACAAATACGCACACTCACAACCACTTGGAGAAGACCGTCTGAATTCAGGTATAGGAACTTCTTAAAATTTCCAGCACATTTTAGAGGTAAAAAAAAAAAAAAAAGACCTAGAGAGTTTCAGTGACTTGCTTTAAGTGTCACTTGTTTAGCTTGTGATAAATTTGAATCTACTCCAAATGTGCACACACTAGTCTGAATTACTGACTAAATGAGTCGTTCTGCAGACAAACACATAAAATGGGATGTGCCTCTGAGTCACTTTCATTTTCATCTTTGTTCTTCTGCCTGTAGTGTGCTAGCAATCACTCACATTCACTCTCTCATGAAAATATATTGGTGTTGCCCTTCAGCTCTCCTCAAACTTGGAAGACAAGGATCAATCTGGCTTTTAGAAAGTTAGAAGATTGTATTAACCCCCAATGACGCACATTGGAATCACAGCAGGAAGTAATGGACCTCTCAATTCTAAGGTTTATAAGTTGGCTTTTTTCAAGAACATATGACCCAAGTCACCCTATCCATTCCCATAACAGCCTTTCTCACATAATAATCCATTTCGACCCACTGTGTTCAAGTGAATCCATACATTACAAAATAGAAAAAAATCTATTTCTGTCATGCTTTTGGAGCCACACTGTTGTACATCTTTCTGCAAGTATAACCCAACATCACCACTTGGCAGCCAATTATATCTTATTCATAGAACTAGTTATGTTAGTCATATGGCACTAATCTTTAGGTAAGTTTATTGGGACAGAAAATTTGAAAATAAAAATTTCAACCAAACAGAATTAGGTTCCCCGGCAGAAATTTATATTACTGAAATCATACCTAATTAAATGTATCCTCTAGAAGAATAATATCAAGTTTACACAGAAATTATAAAATCGAAATACAGTTTTGCAAGAGAAAACTCTCTCAATGATAGACCAGCTACTAAAAAGTAGACTACATTGAAAAATAGGTGTGAAAGTCTTAGGTGTGTTCAAAAGTTTCCTTAAGCCTCTACCAATATATTAACTGAAAAAAAATGAATAAATAAATAAATTTAAACAAGTGAATTAAAATCTTAACATCTTTTTTGTTGTTGAAAACGTGTTCTGTGAAAAAGGTAAAAAGCAATGAGCTTTCTGTTCCACAAAAACAATTGTTTTTTTTTATTTTTTTTATGCATAGTCATGTGGTATTTAGGTAGCCCAAGCTACCTAATTTTAAGCATGAAGTAAATAAACACTTAAGCTGCCACTGTCAAAAAACAGAAACTATCATAATTCTGCATATGATGTTAAGATTTTTACAAATAATTCTTAATAGTAGAAGCATGCACGTTACAGAGAAAGAGAGCTGCAGTATAACTCGGCCATTTCTATTAACTTGAAATGTAAGCAGACTGAATGTGCCAACCA
>NW_006431915.1:475273-506211 GCF_000325575.1 Pteropus alecto
ACAATTTATTTATTAGATGATACATTAACATTTTGCTTTAGCAACATCTAAGAACTCTGTTTGCTATATGATAAGCAGGAAACTTAGAAAAGAAACTTGAAGATAAAACATGTATTCAAGATACAAGTTCCAGAATAAACAAAAACTACTCCACTTGCAGCATACAGATGATGTATCATCACCATTTGTCAGTGAGGAAGAGCTGGAGACAGATATTAAAACCTTTTCATAAGTCCTTCACAGTTCATTTATTTCATATGTCAACAGTATGTAAAGTGTATGCAGTTTTTTAATGTTTAAAATTCATCGTCTTCAGATCCTTTGGTGGTCTTTATGATGATCTCAAATAAAGAATCCTTTGAAATACTGGATTTCTGGATTCTCTGAACGATTCTTGATGTTATGTCTAGAATAAACACAACTACAGAAGATCAGCAGCATCCTCAGAGTGTTGGTTTATTATTAAAGTTGCACATGCCCATGGAAGAAATTTAGAAAATATATATAAACAAAATTAATAAGAAAGTAAAAGTAATCTGTATTCCCTCCATCTGAAGATCTTGGCATAAATCCTTCCCATCTTTCTTGTTATGAACATATACATCTCTGTTAATTTATGATATTAACAAAGTATACTTATGACTGAATGCACTATTCCATTTATTACATGCAAATATTATATATTATTGCTATTCATACCTCAACGAAATACAGTCTTATATGTCATTTAATTTTTTTAAATAGCATGTTAATAAATGTTGATCCCCCACCTCTTAGGCAAGTAAATATGAACAAGTAAATGGTGATGAAAACACGAATTGCTAAGAGGAAAAAAGTATGATACCTTTAAAATATATACACATATATTTTCCTCATATGTATTTATGAGAAAGAGAATCTCTTACAGATTGCTTTCAATGAAGACAATATTGCTTTTAAAAATTTATTTCTGATTGATGAGATTATAAATCATGCAATAAGGATTTTAGATCTAATATTATAAGTGATATAACAAAACTGCATCTATATGTGTCTCAGTGATATAAACAATGAGAAAATGGCAAGAGATAGAAAATATTTGAATAAAGTAATAAATTGAAAAATGCCACGTAGTAAACATATAACCTCTAACTAGAAAAACAGATGTATGGAGTACATTAAAACTTCTTGAGGCATCAATGTTCCAAAATTTCTAAGAAGGAAGTGGTGATTTGAAATTGTTAGTAAGTGCCATGGTCTGCATAAAAATGTGAAAGTAATAGAGCAGGAAACATCAGCATATCTTGCTACTACATGAAAGAATGCTAAATATTTGAAAAGATAATTAAGAACATGTGTTATTTTCTTGAACAGGTCTTTAGCACTGATTAGATTGGTCTATTATAAAAACTTATTGATTGTATATTCATTTGAAGCGGGGGAAATGGCTTTAAGGCAGCAAACATCAAGCTAATTATTTCAATGCTTCAGTGGACGTCAAGAAAAATCCCATAATTCTCTAAAATCCTAAAGATTTTTTTTGTGGGAAAAGGAATTAAATCTCCAGTTTCTAGAGTTAAAATGTTTAAAAATGAATATCTTCTATAGTCGAAAGCATGATTAAAATGTTTATTAAGTTGAACATGATTTAACAGAAAATTGCATCAAAGTGTTGCTAAATCTGTACAATACTCTTATTCAGTAATCACCATTCTATGTTTATATGATGTTTGAGATCCTATTTCCTTCCAGCAAGATTTTATTCCTTTAATTCATGAATTAATATAAGAGCAAAGCATTCAAGAGCTACCAAAAAAGGATATATGCTTAACCATATAGCATATTTAATTGATAAATAATCCTCAATTTACATAGAATAGTTTTTGCTTTAACAAAAATTAAATAATTTATGAATAAATTAATCAATGCACTCTTGATTTAATGTATGAGAAAGTACAGAATGAGGCCACATTTAGTGTTTAAACTATCACTTTAGTGGTAATAGATTAAAACATTGAAACATCCACATAACTTTAGGTTTGTATTTTAATTCAGTTCAAATCCCCTATCTACTAACACTTGCTCTCAGGATCATCAGCGAAATACTTCAAAGCATGGCTGGCATCACTGAGTGATGATGTGGTGTAAAAGAAAGTGATGGGAATAAATATGAGGCTGACTCCAGAACACTTGAGCTGAGCGATTCCTTATTCCAGGCTTCAAACTTCCCTGATGAAGCAATGGAAATCAATCATTTCCTTAGCACAAAACTTGACCTTCAGAAAAGGGTTGAATGATTTGCTGCAACTTTATAAAGAGGTGCAATGAGACCTTCATTAATAGTCCACTCAGCTTATGTCATTTTTTTTTTCTAAAGTGATCTTGAAAGAACCTTCAAAAGAACAGAGGTCAGAATCTGATTAAAATTACATCTGATTAGCCATCCTTGACTCAGTCTCTCCAAAATTTCCACAAAAACATACCAATGATACAAAGAGATGAAATCTCATCAAAATACTGAAAAATAATGCTGACAAGTCTTTCACTAGATCTTGAAGGAAATTCCACTGAATATATGACCTTATAGAATTGAATAAAGAATCACAATTTTTAGAAAATTCATGGTTTAATGCTTAAAGAGAGCAAAACTGTCTCCAAAAAACAAAGCAGAGAAAACCACTCTTCTACCATGACATGAATCCTGATTCAAAGGCTCAGGACAGTCTTTTCTGTATATCTACGCCCCAAATTATCTACTGAAGTACATATTAAAACATAGATTCCAGAGCCCCATCCAAGAAGTTTTAAGTAATAACATATAGGTTTAGCGATAGAAATAAGCATTTTAATAAGCATCCGTGACACATTAAAGTTTGATAATCTACTCTATATCATGAAAATTCTTTTTTTAAAAAGTAAAAATTTTAAAAATAAAGTAGTATACAGGTGATATAAATTCTGACCTTAAGAACGTGACAGGAATAACATTTCTATTGATTTTCCCCATCTGCCACCACCATTTAGCCCACAGATTCTGTTTATATACAGATTTCATGAAGACTTTCTCTTTTAATGTTGACATGGAGATTCCAAGAAGATCTTTATTTGCAATATTTTGGGGTAAATCCCCATCAATCTGTTATTCAAGTCCCTCAAATCAATTAACTTCACATTGGGTTACAGAGAATAAACAAAAAATAAAAGATCATTGAAAATCATATGCCTTGACAGAAGATATAAATTTCTCAGAGATCCACCTTAGACCAGGAGTAGAAATTTCTTATGCAATCTAGGAAGTGAGATTGTTGCTTGTCCTGCCCAGGTTAACAAAATTAGAAGAGTGAGCTGTCCCTTAACTTTATAAAATGGTTATTTTCTCATTTTAGTCATTAAGATAAAATATATAAAATCCTCTATATGACCGAATAGGTTTTTAAAACTGATCTATAGTCACATAATATAGAAACCCATCAAGTGAGTTAAGACCCTGGAATTTTCATCTCTAGACCATATCTATATACTTTCAACTACAGATGTTATTATTGTTTCATTGAAAGCACACATCCAAAATTCATCAAATGTAAAATTCTTAGTATGACAAATATTAGCTAAACTGAAGTTCATGTTTGCATAGCTCACCTGCAGTTTATCCATACAATCCTGGTTAAAGCATGTCAAATCACTTCATAAAAATAAGGGTACCTGTAGGCACTCTGGATAAAAATGTTTACTGAGTCAATCCTCAGGGATGTCACCTTGATAAAAATGATTGTGATTAATGAGGAAATGTTAGTCAGTGATGTGGAGCAGTCAGAATGCCATTGTTAAGGTTAGCTAGAGAGAACACCAGTTTTTTTGGATAGGAAATGTAGTCAAGATAATTCAGTGACAGGTTGTGTATTCTAGATGAGAGCAGCATTTCCCCAAGCCCTCCTGGTTGGCCCTAAAACAAAGAAGACCAGGGGGAGATCTAGAGGAATAAATAGATAAATAAACGCAAAGCCACCACCACCAAATCTCACTCAAACGTACACACCCAAACACCAACACCAAAAACTCTGTATTTGTAACATCATTGAAGAAGTAAATCTGTTTAATTTTATTTTTGGGGATGTGAATATTTTCAACAAGCATCTCCAAAAGTATCTTTGGATCAATCCAACTAATCATTTAAGAATCAGAAGTGGAAATTTTAAAACTGGTTCACGTTCATGGGTAAGAAGATTTGTATTCATGGAAGACATGTAATTTAGATGAATTATATGTTTTCTCAGACTGGCTTAAGCATTGTCTGAATTTAAAACAGGCTCAAAATTGGTGCCTCTTAAATGTGAGTTGGGTTCTCTTTACTATAGAAAGACCTCATAAATCTATGTGTGTGTGAGATTAATAACTGGGAGTGCATAATAAGTGCCTGAATGAATAAAAAGGAAATATAATCCGTGAGGAGCAGGCAGAAAGGGCAGGAAATACTTGTGAGGAATTAGGACAATGAACGGTGTTTAAAACAGCACAAACTTTTCACACCCCTTCAACTATATTTGCGACCTACAGTGCATCAAAAAAAGGGATTAAACGGAAAGCTGTGTTATAATTTAAAAGCAAGATTTATCACTATAAATGATTGGAATGATCTTAAATATATTTTATTGAATTTTAAGCTACAGAATCTGAGTGAAGTACATTACTGTGGCTATAAATTAAAGATGTATGTTCACATGATAAATATTGGGTTAAAGGTTAATTTATCTAATTAAGGAGATAAAGAAAACTTTCCTGGAGGAGGTACAATTGTGATTTCTCTTGACAAAAATCAGTAAGATTTTAACATGTTGAGTTCACAAATTTCGGAAAATGGAAATAACACAAGCAAAGCCTTGAATAAGGAAAGAATGGAGACTAGAAAAGCACTTCTGAATAGGGGAAGAATGTGAAGTAAAGCTAAAAATATGTATTAACTCTTCTGTACAGAAACTTAATTCAGTGGGGCAAAATAATCAAAGATTGGGGCCCCTGGAGGCATGCAAGTAACAGTCACATAACCCAGCTTAAAGGCACTGGCTGCCCTCAGGAGGTAGTCAGCTGACCACTGTATGCTCAGGAAAACCTACCAGCTTAGTCAGTTTAATGGGTTAAAAATGGAAGAATGCTGTAAGAGATGCAGAGGTAAGAGCTGAACTGGAAAGTACATAGAGCCATTTTAGCCCAGAAACAGTGGGGGAAAAAAAAATGACACCAGGGTGAAAAGTGATACTGTACATATTGGAAGTGGGAACTGAGAGAAGTTCCCTGGGAAATTTAAGAAAAAGTCAAAAAAGGTTAAGAAAAGGTCAGATTAAATCATGGCCCCTACCTCTCTTTGGTCCCTTCATGGACATCTTAATTTAGCTCTGCTTAAGGATAAGAATCTTGGCAAGATTCTTTGGAATAACAATGTTTTAATAGGTTTTTTTCCCCCCCTATTAGTATGAATTCTAGTGACTCTTCATACAATTCATTATCAGATCATGAGCACTCTGGAATTAGAGTTACTATGAAGTAATGAGTATAATATAGTAATGACAATATTGTTGGAATAATTTGATTTCAGAATGCAAGTATTGGTATCAACTTAGTAAAAATTTAATGCAATTCAGTCATTGATGATAAACCCAATATATCTAATCAGTTTGAGCCTAGGTAAGAGTCTTAAGTTTCTTTTATCTCAAAAATATTTTCTTTACCTTCAGAATCCCCCAAATTTTGCAACCTTATTTTTTTTCTTCTCCTTCACAGAGAAACCTTTATGATGGTTTGTCTACGTATTATATCACTCTCTAGTTTCAATCAATCACAAAGGTCTGTCTATTCTATTTCTCAACCATATTTTCCAACCTTATATATGTCTCTATCCTCCAGCTATGTCCTTAATATGGGCCACTACTTTTTTTTTACTCATGGATTATTGAATAATTGGTTCCTAATTGGTTCTACACATTTCCCTTAGAGGCTTGTTCCCCACTAATCCATTATCTAACCTGCAGCAAGAATAATATTTTTTTTTTTCTAAAACTTAGATCTGATTATGCCATCACCTATTTAATAGTTTAAATTTCTGTAATAGTTTAAATTTCTCAATATACCACGGCAGGCCCTGACCCCTGCATCCCTCTGGCCATATCTCTCATCACTAAGCTTTCACACTTTACTGTCTAGCCAAACTTGTCGGTTTTTACTTATTGGAGCAGGCCATGCTCTTTCAGGCCTCTAGACCCTTCATAATTTGGAGCCCTTCAGTCCTCGCTGCTCTGCCTAACTCCATCCTACTCTACAGGACTCACTTAGACATTACATCCTGCAGCCTTACCCCATACTGTTCACATTATAGAACTTGCCAGTTTGTTTTAATTGCCTCTTGTATCTTCACTAGCCTCTTAATTCCAAGAGGGCAAGGGCAGTATCTGTGTTATTCACTAGGGAATTTTCATCTCTTAAACCAGTACTTGCCATATAGTAGCACTCAATAAATATTTTTTAATTAAGTGAATAAATGAGTGGGGGCACAGAAAAGTCCTTAAGATATCCTGCTGTGTTCTGCTCAGCATCAATCAAAACAAATATCCATTCCAAGAATGTGATAAAATTTCAGAATATAATAGCCTTAAGGGACAGGGAACCTAAAAGATATTTAAAACGCACACACACATACACACACACACACACCCTGCAAAGTGAAAGATTTCAAACTGCAACAAATGGCTTAATTGCATTTGTTTGCTTCAAGTAAATCTAAAGACTTTTCAAGCCATACTATGATTATTATATGATAGCTTAAATATTAAATATTTGATATAAGAATAAGTAGGCTGAAGTAGTAATGTGAATAGGAACAAATGCTATCAGAATATTTGTCCCCCTTAAGAAATCTCATTTAAAGGTTAACCTTGCTCTTTGCTTTTCTTTTCTTTGGATTTAACAAACCAAACATTATTGCAAGCTGTTTCCCTGAAAGTAAAAGCAATCACTCAAAACTAAAAATCTATTAGAGAAGATTAAAATAGTGCATACTTTTACCATGTATCAAAAATACTACTACTTTCACCAGGGTTCCTACCCTGATAACTTTTTGTGTCTCCAAGTCTTCACCAGTTAAGTTCTGACATAGAAAATATCGATATAGGTTATTTCATCAGGAATTCTGAATAGATAAGGAATTATTTGGAAGCTGCTCACTCATCAGAGTTGACACAAATTATTCCTGACACAATATAATGAATGCTTGACTGCCACAGACCATGCACCTTCACCTAGATTTTTGAGTGTTAGTCTGCTGCTACATTCATTCAGATGTTACAGTCACATATTTATATCTTGCCCACTCACTTTCAAAGATTACCATTCGTTGCACATATATTTGGATAGGCATTCTTACACATAAGGACCTAAAAACAAATCTGTAGTTTTGAAAACTTAATTTTCTCCTAACACCTTTACTAGAAAACTTTTATAGTACTAGCCTTTTTATATCACCTGGTACTACATCGTGAAGATAACAGCAGGTCTGTACTACACATATTAAGTAATACCAAACATTATACATGGAATTTGGTTAAAACACTGTACTCCAGGGAGCAATCTCAACCTTTATTTTGTGTTCTTAAAGATAGTGTGCCATCCCTAGATCTTTAGTCTCTCAAAGTTCTGTATTATACAGAAACCTGCTGCTGTTTATGCTAATTTAAGGTCATTGCTTCAGCTAGCTTCAGTTCTCTTCCATAACTCACTTATTAGCAACCACGATTCACTTGTCTCTTAGATGTTTGACTTGTAGTTAAATATTTTTCATACATTATTTTTACAATGAAAGATCCTGACCTTTAGAACCAGGTGAATTTGACCTGGGATGGAGGAAGTTATTCATTCCTAGATTAACCAAGCATAATTTTTAAAACCACGACAAGAGGATTTTACAGAACAGCTTGAAGCTTTGGCAAATGAAGGCAAAAGGTTTTTAAACCTCTATGTTTAAATAAAGGTCTCATGGCTTCTGCACCCTTATTAAATTAAATCGGCTGCCTGTAAAACATACTTGCATGCTTAGCATTATCAATTTACTTTCTATTTGTCACAGTATGAAATGTGTCATATTGAAAATTGGCATAATTCTAATTGACATTGACCCATGTCAACTGTGGATTAGCAGTTTTGCTTCGGTGATTGCCTCACGAGTGGGAAATGCCTAATTGCTATAATTTCATTTTGAAATAGATTGCAGCTAAACTAATCCAGCTAGAAACGGCAACCTGCTCCTTGAAATGAGCCCTTATTTACTTTACTATTTATAATTGAGGCTAGGAAACACTGTAGAAAGAGGTAAAGGATAACTGGATCCACTTTAGGAATTCAGAACCTATCACTGGGTTTGCTATGAGCTTGCATGGCCTTGAATGAGACATTTGTGTTTCAAGGCCTCAATTTCCACATCTTTAAAATAGGGTTGGATTGAACTGTCCTGAAAGTCCTTTATAACCCTAAAAAGTCCTGACTTTAAATCATTACTCAGATTGCATTTTTTAATTCAACAGGGAAATCATGGTATATTCTGTTTCTTGAACATGATTTATTTCTGCTGGAAGCTTCACATTTGCTCAAAGATCTATCATTTTGATCATATTTTCATGCAAATTTTTATGTGCACGTAGTGATTTTAATACAAATCGATACTCTGGGGCGAGATTCAAATGGTTTATTAAATAATACTTTTAAAATTTGACTATTTGAATTTAATATCCCTAAAGTTATTGCAGATCAAATGGTATCCAGTCGATTGACAAATTTCTAACACCTGATCCAAATAAACATCTGCCAAGGGACTTTTATACCGAAGCAGATTTGGAGGTTTTGTTATTGTTTTGTTGTTGTTGTTGTTGTTGTTGTTGTTGATTTGTTCTTGACAGTGTTTGTTGGCATGGGAATAGAAGTGCTTTTGTTTCAGGGTGACATTGATGAATCTGCTTAATTAATTAACATTCCAATATCATGGACATTTGGTTGGAATAACACGTTCATATGTCAGTGCGAACTGACCCAAGTAATGCCTCTAAAGTCTATGAAAAATACAAGATAGATGTATGCCTGCTACTAAAATGGAGTAATAGTATTGGGTTGACATCCATTGCTCTACATCTTACCTTCTGTATGTGCATGTGCCAAATATTAATAGCATAGAAAGCATAGAACAGCAACACAGGTAAAGAGGAGGAATAAAAGCTGTGTTTTATTATTTATGAAGATACGATTACTGGCACTTTTTCAAAAAGCTGTTTTCAGTGGCCATTTTACAGGATAAATCCTTTTACTTAATTTACAAGGCCATTCATGTTCTGACCCTTGCCCAGTTCTTCAGCCTGTTGTATATTATTTCTTCATTTCTCATTTTATCTCAGCCCCACTGACCTGTTTTATTTATTTTCTGAATATGTCTTTACTCTGGGACTACTGCTGTCTCCTCTGTATAGTGTGTCCTCCCTTTCTTGTTTACCTGACAAAATCCTCCTATTCATCTCAATCTCAGCTATAATATTACTTTATTCATCCACTATTTTATTTGAGCAATATTTATAAATACAAGAGTCTGACGTAGATGCCGGGAATGGTCCTGGAAGCTTACAATTAAATCAAATAAGCCAGCAATTACGGATAGTTTAAGAGTTTTATGAAGGGAAAATAAAGAGGTTTATAAGGAGGCACGGGTAACCCAGTCTGGTAGAGGAAGGGAAGGTGCAATGAATGCTGTGGTGTGCTACCCAAATCCACCCTTCAGGACTGAGACAGCCATTAACCCAACTTCGGGGAGTAGTGGCAACCAGCAACTCAGAGCTGAGACCTTTTAGTGGAATTGCTCTTTGCCAAAGGGAAATTTACACCCCCTTTTCTCAGTCAGTTCAATGTGGGGTCGAAGGGTATAAAGATTTGCCTCTTTGTATCAATCTCTGGCTGTTGCAACTTTCTGTAGGATGATCTATCTGAGGCCTCTGACACAATGGCATCACAGTGCATTTTGTGTCCAACGCGGCTTTCCTCACAACATTTCAGATATGATCTTAAGAGCATTTCCCCAATAAACCTCCACATGCAAATTTCCATGTCAGAGTGTGTTTACATGGGAACCAGACCTAAGATAGAAGAAGAGATTATAGGAGGAAATTAACATCTAGGATAACAGTTAAAGGATGAGTTAACCAGGTGAAGAAAGTGGGGGGCAAATTCTATATAAAGAGAACAGCATGTGCAAATTCCCAGACAAGTAGGGGAAAGCATATTTTCTTTCATTTGCTTGTTTGACCGTGAAGCTTTTATTACTTACAGAATGTAAGGTAAGCAGCAAAGAGAGATGAGGCTAGATTGTATAGTAAAATCTGAATCATGAAAGACAACCACATAAGCCAGCTGTAATTTAAACTATGTCTAAGACTTGAAGCAACTATTATGCTGGAGTTGGTACATCTTTGTAGTTCTCATATAGATCTAGATACAAAAAAAAAAAAAATACATAAGGAACACAGCTTTTGCTAGATATACTACAGAATTCAAGCCAAGGAAATGACAAGAAATGTTTCTCTGCCTAGAAAGAGTTCAGTTCAGGGAAAAAATATATCCTGCACCTATGAACAAGTGTAATGATCATATCTAGATTAACTATATGGTTCAGTAATTTCCAAACTAAGAAATTGACATGAAACAATTCCTGAATCATTGCATGCCTTACAGAGCCCAGCAAGAAGGAAAATGTTAATGTGGTTTTTAAATAATGATTTCTTAATGAGAGGCACACCAGGAAAGGGAAAAAAAATCTATCGTAATTCTTCAGACACACAAATAAAAGGTATTAATATCTCTGGAAAAATTAAGTTGAAAGAATACTTGAGACTATAAAATAAATATTTCAAAATTTAGGTGGATAAAAAAAGAAATTACTGTAAGGGAAATAAACAGACGAATGTGTAAAAAAAAATCTACAACTAAATGCTTTCTAGTTCTTGAATTTAAAAATGCAGTGAAAGTTTTAAATAGATTAGACATGGCAATATTTGAACTGGTAAAAGAGGTCTGAGGACAATACACAGATAAAGAGAAAAACAGAAATGTTCTAGGAGAAAGGTCTGCAACTTCTATCTGAGCTGGAACTTAGAGTGAGGTAATAACTTCTGTACAACAGAGAAGCTTCCTTAGATTATATATACTTGGTAGTTGGTATTGTACTTCAAAAATTCTAGGGCAGTTGATACAACTCCAACTACTACCCTACCATAGGGCAGAGTACATTCCTCCAGCATATGTACTGGGCATCTACATGAAACATACAATAAATAAGAACTTTTTTAGGTTTTAATATTGAAAAGATTTAATAGCAGCCAATTAGATAGAATAATTGCTCAAGTTATAGAAATACACTGAACGTAATGTGACTAACTCAAATCTGACATTTGAACAATGGTTGCTACTAACCCTGAGACTAATCCACCTTAATATATCAATCTTCATCAAAAGAAGAGGCTATTCTGGTGCAAATGAGGGAAGTAAATTAAAATAACCACCATGTTACACAAAAGAATATCAGCATATAATGCAAAATCAAGAAACATAAAAGTAAACAAAGAATAAGAAAAAAAATAATATCTTTAACTGTGTTTGCCCAAAATTTGCTATTAATTTCTTTTTGGAGGCAGAATTAGAAGGTATTACTACATTGGAAAATTGTCACTATTATTAACATTTTATATATTTATGTAAAATACAGATATATATTACATTATATATAATTTGTATTTATGCTGTTTGTTATACTTTCTAGTTATATTAATCAGCATAATCTGCCTCGTTATTTGTTTTGAGTTAAAAATAAGTGCTTCTGCTATTATTAAAGAAAATAACTAAACCAAGTAGACAAAAAAAATGAAAATTACAAGTTTCTGTTTCTCAGAGAAGAGAGCCAGTTCAGATAATCTTGTCCAATAATTCTCATCTATGATGTTGAGCTCTTACAAGATATTATTAGAACAAGGAGAATGACTACATAAACTTTTCCATGAAAAAGTTTTTTCCTCTGTGAAAATAATAAGAATGACAAAAAAAAAAATCACCAAGGTCCTATCCATTGTTGAATATATTATGTATTGAGATTATATTGAGATAATTATTTTATATTTATAAGAGGAAATATCTTTAGGTTATTACTAATAAACTCATTAGATGTCAGTTAAAGTGAAATAAATGTACTGCACAGAGAATGGAACAGCTAAACTCAATCTACGGTTCATCTATACCTGGATCCGCGCTCACTCTAGTTAATTTTATGTACCTCTGTCAACATATAGATGCTTTACATGGCCTTTAGAAATAACCATATGAGAAACAGGTCTAAATATTTGTATTCTCTATTTGCTATTTCTTTTCCTTATGCAAATACTTATCTTACTAGTTTTTAAATTTAAAAAAAGTCTCCTGACTTTTCCAATATTTCAAAGTCACTGAAAATGAGAGAAATAAATACCATCTGTTACTGCAAATCTGCAGCTATTTCATAAGGGTGGTTCTCATATGTTTTTATAATTTGGTTCTGGCCATTTCAGCAGATTGCAAACTCTTCCAGGACCTAGATTTTGCAATTTTACTGACACCCAGTACTTATAAACTTTAGCATTATATTAAAACATATATCTAAGGCATATCATATAGAGAATTTTTGTGTATTTTCAATTGTTGTGATACAGATTTTAGAAAATCAATCTAACTCCAGCCTTATGTTTACTAAATTTTCCATTGTAGCCATTCACCTTCATTACTTAATGTTTGCAAAATAGTTAAGTATGAAATGATAAGCCATCCTGTTATATTATCTTCAAAGAGATAATTATATCTATCTTTAAAATATAAAAAACCATCTGTGGTTTGACTCTATTTGGCAATTGAGGACAGGGGCTTTGGTATTGAGGGGGAATAATGGATAAAGTATTTTTAAAAATAAAATGTATCCTACATAAAGTGGGAAAGTGGAAAATTGTTTTAGGTCTTACGAATAGACCTGTAGATAGTTTACCCTCTGAGCTGTCTCCAGTATTATCCTCAAATTGCCTTATGGGCATCTTGGTTCCTCCATTCGGAACTGAAAATTGCTTTCACCATGAAACTTTTTTATCTACTTTTTCTACAATTTCTTACCCACATCTATATTTGTTGAAGTTTTGAGTCTCCACTTAGTAATGTCATTGAATTTTTAGTTGTATTATGACATCATGATTATTATCCCCATTTTACAGATCAGGAACCTAGGGCTCAAAATGCAGTCACAGCACTTACAAATGAGTGACATGATCTAAAAAGAGCAAGAGTCAGGCATCTGGATTCTGGCCCTGGCTCTTCCATTGTGGCGGGTCTTTGGACAAGTCACTAATTCTCTCTGAGCTTTTTTCAGTTGTCTGTAAATGAGGTTCTGGACTCTCAGAAATATTTCTATGGTTTCCTCAAGCCCTAAAATATATTGAAATTCCTTAAAGAATAATATGAATAGTGAAAATTTCAGTCATCTGAAAAATGGACTTATTCATAACAGGAAGGGAGAGAGGGGCACCTAGAACTTGTAAGAGCCCTTTATTTCCATGCCTTACATTTTTACGAGTTGTCCCAATTTCATACAGTTTTATACACTTTAATGAAGATTACTTAGTGAAAGAAATACTAAGTATATGTCTTAACATAATTATATAAAACTATTTATACTTTTTAGGACTTCCAACTCTGGAAACATTTTTTCTGTTAGATCATTAGTTATAATTTTGGTCAGGAAATGTGGACTCCATAACTAGTCTCATATAATGCCGGGGGTGTGTAGAAATGAAAGTAAAAATATACATATGCTTTTGCGGAGTTTTGAGTTTGATCAAACTGCAACTCTCAATCTCTCTGTGTAATATATGAGGATTTCTTCAAGTAAGAAAATTCACAGAGCTAAGTTTCTCAAAAACAAAATGGGATGATTAACAGAATACTTACAGAGTACGGACCATAGTCCCTAAACACTGCAACATTCTTCCAACATGCAAAACTATACATTTTTCACTTACCTTTTTTCAAAGAACAAAAGAGAAAATATTGAAAAAGTTAAGTGCAGAATAACAACCAAAATATCAGACTACGTTATAAATGTGGGTTCTCTACATTCAAATCACTCCAAATTTAATAAATTTAGATTGATCTTGTGCAATGTAATGTGCGTTGAAGTAAAGATTGTAAGAAAGCAACAGTAAGTATATGTAAATAATATAAATATTTACTTGTATTAATATCATGTATGTATTTTATACACAGTAAGTCTTCATTTAACGTCACTAATAGGTTCTTGGAAACTAGCTTTAAGCAAAATAATGTATAATTAAACCAATTTTACCATAGACTAATTGATATAAACAAGAGTTAAGTTGCTACAGCATATTTCTAGTAATAGAGGCATCACTAAACTTTTAAATAAAGACCTAAAACACCTTTAATGTTACACATTGACATAAATGTGAACTGTATGTACATTTAAGAAAGATTAGCAAAAATGGGTAAGAGAATGATTTTCCAACCTGCTAATTCCAGTTCAGGGTTGTGGGTGGCAAGAGCCCATCCTGGCAAGTCAGAGTGCAAGATGGGTCCCACCCTGGCTGGACAGGACACCCTTCCATTGCACGGCACACACACACAAACTCACAGTCACTCAGACTGGGACATTGTATACATGCCAGTTCACCTCACGTGCCCATCTTTAGGATAGGGGAGGAAATCTGAGTCCTCTGAAGAAAACCCATGCAGACACGGGGAGAACATGCAGAAAACAAAGACAGTGGCCTCAGCGTGGTATTGATATTTTTCTTCCCCCTGACATAACGAAACATTGAACGAAGTAACGTTGTTCAAGGACCTGCTGTATATATGTAATTGCGTGGGATTGCATAGTAGGTGGTGTAAGCCAAACTTCTTTAGGAGTCTAGGAGGAGGGGCCTTCAGAGGAGCTGCAGCACCCAGGTATTTCTCATCCCAGGGCTCCCCTGCCAGCCCCAGTAGATCTGAGATCCCACGAGATTGCAATTTCTCCCAGAAGTACACTGAGGACAACAGCACTTCTGGCCTCATTCATCGATTCTCTCAGCTGCCACTAGCGCTCAGCGCATCCCAGCTCATCCTCTCCCTGCCCCTCCATCAGGACGGGCGCAGCTTACTACCCCCACTCACCAGAAGTTATGTAGCCGCCGTGCAGGTAACTGAGTCTTGTTTGCCTTTACTGGAAATCCCACACTCCACCCACTCAGCCCAGGCCCTGGCTTCTTGTTCCTGCTTCCAAGAGCACTAGAAATCCAACATAGAAACAAGTAGATGTCAATAGCTGGATCTATATAATGATAGGTAAGTTGCCTAACATCTCTGTACCTCATTTTCCTCATATATAAAATGGAGGTAACAGTGCCTTCCCCATAGGTAGGGTCGTTTTGAAAATTAAAGGTGTTAATATATACCATTATGCTGTACACTTGAAACTAATATAAAAGAATATGGAATGTCAACTCTAATTGAGAAATAAAAAATTTTAAGTGGTAATATATGCAAAGTAGTGTCTACCACATAGTAAGCTCAAATAAATATTGAGTGTAATTCTTACGATTTCATCATCAGTATCATCATCGTCGTTGTCATCAGCAGCAGCAACAGCAGCAGCATCAACTGCCATTTATTCCTGAAGGTAAGAAATTATCCATAGCACATTGGCGTGGTTAATACTATTTAATATAATCACCCATGGTCACTTTTGCATCTAGAAGAGAGGAGAAGTTAAATTGTTTTATAATATATACTACTCTGTGAAGAAGGCTCTGTGAGAAAGACATCACTGAAACCGAGGGGCTAAACTTGTCTTCTGTGGAAATCTATAAGATGGTTCTTGGAGAGGTAAAGATTAGTTATTCACCCAGAAACCTAAGACATACATATTTAGAACAAATAAGTACAATGGTCTGCCAAATAAGCTTTTGTTTTCCTGCCTTAAGATAGACCTTTCTATGTGGCATTTAGCCATAGTGATCTCACTGCAAGGAACCATACTTGCATCCTTGATGAATGTCACTCAGCCACTGTGTTGGGAAGCCAAAGGCACAGTATGTACAAGGATAAGATAGTGAAAATTTTCTAGAACATTGGATATAGAAAAGATAGTCTAAAAAGACATTTTCTTAATATTTAAACTTCTTTCCATTCCTTAGACAAATTGACATTGCTATGTAAATTATTTGCTACGATTTTGGTTATTACCTCCTATTGCCTTATTTAGAATTTTCCTATTTACTATCATAATAGTAAATAGTAATAGTTTAATATTGAGGGTTGTTTTCAAGCTTTTTCTACCAGATTTCCATTATCATTATAAACCATTACATAGTTTTCTGTATTTCTTATTGCTCTGGAAGGGCAATTATAATATTGAAAATACTATATTAAACTTAGAAGTTTAAATTAATATGTTACCTAAGCTATTTGTTCAGTTTATCTTAGTGTTTCCTTAGTGTTGTTTTTCATGTCTATCATCTACATTTCTTTGAGTCAATTTATGACAGTGTTTTTAATACAGTCCACAATTTTAGATATTTATTTTATCAGTCAGAGTTCTCTAGAGAAACAGAACCAATAAGATGTGTGTGTGTGTGTGTGTGTGTGTGTGTGTGTGTGTCTATACATATGTAAAGATTTACTTTAAGAAATTGGTTCATGATTGAGAGGGCAGGCAAATTCATAATTTATTGGTTAGTTTGGAAGGCTAGATACTCAGGCAAGATTTTTATGTTACAGTGTTGAGTCATAATTCCTCAATTTTTGCTCTTAAAACTTTCAACTGATTAGATGAGGCCCACCCACATCATCAAAGGCAATTTTCTTTATTCAAAGTTAACTGATTGTGATGTTGAACACATATACAAAATACTTTCACAGCAACATCACATTATCTAGATTATTGTTTGACCAAACAACTGAACACGAATGGCTAGCCACATTGACACATAAAATTTAACCATCACACTTATATCTTGCTTTTTAGAATGAAATTGATACAACTTTTCTTGAGAACTGTATCTATTAGCTTAGCCTTGGTTATGCTGTGGTAATAAATGACCTGGACTCTCAGAGACTGACAAAACACATACCCTACTTATCTTTCTTGTGTTGGCTACAGCTCTGCTCCATATTGTCTTCCTTTTAGAAGCCAGACTGATGAAGCAGCCTCTGTTTGGAACACTGCCAGTCACATGGCAGAAGGAAAAAAGAGATGATGAACTTTATGCTGGCTCTTAAAGTTTCTATTTATGTCACTTGTATTCACGAAGCATTAGCCACGGCAAGTCACTTGGCCAGGCCTATTGTCGGGGTGGAAGAGAGGATATACAATCTCGAAGTCAGGCAAAAAATGAAGGTCATAAAGTCAAACCCAACATCAGTGGGACAGTGATGCATAATCCTCCCATAGTAAGGGGAAGCAAATAATAATATCATCCATCACAAGGGTAATTTTCAATGTGTTATCAAGAAGTGTTTTCAAATGTTTAAATAGCTTGAACTGTCTATAAAATTATCCTCAGTGAGTATTCACTGTGCAAACAAGGACTTACAGAAAGTAATGTTAACTTCAATGTATTTATAATAGGACAAGGTTTTTTTAATGTTCTTTTTTAGGTATGAAAGTGATTAGTAGTTTTAAGTTGATTCTTCTACTTAAATGTTTATATGCTCTGATTAATTCTATAATTAGTAAGTTTAGTAAATATGGTTTTATGGAATATAAACCATTCAAGATAAAGATATCAAATAATTATAGGTGTTGCATTCTTTCTAGCTCCCCTTCCATTTCATCTTTAGTAATCATGATAGAAATGAGCATGAGGATGAAAAAATATGGGAAAATCTATATTAGTACTGAAATCTAGGGAAAATTCTCACTCAAATTCTAGGAAATGTGCTATTTCTAATATGAACATTTTAGGAAATAACATTTGGTCAGCTTGCCACTCACCTTCCAAGTAAACATTGTAGTCTCTTTGGATATAAATAAGAGGCCCTATACTCCAAGAATAATTCCACAGTTTTAGAGGTATAAGAATTGTAGGTAAGGACAAAATATTAGAAATGTAAAGAATATTTTACAGAAAGAAGACCCTTTTGTTGTAGAATATAGAATTTTAGGGTATCCGAGCTGATTGATACAAGGAATGGGTCTATGTCCTCAAACCCAAAGCTTGTAATGACAGGTATAGCTGTGTTAACATTAAGTGACAAGAGAATCTATACTAATGTGAGAAAAGAAGATAGGAATAATTTTAGAAATTACTATTCTAAGAAGACTAAATTCTTAGGAGGTTACGTTGAGAAGGATGACAGAAATATGAGAGAAAATAGTTTCTTTTTGATGCAGCAAAAGGCAAAATTGAAAAAAAAAAAGATGTAAACTTTATGACAGGCAATATATACAATATAGGCTTTATATATTTCCTACTAAGGAACATTTACAAATTTAAAAAAGAAAAGATGAAGAAATATTATTTGCATGCCATACATACATACACACATAAGAAACACCTCAAGATAGCAATTATTCTTATGTCTCTAAGAATAATTGCTGGGATCTGAATCACTGAGTTGGTTCAGAGTTCAGTCTTGCATCTAATGGTACAATTATGTTTAGATCCAGTGTCTGGTCTCATAGAGGTAAATCTACGTCTACTCTTACTAGAATAGGTAGCTCTTTTCTGGCATCTATCTAGGCAGTAGAAAGAGATACTTTGGGCCCCATTCAGTATAGTCTTGCTCTCTACTTCACGATGGGAGCCCATCTCCATCCTCAACCTAAATGTGGTTCTCAGCTTAAGGCCCTGACGCACATGTGTTTCAAGACCTCAGGCCCAAGGGTCTACTCTTTGTGTCTCCAGCTCCCCATGTATTATGCACCTTCAGGTCTCATTTATTACGTTGGATCCTCTGTTGCATGATCATTTCCTTTCCTTGATTTCAAAAATGACTATGTGTGTGTATATTTAAATACAAAATGATTACGAGTTTGATACAAGAGGAAAACATTTTAAACTGTTTTCAGTCTTTATCCAAACGAATCCAGTACTCTTTAGATACATAAAGATGCCTTTACAGAGCAAATGTTATGTTTCTCTCCTGTTTTTATCTTCTCAAATAGTTGAGCCAAAGGTTACCTCTGTGTATTAGACATTAGATTGTTTATTTCTTCACTGTAGACTGAGACCTGTTAGCTCAAGTGCCTGCCAGTGCCAAACTCAAATTTTTATCCATCCAATTATTTTTAAAATAGTCTAAACAAGCAGATTTTTCCTTATGAGTTCTCTGACTCGAAGACTCCCCACTGTGCTGCAGAGGCCATCACCTAGACATGGAAGCCTCTCTCTTATATTTCTCTCCTCAGGAATTTCCCTTGCCCTCTTCCTCTCTAAGTAGGGATCTTATGCTGTAGCCTCTGAACAGACAGACTGCTGCTACGTGGGACTTCCTCTCTCATGCAGCTCTATCCATGCATCTCCCAATATAGCTTACTGTATGTTACTCCCTCTTGTGGTCTTATCTTTTTCCTTAATCATCTCAAAATCTTTCCAATCCCTACAGTTGTAGGAGAACTCTAAATTGTTCCCATCTGTTGCTTTTACACCCATATCCACGATTTTGTTTTCATTATTAATTACAAGATTTTTAAGTAGACTCTGTTCGTAAGGCCCTTTCTCATTTTTTTCCAGATAGTCATTTTGTATATTTTAAGCATGTTCATATGGTTTCATCCAAAACCAAAATAAAATGAGAGTAAATATCTATTGAAAATGTGTTATGAATAAAAAGCATGAAGAAAGCAATCTAGTTTTATTAATAAGAAAATATTACTTAAATAGCAATCTAGTAGTAATTGCTTGCAAATCAAATCAATAAAACAAAGTTTATTCAGGTGTAATAACTCCACATAGAGACACAAATATAATTTCTCCTTTCCTGTATCCATGCAAAACACAAATTTTAAGAATTTACCTGATAGGAATTTAATTATATGTTCAAAGAAATATTTATCTTAAGAAAAAAAAAAAAAGACTTCAAGCAGCACCAGATTTTTTTCCATCCAAACAGCTATTTAATTTGGGGGAATACAGAGCTTATTTATTGCTTCCTTGCAATAAAAAGAAAATCTCGAAAAACAACTTTTAAATATTTTTGATCTCAAGATGACACATCAAGCACAAAGCATTCTATAAATGCAATTGTTCATGTCATAGGTTTTACAAATACTTGTTGCCAAGGAACAAAATTATCTTATGAAAATTTTATTAAACTGAGATTTCTTCGTATTGAAGGAGTGATTAGAATTATTTCACAAAGTCATTATGGAGCTCAAGTTTTATACATTATTATCTATTTTATCTTTTGTGTCTTTTTTTATGGGAAACACAAAATAAACTGAGTATTTACCATTATATGAAACATTAAATAGCATACGATGTGATAATAGGACTTCTGATTACATAGAAATAATTTGCATGAACTGTAAGCTTACTCGTTGGAAAGTGTGTCTTAGGTTCTATATTATAATGATAATTCAGTTTTAAAGTTTGCATCAGGGAATATTAATTCAAATGCTTTCAGCAGGCAAGCAGGTAATATAAATGCATAAGACATTAGAGATATATAACAATCGAATGGGATAGTCACCATGGTCAAAGATAGAGTGCATGCCTCACCTAAACATCTTAAATTTCTTTTTTATTATTATTTAATCGTGGCTTAATCCTCAAATCATCTGATAGTATCACTGGCATCAGTTAGCCCCCAAGATTTCAAAATAGTTTCACACAAATTATTCCAATTAAATCTTCCAATCTTCTGATATGCAGTTTATCTCCGTTATCTAATAATAGATGAGAAATTTTTAGGACACATCGATTCATTTTCTAAGAACTCCTTCTGGCATAATATACATTGACCATGTTACAGATGCCATAGACAGGGTTCCAAGAGACACTAGTCAGCACTAACCTGGCAGCCTTAACCATATCAGCAGCCCTCGTGGAATCAGCTACCATTCTTGAACCATTTTCTTCAGATCATAAGGAAAGCAAACCTAGTCAGGAAAGGGGGGGAAAAAGGTAGGATGAATGGAAATTTGCTCTCAAAATTTTTGTCATTAAAGCATATTGTGAAGAAACCCTCCTCTGGCAGACATAACTCCTGACAGTGTGGAAAAGAGTAGAGACAATACAGTAACATCATGAATAGACCTGGGATTCAGAGGTCCTGAGTTTGATAATACAGCTTCTCTGACATAAGCTCCATGGAATTCTGTTGAATCTTATTCAGACAAACATCTCACCTTGGAAACAGAGGTCACAACAAAGCTGCTCTTACACTGACGCTGGAAGAACTCACGAAATGAGAACCCAGGTGCATAGAGGGGATCCAGCCTCTGAGTCAAAGAGCCACATGGCTCTGCTCCACTAACCACCTGGCACTTTTCAAGAAATTAGGTCCATTAAATGGATGGATTATATTTTTCCTCCTAGAGGGTACCATGTAGAATACATAGGTTTTAATTAGAAGTGTTAATTAGGAAGGATTTATTAAAGTGGGTGGTCCTTTTAATTCAGGTCAGTGTGCATATTCCAAAGGCATTCACTAGATTTTTTTAAAAAAATAAGGCATATGAGAGAAAAAAATAGTAACACTACTCACGTATTAAGAAGTAAATTATAAAAATAATTATAATCATTTTTTTTGTCCACTGAAAATCCCAAAATGTGATATTCTGTAAAATCAGGACAAGAGATTTCCTATCCCACTGTGTTTTACATAGGCTATATGTTGATTTGGCTAATAATCTTACAAGCCCCCACAAAGCACAAATGTCAATATTAAGAGTTGATGCAGGCCTTTGAGCCACGCTTCTCTTGCTCAGGCCCACTTCCACATCTGGAAGTGTACTTTCCCTTCCAATAAAGCTTTTCTTATCTGCTATAAAAAGAGAGACAGACAGACAGAGTGTATGCAATTACCACAAACCTCTCAGAGTAGGAGTAGACATAGTCTAAAAGAAAAGTGAAGATTTTTCCAGAGTATGCCTTTTACATTCACTATCATGAAGTTACTTTCTTTGTATTTTTATCTATCATAAAAGTATTTAAGGAAAAATAAAATCAATAAATACAACAAATTCAAATGTTTAGTCAAAAAGTGGTGTGCATATAATAAATCAAGGGTACTTCATTTTCCATTTCATTTGTATGTTAAAAGATGTGGTTTGATGGTTAATAAATAAAAGATATATTTTGATGTTTACAATAAAAATCATATTCAAGAATATAAAATTTAATGAATTAATATTTTACATAAATTCCATATTAATAATATATCCATATGCTCATATAATGTTATTTTCATAAAGATCACTGAGGAAAAGTTAGAAGATATTTCTATATAAAATCAGTTTATTAACATAGCATTATTTTCAATAGTCAGTATTAAGAAAACTTCAATGATATATAAATATTCATTTTGAGAATTAAGCATGAGAAACATTTAATAAAACTCTTAATGTCATTCTCATACTATTTTCAGCCAAAGGTTAAAAAAACTCTAAGCAATTTAATAATATAAAGACAGTTCAATAAAAACAAAAGCATTTCATAAATGCACTATACCCTATTAGTTCTAAATTTCACCTAAGTTAGTGAAATATATGTCCCAAGGAAAGTCAGCAGAAATTTCTCAAATATGTACTTATTTATCATTTTTTAAGTCCAGAAAATTTCAAGATTAAAATTTTCCATCCAATGATTTACATTTTAGGGAAATAAAAATAATATTTATTGAGTAATATTTTCCAAATTGTGCCCCAGAAAACTCAGGGGCTCCAGTGAATATAATATAATCACATATACAAAAAAAGGTGAGTTGTGAGAAGCATATATACAAACCCATGTAATACATATGCATTTTCAAGTTTTTATAATTTGTAATGTTGACCATAAATTTTTGCATAAGTTTATATTTTTTCTTGTATATGTATTTATATCTATGTTCTCATTATTGACTTTTCACAATTGTTAATTCTGTCTTGTATGTCTGGAATGAACTAGCTCTCAGTTATCTCTTTTGACCAAGAACAAACTCATGGATAAATTTATATATGAAATCTATCTTTTATATTTTTTTCTGCTCTTTTGTTAGTTTATGCTTTTGGCCGGTTGATTTCTCTCTATCCTAATCTTAGGCTAGCATTGAATTTTAAACTGAGAGACTTTCAAAATATAAGTGTCTGCTGATTTTTATTATTTTTATTTACATACAGAATTGAATAACAATTATAAAACAAAAGTAAGAGTACAAAAGTATATAAGACAAAATAAAAAGCAACAGCTCTACCTTAATCCCACATCACAAGTGTAAATGCTTTTTCTATCATATGTATCCTTCCAAACCACCCCCCCCATTATATATTTGGGATAAATGTTGCATATTGTATGTGTTATAAAAATATTATAATATGCAAATTTGCATATACATTGCTTTTAAACTCAACAGTATACATTGGACAACCTTTTTATGTTTAGTGCACACTAATCTATCTCATTGTTTTTAATGGCACCATTGTACCTTTATGCAATTGTTAGACCTGGGAAAGCATTCTATGGAGTGTTTTCCACTGTGTAGAATTCCATTGGTATGAAAAGAATCCCTTGGAAAGGGTTGAAAAAGAATCAGCATGGTGAGGTTCCGAAGAAGGTAAGAAAAAATGGAATATAGAGTCCAAGTTAAAGGATAAAGAGCAGAAAATATGAAAAAAGGAATTGTGGATGGATTCGCATACAGGTGCTTTTGTAGGTGTGATGGCAGGAAATTTTGTTCATTTTTGTCTGATGTCCTCTCATTACTGTCTAAAGTAAAAGACATATTTTGCTACAAATAGCGATAAAGGAGTTGGTGTAGTAAATTTGGATTTCTTATTGTGTTGTTTTAGCTAAGCTGAAACTAATTCCCCAGAATTTCTTCCCTCTAAGGTTTTGAGTTAAAGTCAACTTTAAGAGAAATTTGTGTGAGATTTTAAAGTAGAAAGTAAGTAGCTGCCCTTGTGCTCTCCAGGTTGGTGTCAGACATGAGGCTGTGTTACAGCTTGTATACTTTGTAGTTTATTTGCTTAGTTTACTTCAGTCATGCAGCAGCCAGCCTGCAATTCCTTCATGATTCAGTAGATATCATGTTTTTCTTCAGTGTCTCCAAGTCCTGGAGAAGTGTGTGTGCAACTCTTTGGTGAAGGTTAATCATTTCCTGAGATGGTGAGAGACAGACATGGATTCTAGTTTGTGCTTAGGACTCACAGTTTATCCTTGCTATCTCACACTTCTCCTCCCTGGCCAGCTTTACTGACCCAGAGAAGTATAGTGACTTTAGGCCCTTATCAGATTCAGAAGCAAAATCTTGCATAGAATTCTACCTCAGGTCCAACAATTGTATAAAGATATAGTGACAATAATAAGTATTTCATTCTGTATTACTCATTGTGGCTCTGATTCTTGAATTAAATTCTGTCCATACAATTAGTATGCTTTGATATTTCAGGAGTGTTTTTGTTTTAACTCTAGCAGTTAGTGAAAAAGCCAATTCAAAGTAGCTTAAAGAAGAAAAAAGATGCATTGCTAACTTAACTGGGAATTAAAAAGTGGATCTGACTTCAATTACATCTGACTCAATGGGCACAAAAGATGTTATTGGAGTTCTCTCTCCATTTCTCATTTCAGTTTCCTCTTTGCATTGGTCACATTTTCATGCTGACTCTCTTTAAATGACACTTTGAATCTCTAGTTTTGTATTGCATTAGAGTAGCAACTATAGCAAAAAGCAGAAGTACTTTCTTTTAAATAGTTTCGGCAAAATTATTAGGGTGACTTTTCATTGGGCCAGCTTGAGTCATGGGTTCTTCCCTAAATTAATCATTGATAGTGCTAGAAAATGTATTGGTTGGCCAAACCTGGATTATATGCCCATCTCTGGAACTAAAGTGGGTCAGACCAAAACCAATGGTATAGTGGAAGGAAAGTAGTTTTCTAATGGAAAATCAATGTACAGTGGGACCTTTGAATAACATTGTTTTGTTCAATGTCACTTCACCATAATGTTGATGAGATGCCATAGGAACTTAACTCTTTTTTACATCAATTAGCCTATAGTAAAATTGGTTTTGTTATACATCATTTCACTTAATGTTGCAGATCCTATTGACAACGTTAAGTGAAGACTTACTGTAATGTTCTCAGAAAATGGAAGAACAAATGCTAGGCAGACAAAATCAATAGCATCCACTAAGAGAAAACTAACAAGGTTTGGCATACCAGTGGAAAGTAGGAGATAAAACTTAGTATGTATGTGGCAAAGGATTTATAGATAACCATTAAGGGCCCATCTACAATTGGAATCTTTAATGCATAGTGATTTTGGTTTTCACAGCCGTCGATATTTTGATTTTCAGCACCCTGGTCAGCAGCCAAGGGTTGTGGTATATGTACAGAGAAGAAAGATGGGCTCTAAAGGAGCAGCCATTGCCTTTGTCAGCTTTTTTTAGGCCATTTGTACTCCTTGGCTCATGACTCCCTTCCCCCATCTTCAAAGTCAGCAATGTGTCATCTCTCTGACTCTTCTTACACAGTCACATCTCCCTCTTTCTGTCTACAGCCCTGAAAAATTCTCCACTTTCAAGGATTTATATAATTAAGTTGGGCCCACAGGGATAACCCAGGATGATCTCCTCATGTCAGAGTCCATACCTTTAACCATCTGGAAAAATCCACTTTGCCACATGAAGTAATACATTCACAGTTTCTTGGGATTAAAGGATAGACATCTTGGAGGAGGGGAGGGGACATTGTTCAGCCTACTAAACTCATCATTTCTCAATCATTTTGTTTTAGGTAGATCTCTGATGAATGACATATATTATAGAGATTCTTTACTACCCTGAATGTGAGAGTCTTTTTAAAAATAGTTTTCTTTATTTATTTTACATTTATAAGATACTGTGTTTTAATCTGTCATATTATTTTAGGTTTTCTTCTTCCAATAAGTTTATAAGCAAAATAATATCTAACAAACGAATATATCTTCAAATATTAAGTGATTTTTGGCATTGCAGTTGTCATGTCCAAGTTTCTCTCTTTCTAAAAAGTTTAGGATAATTGAATGATATATCAATATATTATGCCCTAGTATATTGGAGAATATATTTCTGTTACTTTCACATGTGTGCCTATGTGCCTGGTTGGGAATTATATCATAATTTTCTCCTCAAATCTTGGTACAAATTATTATATTATATTCTGACTTCTAATATTAAAGAGGATACATCTAAAACCTACCTATCTGAATTTTTTATTACATTTGACATGTTTCTTTTACTCTGATGCTTGTATGAATTTTTGTCTTTACAATTCAATGAATTTTCCAAAATATTTACTTGATTACTTTTCATTATGTGTGTCTGTCACAAATAATTTTATTTGTAGACATTAGTCTTCCTTCAGAAATTGTTTTCTTCCTTCATTTTTAATTAGTTTTTCAAATATATTTGTTTTTCCTTTAATTATACTAATTATTAATAAGAGCTGTATATGTTCTACTTTTTTTCTGATAACTTCCATCTCTGTTCCTTTTTCTCTGTATTCTGGAACATTTTTTTTTCAGCTATGGTCTACATCAATTATTATGTTTTTAGTAGTTTCAATTCTCTATTATACTAATTCTAATTTAGTTTTAGTTTCTGTATCGATGATCTTCATTCTCTTAAGTTTATTCCTTAGACATTTCAGAAACTTTTTCATCTCAATTTATTTTATTATCAACATATTTTTATATCTTATTTTACAGTACTTATGCTTTAATTTCCTGAAGAATATGTTTATGCTGCCTCAAATGTTCTAGTGATAGTCTGTTTCCTGAAGTAAATCATTTCGCATATGTTTTATTTAGCCACCTTTTACATGTTTGTCAAGATAATATGTAGATTATCAATTTATGGCAGATTCATAACTTGAGTCAATAAGTAAAATGTTTTATATTCTTTCATCAACCATTACCCAATATGCTAATGATAAAAAATAAAAGGCTCTAAGTTCTAATCATTAGATTCAAAAGAACTACTAAAAGGAAATTAAAAGAAATATAATACCTTAAAAACTGATTTTTCTTTCCTGTTTAAAATAAGATAATGGAGTCTGTAAACAATAAAAAGAAAGTGGGGATAGGGTACGAAAAAGAAGTGAGAGTTAATAATAACTGTGAAACTTTCTGTGCTGGGAAAGTAAGCTGATGGAGGCTGCAAGGAGAGGCCTTAGTTCTCCCCTTAAAGTTCTTACTGCCAATGGTAGAGGATGGGGAATGAAAGAGCGGAGTGAACTTAAATGGAATTAGGTTGTGGGCTCAGATTCAAATTATAGTCCATTCTAGGTAACATTGTTTGTAGTTCAACTCTAGGACTTTGAAATATTATACAAGCTAGATTCATTTACTTTATTTTGATTCAGTTGTTTGTTTTTTTATCACTATTGTTTGTTTTAATAGTTATTCATGTTTAGGTGAGAACATGCCTAAACAATTTTAGTATTTTCCAGAAAATAGTGTAGGTGAATTCTTGTAGCCCCTCCCTGCAATTTATATACAAGAGTTTTAAAATAGATTTCATATGTTCAGTCATGTAGCAATCTGAAGAAAGTTGGGTACTTTCAGCAAAAAAAAAAAAAAAATCGTTTTAGTTATATTTGATTCATTTTGTGCTTATCGTGACTATTTTGATTTTGGTGAGGGGCCAGTGGAGGGATTGAAAAACTCTCCCTACTGGATGAGGGTTCTGCTGTTTCTGAATTGTTCATTTGCATTAAATTTAAACAACATTACTGAGGAATTAGGTTAAGAGAAAACTGAATTTAGTGGGTCTGCATGTATTGTCACCTTTCCCACTTGAGCTGCCTTTGTGATGTGGACTTTTACAACAGTGGTTCCTTGTAAGCTGTTTTTCTCATCTTTTCTGTGGTCCAACCATATCTCTATAGCCCTTCTGCTTGTAGAGAAGCGTCTCTCTCATATTAGCATAATCTCACATCACTATTAAGAATCTAGGTTAAAAAGAGAAATAACCATACATTTTATCTCATGGCCATGTCTCGTAGTAATATGAGGAATGTTAGCAGGGACTTCATGCCTCTGAATTAGTCCATATTATAGGGTTTTGCTGAAATCTCATTATTTCCTACAATACTGCTCTCTAGATATGGCAATGAAGCATTTTCTCCTGGTGTCTTCCTTTGATTTGGCTCAGTCTGAATTATCTGGAGCATGTGGTTGGCACCATGCCATAATTTCAGCCTTGGTGAAAGTTTTCCTATTTTTCTTTCTCTTAATTCCTTTTAGCTGTTTAGATCAGTTTCTTCTATGTCATCTATTACACCATGATCTTTCTTAGAATTCCCTCCTGCATGCTTTTTCATTGTTAAAATATTTATATAACCTACCAAGACAACTGTGGGAAAACAAGCAGGTCTGGAGGAAAGAGATGGGCAAGTTGCCTTAGCAACAGCATCTGGCAGTAGCAGCTAGCTGAGGCTTGCAGTGCTCTGATAGGGAACACATCAATGCCAGCTTCACAGAGCTGAGAGCAGAGTAGTTCCCTCAGCCTGGATCTATAACATTTTGCTTGAATTCCATGTTACTTTAATGTCCTCATGACTATAAGCCAGGATGTGCTGTTTGACCTGAAACAGTTGTACTTATCACATCACCACACAGAAAAACTGCTGGGGCAAGAGACATACTTCTGGCTCTGAAGAAAATAAGCTTGGAGAAGTACAATCTACCTTGGGTGAAGTAATTATAAAGCTTCGGAGAGCAATCCAGAGCAATAAACTGAGTTCCCAATCATTTACCATCCTGTTATAATCACCTTTGCTGTGATGTATGATAAGTCAGCAGAGCTGGCTATGGCAGTCATTCCTGGAGTAAGACAAGATTAATACCAGAGCTTCGCAAGTAAGTGTAATCATTCACAGCATGGAGACAACCCCCCTCCACACTTGAAAATAAGGGTCATGTAAAGAAGAGGACAATCCAAGTCTTAGAGTAGAACAAGTAGCTGACATACTCAAATATCTATACATATACTTTCGTTTAAATAAAAGCATATTCAATCTTTCTCTTCACCTTTCTGGGAGAATATGGTATTCTTTTAGTCCTAGCAGGAGTGACAAAAACTCCAAAATAAAACTTTTAAACTGAAGTTTGAATAATTTATACTTTTAAAGTGAAAAAAAAAAAGCTTTTGCTGAAAATCAGATTTTATGCAACTGTGTAAAATTCCTGTGTGTATATACAGGCCATTGAACACTTCTTACCATGAAATTAGCTGCTGCGATAGACTTTCCATATAGAGAGATAAAGTACAAAATGATCTTGGTTTTCCTGAGTAAACTATAAAATTAAATTATGATTGTTGAACCTTTTTAGTATGTTAAGTTAAATCTAGGGAGTAATTTTCTTAATTTGCTCATTAAAACTGTAAAATATCTATTGAATATCTACTCTACATTAAGAACTCTCAGAGTCTGAGACAGAGAGTTGAATAAGAAATTTTCACAGTAGATGAAAATAACTGCCATAACTAATAATTACAAGAGAATGAAGTGACCAGCTGTCCCCAGCTTTTAAGAGAGGCCTTGCAGAGATGACATATGGACTGGGTATAGAAGGATAATTTGTAGTTCATGGGCAGAAGGTCATTTCAGGATTACAGCTAGAAAGAATAAAATGAGAAAAGGAATAGATATATAAAAGGCTATGATGAGCTCAGGGAACAGTGAATTCTCCAATGTTACCGATGTAGAGTACGTGAGGAGAAGTACTGTGAAATTAAAATGAAAGGGGATCTCATGCCTAATAATGAAAGACTCTGCATCATAATAGAGAGTATTTTATCTGGCAGGCAAATGGCAAAAAGAAAAAGGGAAAAAAAGTATTTTTAAGCTAAATACTGGCATGAGCAGATTTTCATTTATCATAATATGGGCTATAGAAGAGTGTGAGATTAAATTTAAGGAGAAAAATTAATTTAAATCTGTAAACATTAAAACATTTTTACCAGTAAAGTCATATTTATTTAAATGTTTTTGTTTAGTTTTCCAAATTCAAAAAGTAATAACTCATCTTTCTATTCAATTAAATAACTTTTAACGTAAGTTAATCTATATCAAGAGACATCTGAAACATACATGTCAAAAGTGAGTGTTTTGGAATGTTTCACCATTTTAACTGGATATTCTTGATTATTGATTTCTGTTTATATTTAGATATTTTATTGTCTCCTTTTATGACTTTTTGTTAAGTGTCTGGGGGAGAACTCATTTGTCTTGTGGAATCAAAATAAGAGAGTTTTCTGCTTTAAAAGCGATTGGTTGAAACTTGAAAACCTACCGGTGGCTCCAAAGATAAAGATAATCATTTCATCAGATGGGCTCCCTGAAAATAAACCCCTTCAGAATAGTGCATTTCCAGGTTTGCTACCACTCTCTGTTAATAATTTTCCACTAAGTCTATTTGATTTTTGTTTTCCTAAAATGATTTTTCCAATTGCAAGAAGCAGTACATAGTTATAATAATGCAAGCAAGTTACACAAAGCAAAAAATAATAGTCTTGTCATACTCACTTTGAACTCCCCCTCCTGCAATAATTAATATCAACAGTTGATATCTAGCTATCTAGCCAGTGTTTGTTATATTTTCCAATTTTTCTCAGAAATATTAGCTAAAATGTCCAAGTTGAAAACAATAGATGGAAACTACCCACCTTGAAAGAAAGAAAGAAAGAAAGA
>NW_006431915.1:506236-518143 GCF_000325575.1 Pteropus alecto
GGAAGGAAGGAGAGAGAGGGAAGAAGGAAGGGAGGGAGAGAGAAAGAGAGAAGGAGAGAGAGAGAGACAGAAAGTGAAAGCAGGAAGGAAGGAAGGAAGGAAGGAAGGAAGGAAGGAAGGAAGGAAGGAAAGAAAGAAAGAAAGAAAGAAAGAAAGGGAAAGAAGGAAGGAAGGAAGGAAAGAAAGAAAGAGAAAGAAAGAAAGAGAGAAAAGAAAAGAAAAGAAAAGAGAAAGAAAAAGGAAAACAAAAGCTGCAAAGTAAATCTGAGTTTGATAATCTGGTCTTTTGCCTCATGTAAACAGATAGCAGGGTTTTTAAAGGAAAGAGTTCTTCCAAACAATGAGTTGCTTTTGGTGGGGAGCGCTGTAGCATTTTCCCTCAGTTCTCCTTGTGAGAGGGCAGAGAGCTGCTTCCCTACCTTTCAAGTCAAGTAGAGAGGGCTCTTAGACTGAGAATTCCTGCAAAAAGGGGAGATTGGTACGAATTCTCCACTGGCTGCCTGATAAGCTGAAGAAACATTTAGACCCTCACCGTTATACCAGATGGAGCTCAGTGAAAGCCTTTGGGTGAACAAAACATGATTTTCCTGGAATCCAAAAGCATCCAGTCCCTCAACATCAACAAGTTGCCTCTGTCCTTCCTAGGGAATTCTTCAGGCAAAGCCTGACCAGAGCAGTTGCTTAATGGCAGGACAAGGGAAGAAGGCAAGAGTGGAAGCAGCTTGGCCCCTAACATTTGAAAATTTGCATGGGCCAAGTGGCCTCTGTGAAATGCAGCCTGGCTTGAGCTGTCTTTATTGTATTAAGCTAAAATAAAATGGAGACCAGGCTTGAAAAATCCCTCAAGCAGATCTAACAATTTGAGCCACTTAAGCAAATTAAATCAGCTTATTTCATGAACATAAGCAAAACTTAACTTAGGTTATTGTTAAGGCCTCTGATAATCATGAAATAAAATGACACCATCTTCCTAAAATGGTATATTATAATTAGTTTTAACCAATGCTTGCTGTTTGGACACCCCCACTGCAATAACCAATCGTCACAAGGGTTAAACAACGTCCTCTTTTTCACTTTGTAGTCCATACTATAATGTTATGCCTCTGAGCTTCACATAGGTTTTGGATCTGAAGACGCTCAGTTTGTGAATTGTTTTGTGTGTGTGCGTGCAGTAAATTCAATACTATTTTACTGATCTGGTTTTCATTTTGACAAAAGCAACTAACCAGGAGGGAGTCTGGCTGATATGGGAACACCAGAAATATGAAGCCATGGATGGTACCATTAAGAACAGGAGCTGACGTAGAGATTGTAAGGAGGCCACAAAAGATGAGCCAGTGATTGGTTCACTGATGTCAGAGAACCGTGCTGTGCTTATGCAACTGCAGAATGTCAAAGAAGCTACATATCTGTGCTCAGTGCAAAATCATGGTCACATCTCTGTAATACAATACGAGTCAAAGAGCAAGACCCAGAAGACTATAGTCACGTGAGTCCCTATGATGAAATTCAAAATCAAGCAAAACTAAGCAATGTACTCATTAGCCATACATATATATGTGATTACTCTTTTAAAAAAAAAATGGCAATCATAAAATTTAATATAGTTATCAGTTCTAGGAGAGAGGCAGAGAGACAAACTAGAGGTAGAAGTTAATATTATTGTTTAGGTTTTTGGCTTGTGTAGTGAGTTTGCAGATATTCAATACTAAAAATAAAAATGTGATCAATTTTATGAAATATGACAATATTGCATAAACCATGGATTATAATCAATCTATTTCCATATTAAAAGTTGTCAATTATTCCAGATGTATTATAGTAGTTAGTATTAATAAAATTTTATATAACTACACCAGTTATAAATTGAGACATTCAGGTTATGTGCTGCCCACCAGCTTTCCTTCAGTCAGCCTTTACCCTCAGCTTACGTCTGTGAACTCAGGGTTGTAGCTGGAATATACTAATTTCACTTATTTGCCTCATATTAATTTTCCATTTGGTGAATCATATTGGTTGAATGACTATTCCTTCAAACCAGTCTTGCCTGTTATGTTTTCCAGAGATTGCTCAAAAACTGTTCACTGGTTTCCAGACTTATATAGATGTCCTCGTATTTCTTTGATTATTTATTCACATTTTAGAAGGTGGAGCAAGAGGAGACCACAGACTAAAATCACCACGTTTGTAGCAGAAGTCATCTCTGTGCAAGTCTTATTCGTTTTAGTTTTCTTTTTCATAAATGCTTGATTGAATAGATATAAGAACTAATTAATCATTATTGAATTATTATTGAATAGAAGTTCTTTTCTTTCCTTGAGTTCTCTTCTTTCTCTGGATAAATCTATTTCAAAGAGATTTTTGAACTGAAGATACAAAATGCCTGTCTGCTATTACTGTTGTTGCCTATTTATTCTATGACCCTGTAAATTAGGAAGGATTAGAAGGCTTCCTCTAGATTCTTCTCCAATTACTTGCACTGTTTGTGGTGGGTAAGGGAGGTAATATCATCAATCTGTTCTCTTGTTTGCACTCAATTTGAGCCATGGTATTAATATATGAGAAACCCTTCAAATTACATTCACGTAGGGCCTTCCTGCTGTTTCCTCTGGCAGGTATGCGCTTCCCCTTCCCCAGTTATCTGTTTTCCTAACTACCCCTCCTCTTTTAAATCTCTACTCCATTTTCATCTCAATGACATCTACCCTAGCCTCCCTGTTGATACCACAACTGCCTTATCATTCCCAGAGTTCACACACTCCTTATCTTGATTTTTTCTTGTGCCAAAAGACTTAATTTACTCTCCAATATACTATATAACTTACTTATTTTATGTTTGCCATTGTTTTCTGAATTCTCCAATTAAAGTGTAAGCTACATGAAGGTAGGCATCTTTGTATCTTTTATTTGCTGATATATTGCAAGCATTTAGAGCTCTACCTCACCTCTAGAGAGCGCTCAATTAAATAGAATAGAATAAATATATGAAGTTTGTAACATGTTCATGGCAGCTTTCCCACTTTCTAATGATGCTGCTTGCCTTTTAAAATTTTATAGTGAATACTCATTTCAACAGGACTCTCGAGTGGGAGAGTTGTATCTTCTTAATAGAAGAATTTTCATTGCCAAGTAACCAAAATGAGTTTACATTGCTATCTTATTAAAATGCCTCATAATTTTATCATTTCTAAGCAGACCTAAATGACCTTAACATCTGGTAAGTGCCTTCCTTTCCTAATGGAAAAGCACAGATTAAGCAAATTTATTATCAAAGTAGGATGCCATTTCGTTAGAATGGAAACTGAGCAAGAGATGTAAGTTGGAGGGCTTTGCCTGTGGCATCAAATAATGTTAGCCTGATGCATCAAGCCTTCCTCAAGGAGAGACACACAAATATTTGTGCTGGTTCATTAGGGAAACCTCTTCCAGGCAGAAGATTGCAAATATACTGTGATTTTCTGCTTATTCAACCTGACATTTGCAAATATCTTGAACACCCTCACCCTGTTATCACAAAGCTTTGCTCGGTTAAGGTGGCATTGCAGTCATGCAGATTAGGGGATCTTGATTAAATTTTTAGTATTTTCTAAAGTCTTTGATAACACAGTTACAGAGAGCCTCATGGAATATGTCATTTCTGCAGCAGGATGATCTCATGCATTGCGTTCATATTCTCCTCAATTTCATTTTTAAAGGGTAATCTTAACTTTCATTTGAGAAAGGCATCCTACCATTGCATTCATATTCTTATGACATTTACCTACCTTAAAGTGTTAGTTTGAGGGTCATATCGCCTAAGTGTTAAGAAATGCTCTAAAAAATTGTTATCTAAGTATAACATGGCATTTTACTTTTTGGTTATTGATACCACACCTAACATCTGTGAGAGGAATTTTTTTACCCACCATATAAGTTGACAAATGTTTGAAGAATCTTGATTCATTTTGGTTATAACTTATTCCATATCAACTGTTTGAATACCTTCAGTTAACAAAATTAAATTACAATGTTTATCACTTTGAGCAAATCTTTAAATTTAAAGCATAAGAAATTCAGATGCTCCTCAACTTACAATGGAGATATGTCCTGATAAACCCACCATAAGTTGAAAAAATCATACGTCAAAAATACATTTACAATAGCTAACCTACTAAACACCATAGCTTAGGCTAGCCTCCCTTAAGCAAGCTCAGAACACTTACATTAGACTGCAGTTGGGCAAATCAAATCACTGCTGCTGCCCAGCATCATGAGAAAGTATCATACTGCATATCGCTATGCTGGGAAAAGAAAATTCAAAATTTGAAGTATGATTTCTACTGAATGTATATAGCTTTCGCACCATCATAAAGTCAAAAAATCTTAGGTCAAACCATTATAAATCAGGGACCATCTATCTTTTATATTAAATGACAGTTATCTTATGATAATACGTGTATTTAATATTAACCTAAAATTTTCTGAGCAGATGAATGAACATTAACAGCTCTTACATTTTCCCTCTTTTAACCTAAGAGCTGTTTACATTATTTTTAATTTCTAGTTACCAAAAAGTTCAAATAAATATCCCTGTATTTTATATTTTTCACATCATTTACTGTTTCACACTGTGCTTATTGTATAGCATTTAGATGTCAGCTAACCTAAATAAGAGTGCAAGCATAACTACAGTTTTATGTGTATATATATATGGATCAACTTTTTGTGGATAATAGAAATTTAAAGTAATAAAACTTGTCATCACAAATGGAGTATTTTATTCTTGGTTAGGGAACTGAAATCCCCAAAGCTCTCTGAAGTAAGGGCATTGAAAGTTTCCCAAATAGTAAAAAAGTAACTTGAGAAATGAAGACTCATTTATGAAATTGAGTGATAAGATCTTTATCTAAACTGAGAGAAATGGCAAAAGCACGCTATTTCTCCGAAACTGGAAATATGTAAAAATGACCAGAGATATTTAGTAAATTATTTTTGCAGCATGAACTTGGACCTCAATAACATAACCTGAGATATAAAAAGTGCCATGAGCAATATTATCTGTACGTTGATGAATAAGCCGACATCAAAGATATTTCTAAGGTTTAACTGCTGTGCTGTGTTGCTGCTTTAGGTCAGAAAGCTTGAACTTCCTGCTTTCAGATCTTCTGAAATGTGAAGAGATCGATAAAAATGTAGAAAGTTATTCTCATGATGTTCCCTCTCAAACCTTATGAGAAATTATGGGCAAATATATGTGCTTCCTGCTAATAAAGTGAAGTCGTGGAAACAAAGTTTCCCATTATCATAATGTATTATATAGCTGGCTTCACATGTGGGATTATGTGCCTGTGGGCACATCTGTATGAAAAGTGTCAGAAGAGTTTGACCCAAGTTCTGAGAGCTACATAAGACCATTATTTCTAACCCGAGTGGAATAGAAAGGGGTAAAGCATGCCCAAGGAAAAACCAATTTAACTGCCTTTTGTTGTCTTTCAGATAAATCAAAAACCTTGATTGCTGAGTCTGAACATCTTATAAGTACATTATAAAAATGATAAATAATATCTGTACTTGAACAGGACATATCTGGATGATACAGTTACCTTTTTGGTATGTCTAGCTTTAAACATGTAGGAAGAAACCACATATGATTATATGTGACTTGGAGGGAGGGGCAGGGATGGTTTATTTAAACTCAGATTTCCTAGAAATATGTATCTTTTGAGTCATGTCGCTGAATTATTTTTCTTGGTATGTTTGGTCTGATTTGCTTTCATATAATTCTAGCCTTAAATTTAAAGTGAACAAGTAAGGTTCTGTGGTAAAAAAGAGCACCATTAGGTCAAGGAATGAGAAAGGAGAAATATCTGTTCCTGATAGAACATAAGGCTATAAGTCTGGAGCAATGGACTTAATCCCAATTCTACAATAATTAGTTGTTTGAAAAAGAGGTTACTAAAATGAACTTTGCCAATCCCCACATATGCTAAAATAAGATAAAGTGTAAAAAGACTCTGAAATTCTAAATACAAGATTTTTTTAATTCCTCAAACTCTTTGCATTTCAGTCCTGATATACTTTTCTATTAATTTTTTTCCTATAGCCAACAATGGTAAATATACTTGATATCAAATTCATTAAAGGATTTTATAGTATATAATGACTTGTTTAGAAAGAAGACTAGGAAACTAAATATTAAAATATATGTTTTTGACAATTACAGTAGTTCCTCTAAATGATAAATGGGTTATAGAATGAAGTTTTTAGACATGTGAATCTCCTTTTGCTTACCTAGACTTGACCCATTGCTTTGGGCCTTCTGAGTAAATGTGAAAAATGAGAGGAAAATGGAGGGAATCCAATGAGAAAGAGCCAGAAGAAACGAAGTAGGAGCAGTGGCACTCTGCAGAGATTTACACTTTCTAAGAAGTTGGGGAGTGAAATTAAAGCTGTTGAAAAACAAACCCAGTTGCCAATGCCCTTCGAGTCCTGTTGCCTAAGATACAGCAATGAGACATGCCAGGCATATTTCTTGTGACAGAATACAGGATTAGGTACTGCTTATGGATAACTGTAAACCCTCAGATGTCTGTGTTATCCAGACAACACTAAGTACCAAAGCAGCAGACTTTTCATTACCAACTTGCACTTTGTACGCTCAGCTTCGATAATCCCGATGGGATAATTGATTTTTACCACTACTCCTGAGTTCTGTTATGCTGCTAAAGATAGCCTACACTTCCTCTTTCTTTTTTTTTTTTTTTTTTTGCCATCAATTTTTTAAAAACATTTATATCAACTACTTCTATCATTCTTCTGTCAATTCAGCAAGTTTTAAACCAAACATTCAGGACAGAAAATCTCTTTTCCACTTATGACAGAAAGTATTGAATTATTTTGTGGTGATTGAAGGGGTTTCCTGTTCTTCCATGGAGCCAGGAAAACTGAAGCTACATTCTGTATAGCAATGTAATTTCTTTTAAGGAGACATCATTGCATAACAGAAGTGTATTGAGGGATGGAGTTAGAAACACTTGTGTTTGTGTCCCAGGTCCGTCTCTCAGTAGTTGTTATTTACCATTCTGTCTCCATAGCCTCATCATAAAAATGGAGATACCAGTCAAATGATTTTCAAAACTGAGAATCTAAAATGAGAGCAGATGAAAGGGTTTTGTAAATAAATGGAAATATTATTTGGATACTAGTTATTTAATTATATCTAGTTCATCTTTAAAATAATTCTTATCGATTCACCAATATTGTATCATATTACATCAAATGCATCATCCTTAACTTTCAAAACAACTAAATGCAGTCAACTGAAATACGTATCCATTATTTCAAGTTATGTGAGGAAGGTGTTTTCTACATCTCACTGCTGGTAGAGACAGACCTTGAACCCAGGATTTCCAAAGCCAAGAAGGGTTTCTTCATTTAGAACATCGTACTTCCCCAGAGGGCCTGTTTTATTGGCTGTGTGATGATAAGGATAGAAAATGCCACAGGTCTGGTGGGAAACGGCAAAGTCTCATTACATTAAACTGAGGAAAGAGGCAAAATTCTCCTGTGTGAGTTTACAGAAAATGGAGAAGAAGCAGGAAACCTTAGCTCTGTAACTGAGCCAAGCTGACTACAGCCCACTGACTCTTGAACTGAGCCAATAATACTAATCCTGGTTTTCGTTTAGTAGCCTTAGGAGGCAATGTCAAAACCCCCAAATCACTAGAGAGAGTAGTTCAACTTCCACTTAATGATATAGAAAATTAGAAATAATGTTGGCTCAACCCTAACAAGAAAGACTGTAATAATCTACAAAATCATAACTATTCTTGAACTCTTCAGATGGCTGAGGTCTCAAGACAACCAAGTGGTCTGAAATCTGAGACTAATCCGTCCAAAGAGACTGCAGTGGCTTTCCTGCCACAAACCACAAGGAAGAGATTTCAAATCTCCTGTGGTATAAGAAGTACAAATTAGTAGTCGAGAGATGGTCGTGGGAATGGGGAGCACAGCATAGGGAATGCAGCCAGCAGTAATATAATGGCTAGGTGTAGAGCCAGAGAAGAGAAAGAGCAATCAGGGGGATCGTTTTATAAACTATATAAATGTTTAACCAATGTACCGTATACCTGAAACTAATAATAAAATAAAATTCAAAAAAGAATATTACCTCTAAAATATTTAACAAATGGCTCAAATTTAAACACTGAGCAAGGACATTGAGAAATTGAAGTCAATGCTACCTTGAAGGTACCTATAGCAACAAGTAAAATAAAAAACTGTTCAACTTCTGACTAGATTACTACATACCATATGCAAAAGACCTATCAAAAGAAGAGGTATGCCCATTTCTAGGCATAAATGCTATACACTTCAATATCTCCTGTTCTACACTAATCATAGGAGTTCAATAAAAACCATAAGAAAAAGAAGCAGAAAAAATAGCTCAGTCAAAAGACAAAGCAGTTAATAGCAGCAGACTCAAAAAATGACCCAATTATAGGAACTATCACAGAAGAAATTCACAGCTCTGAATAATATGGTAAACCATTATACGGAAAAGGTAAATGTCATCACATGAACATATGGGTGGTTTCAGCAGAGATAGGGAACCCATTACAAAGAAACAAATGGATATCCTAAAAATAAAAAGCATGTTAATAGAGGTCAAGAATGCCTTCGATGGACTCCTCAGTGGACTAGACGTAATCTAAGGGGAAAAAGAAAATCAGTGAATATAAACAGAGGGTATAGAAATAACCAAAACTGAAACACAAAGAGAGTTTAAAAATATGGAGAGAGAATCCAAATGTTATAGAACAACATCATATGGCTTAACAAACATTTACTGGAAATCCCAAAAAAGAGGAGAGAGCAAGAACAAGGAAGAAGACGTATTTAAATCATTAATAAAAGAAATTAAACCACAAATCCTCAGATAACCTCCAAATAGGATAAGTATTCCCCCCAAAACACATCTAGACATATTTAAACTGCTAAAACCAAAGATAATGGGAAAGTCTTGAAGGCAACCAAAGATAAAAGACACATTGCATACAGAAGAACAGGAATGAGAATTATTGGGTCAGAAACTATGTAAGCCAGAAGACAATGGAATAACATATTTAAAGGTTTTAAAAAAAATAACCTGCCAACCCAGAATTCTATACAGAGCAAAAATATCATTCAAAAATGAAGGTCAAATAAAGACATTTTTAGACAAACGGAAGCAAAGAAAATGTATTACTAGCAGATCTTTAATACAAGATACGTTAAAAGAAATTATTTAGCAGAAAAGATATATTACACGGAAACTAAGATCTAAAAAAAAAATCTCCAGAAATAGTAAAATGAAGATACACTAAAGTATATTTCTTTTTAATTGAAATAGTATAAAGCAAAAATAATACCAATGTAGTTTGGGTTTATAGCATACGTTAAAGTAAAATGTAGATAATAAGAGAAGACAGGATGAGAGGGAAGAATTGGAAATGTGTTGTATAAGGCTTTTATGCTATTTGTAAAATGGTTTAATATTTTTTGAAATCAGGTGGTGATTAATTAAAAATGAATATTATAAACCCTAGTCTTTAAAGAGGCCATGCAATTCAGAATAAAGAAGTTAATGTAATCCCCTTGTTTTCAGCTCCACCCTTCTACCCTGCTTCCCGCTCTACGTACGTTTCCTTAGGTATAGCTCATTCCATCAAATTGTCCTGAGGTAAAAAATGGGAGGCAACATAGCGTAGTCATTAAGAAAATGGAGACAGACTGCTTGGGTTTGAATCATAGCACCATCACTTACTATATGGGTGACCTTGAGCAACTTAATAGTTCTACGCCTCAGTTTCCTTATCTGTAAAAAGATAATGTTAAGACTCTATTATTAGGTTTATTATAGAAATAAAAATATTTTTTGTAAGGCACCAAGAATAGGGTCTAGCACCAAGAATAGTGAGTGCTGTGAAAGTACTGTAGTGTCATATAAAGAGCTACTCTATAGACAAACTTTCAACTAGTCTTCCAGTTTTTTGGCCCATATCTCACACTTCTCACCCAAAGACAGAGGGTTCTGCAAATGAACAGAACTTACTGGAAATGCTCTTTTTCATTTGTTTTCTCAAGGCTGGTATTTGTTCACCTAGTCCATGTTCAACATCAATTGACTAGTCCGAGCCCATGATGTACAGATTGTTAAATATTTTAATATCATCCTTAGGGAAACCCCTCTACAGGCTCTTAAATTATAGCTTTTTTTCCTTTTTTCATTTTAGATTTCTAGGCTCTGCATTACTTCTCTATCTGATTTTTTTCTTCCAAAAACTTGCATAAATGCTTTGTCTGCAGTTCTCTCTCCCATTCTCATTGTCCATTATGGATCAATAAAATTTTTATTCATGGGCTTCCAATTTAGTAGTGATTTAGTGGTGATTTTTCTGTTTAGCAGTAATGATTAAATATTTAACCTGAAATCAGTGTATATTATTTTTCTTTTCTAAAGCTTCTCAATATCAAATAGGAGAAATGGGATCTATTTGTTTAGACACATGTGGTATGTGTGTGCTCATATGTATGTATTTGTGGATTTCATGTCAACTGCAAAGTCTTAGGATTTCAGGGCTAAGATGACTTGTAGTGGTGAATTCACTGGGCTCCAAAACCCTTTTCCTCTCCTTAAAAAGAAATGTTCCTCATTTGTTGGGTTTATATATTGCTTTTCCACTTAAGATTATATTTGAAGAAAAAGTTATTTGAGGAAATCACTAGTTTGACCCTTTGTAGTTACCAAAAGAACAAAAATGGTATAAAAGTATGATTGCAAGTAAAGATAGTAATGTTACATTTCCTGTGGATGTAGGAAATGTATATATATGATTCAGTCATGTGGGAAATACACTAGTGGTCCCCAGGAGTACAAACTATCTGCTTGATGTAATTGGACACTTGAATGGATACAAGTTCAAACCTATTAATCCCTTACAGTTGATATTTCAGGATGAATTAATAAAATATGGAGTGAGAAATCTGCAAAAGAGCCAGAATCTAAGCGAGGAGAAGATTGGGTATATTCTACCCTTCAAAAGAGAAAGAAAGACCACAAGGCTATTTGAAACATTCTTGTTCCATTAAGAAACCTAAAATAATTACTATAAGTATTGGTAAAAGCCCTTAAACTATGTCATGCTGACATGTTTATATTTTTAATATTATACCATCTGTTTTCTCGGTAAACTTTTTTTTATTACAAACCTTCTGGCAGCCAGTTTAGGGAATGTTACATGACACAGTGGGCAGTGGTATAAATAAAGAAGCAAAGAACATACATAGACTTAGGCACCGAAACCCATAGCAGGGAAGAAAAGGATAGCACTTCCTGCTGGTCCTGGTGCACTCAGAAATGCACAGTCAGGAACACTTAGAATTGTGCAGTTCTCCAACAGAAACTCATACTTTCCAAAGTACGGCTTTCTTTATAATGTCAGCAAAAATAAAACAGCTGCTGGGACAATGATCAGTAGATATTATCAATATACTTAAAAATACAAGTTTTTTATTCCACTCTCTCCCTGAAAATATTGAGTCAGCATTGAATAGCAATGTGCACAGGTCAGCAGGTGATCCCTTGATTTTAACGGATTCGTTTGAAAGAATAAAGTGTACAGTGTCTGACATTAGTTTAGTACATGACTTTCCTTTTACACTGAGCTCCCCAGAGGAAAGGGAGAAATAAACAATACCTCGGACCTACTGGTCCTGATTAGATCCAAATTTTAAAAGCCTTTTCTCATGGTTTATCATGTGGTTGCTTCTATTACTCTTTAGTAAGAGAAAAGGAAAGACAGATCACAGGTGATGTCACTGACTGGTTGCTGATATACTCTCCTACTTTTTCATTGTTGACAAAACAGAAAATATGAAAATTTGCAT
>NW_006431915.1:518163-559424 GCF_000325575.1 Pteropus alecto
TTATCAATAAATTTTCTTTTAATGAATTGTTTTTCAAACTAAAGTTCATAGCCCAACAGTGGATTATGGAATCATTTTAGTGGCTTGCAACCAGAATTTTTGTTGTAATAAAATAGAATTAAATTGAGACACCAAATAGCATCTAGAATAGACTAAAATAAAAATACATCTCGAATGTATAGGGTAGTAACATTTCTTAAAACATTTGATGTGTGTTTTATGAACATGTGTTGCATCGAAATGTAAAATGTTTTATAAATCATAAAGTTATCTGAAAATTCACTCTTTAATTACCCCTAAATAAACTGTAGCTGAAATGTATTAGCAAAAATTGTAGACTAATTCACATAACTATAAAGAAAACAACATAACTATAAAGAAAAAGGATTGGCAAATGTTTTTGTTCTTTCCTTGAATGAGTAGAAACTTTTCCACTATATTGTAATATCCAAAAACAAACTTAATTATTTCTAACAGCTCTCTTTTTCTTAAGTGAAAAAAAAAAAATTAAAGAAAGAGAAAAGGAAAGACAGACAGACATATTTGTGATTTTCCAGAAGCTATCTGGGAAATCACAAAGATATTTTTGCCTGTAATAGATATCCTAAAATCTTTATTAATTTTTTTTCTAAATTTAGAGTTTTATTTTGGGAATACAAAATCAAAACCGCTTTTACAGATTTGTCCACTTGGGCGATTTAGAATTGTAGGTGACTGAGAAACTACTTGGTTACCTGTTAAATCAAATTGACGTACAATATTTAAAAATAAACGTGAATGGTAACGCTATTGTAAAGTATCTTAACTCTTCCATAAATAAAGAACCTTAGTTCCTTGTGTGTTTTTTTGTCCTTTCTTGACTATCAAGGACATAATAACAATGACACAAAGCATAGAAAATCATTCTAATAAGAAACAGAATCTCTTTTATCTAGGCATATTACACAGATGGTAAAGAACAGCTATCCATATTATAGGTTAAGATTTTGATTAGCATACCAAGGAAGCAGCTCATAAAAAATTAAGCAATGTTCCTAAAATTTTAATATATCTTGTGGCTTACTTGCATACTCAGGTATTCTGAACCAAGGCAAATAAAATTCACTTCCAGATTGTCCTTCATTATGTTCTTTTGTATACTAGAACAGACTGACATTTCACTTTAGAACAGTGATTCTCTCTCAGTGGGTCTGCAAGATCAAAACCATTTTTGTAATAACACTGGGATGTTGTTTGCCTTTTTTACTCTTCTTCCCAGGAATGTATAGCAGAGGTTCCTAGAGGCTACATAACATGTGGTATCTCAGAAGACTGAACACAGAAGCAGATATAAGAATCCAGCTGTCTTCGGTCAAGTAAACATTTAAGATTTTTGCAAAAATGCCACTCTGATCACAATTTTCTTTTTGCTCTGGAAAAGAGTTACTTCTTCAAAAAATAATACTTTGTTAACATGAAATGAGTGCACCTTGGTTATTTTCAAATGAATTGATAAATATGTATTTTTAAGTTTTCCCTAAATTTTAATTTCTGACTGTAATTTTGATAGTTGTAATTTATACTATACCCCACATAAAAGAAAAATTTTAAGGATTCTAAATAATATTAAAGAGTGTAAAAGGAGCCCAGAGACCAAAAAGTTTGGGAGACACTGCTTTAGAAAAAAAGTACTCTTTTCCTTAGGAAAAATAAAAAGGAATGCACAGTAGAATTTCTCTGTCATGAATGCTTGTTGTCTCATAGGTTCATATTTAGTATAACTTCTACCTAAAGTTACTGACTTCTGTTTCACAGATTAAATCAGAGGGTTGGTTATTGAGAATTGTCTATCAAACACCCGCACTTTAAGACTTGTGAAGCTCATGAAAACAACACACTTTCTATACCCACACACATTCTTTTTAAACCTTCTTAAAGTGGAAAAAAAAATGAACATATTTAAGTAATATGATCCAAGAAATAATCTTCCTGTAGCATATAAAAATAAGCAAAAGTATATAACTATTCTTAGTAATTGATGTTTAGTATTCTATTTTACTTAGAAAGTATCTGGATATCCAATCTTATTTCATGTTTTTAAGGAGATAAATCAAAAGGAAATATTTGCCCTGGAAATCCAACTAGCAAATTAAAGAAAATATGAATTAACAATAACAAATAAAAAATTTGGTAAAAACAGGTAAGAACTTTTGTTTTTACGATGCCACTATTTGTCATTCTTTCCCCCCAAATATTAAAAAGCTGTACAAAATTGACAACATAGTAGAAAAAAATAATTGCTATAGTTTTCCCAAAAGAGAGAAAACCTGAAAAGATCAGTAAGGAAAAAAAATTAGAACTATTCAAAAATTTCCTTCAAACTATACTCTGTGGTATGCACACATGAGTGCGCACACACGCACGCACACACACACAGATTAAGTAAGGCAAAGTATAAATTTATATAAATATAAACAATACTTTAGTCAGTCAGTCAGGCTCCAACCTGGGCTAGCCCTGTGCACTTAAAAAATAATAAATTCCATCTAAAGCTAATGGCCAATATATGATTTATAGTAAATATATTTATATCATACTTACAGTAAAGCTTTTAAAAACAAAATTAAGAACAAACCAAATTTCACCCAAATTATCCTTCTCTAAGCTATTCTACTGGTCGAAGATACACTTGAGGAAATGTTTCAGAAAGTGTAAGTTAGAGAGAGAGGGACAGAGTTGGAAGCAGAGATGGAGATGGAAAGAGAGAAGGAAAATAAGAGAAAAAAGACAAAGACATAGGTTCTGATTGGAGGAATGTAGGTACAAGAGATTCTAGAGATAGAAGATTTCTGCTTTTACCTTGAGAAGACAGATTCCTAATGTGTAAAATAATCAAACTTTAAGGAAGGTGTTCAGTATATCGGGGAGTCTTAAATGATGGATGTCCACTGCAGTTTTTCATTCATAATTTTCACCATTGTGGGTTCATGTGATTCCTATTCTTTCCTTGTTGTTTTTGCAGTGGAGTCTCAGGAAACAGAGAAATTACTATACCTTTTTAGTCATCCTTCCATTTTACTCCTATTAAAATAATATGTATACACATGTATGTAAACATATATATGTATTACATATTATGTGTATCTATCCATATATCCATATACATGTATGTATATATTATATAGATATGTATATATATATATATTATATTATATATATGGAGGTGGGAGAGAGAGAGAGTAGTGTTAGCAAAAATTATTTTATTGAAAACAGGTCCCAGTGCGGGGCGGGGGTTGTTTGAAATGAGCTAACCAAAGCTCTTATGCTCCTGTGGTGTCCTTCTATAACAATTCAGGATTTTCAATTAACAAATTTAAAGTGTCAGGGAACATTTTATTTTAGGCAACAGTTACTGAATGTCATCAGAATAAGCTCCTTGGACCTATAGCAAAAAATAATGGAGGAAACATAGGAAACATCTTTGTGTCTAACTTTGGGCTCTGCACTAAGTGGTAAAGAGGGACCTGTGAGGTTTAACATGGTGTTAATATTTGTCCTTTATTATCCTACGAAGTAAAAATTTTTACCTTGGCTAATGTTAAAATCTGCCTTATAATATTTGCTTCCACTCCCTTCTAAATGGTTTTCTATTTCTTATAAAACAGGTTTTTTCCCCTAATCTATATTATATGCAGAATCTTCCCTCCCATACTCCTAATTCCAGTTGTCTGTTTATGTAAACACAATCTCTTGATTTCCTTGAAACTCTTCTTCATATACAGCACCTCATATTTGTTTATTGGTCACCGCTCTGTGAAATACTCTTTTAGGCTCTGGAAATACAATGGGGAGGAAAAATGAACAAAGACTCCGCCCACCTGAAAATCACAATCTCATCAGGAATCACAAAATTAACCAAGTCATCCCACAAATAAATGCAGTGTTACAAATGTTATATTTTCTATGTGTAAGAAAATTGTGCATGATGAGGAGAAGGGTTGATTTTAGGAAGTTAGATGTTTAGAGAAGTGACTAAAAATATTTGCTTGATGAACCAGCAGTTGGATAGATAGTTGAATGAAAATAAGAGACAAGTACATTCCCTTAAGATTAAAAACAAAGATTTAAAAAAATCTATAATTAATTTCTAATATTATGTAACATAATTTTTTTTTTGTTTATATGATTGAAGTACATAAATTCATTGCACTAAGCACAAAAGTTTGGTTTGTCTTATGTATCTATTACCATTTTATAAGATCTTGTTTTTTGATTATGTTTTGCTCCTTCCAGGTTGAACTTATATTGCTTCCTTATTTTATGAAAAATATATATGATCAGGCTTTGAAAGTAATTCCATCTCTTTACTTTGAATTTCTGAATGCAGCTAATTAATTCACAACCTTAATTTGGCAAGGTCAGTAAATAGCACAAGAGATTATAAACATCTGGATAGAAAGTCTAAGACCTTTGAATTAAAGTGTTTAGCTTTCACTTGATATAATCTTAATAAATAAAAACCCTAAGCTATTTGCATAAGTGACATGTCTCGGAACAAATTGATGGTGGATGTATGATAAACCGCTTGTATGCATTAAAGTTCCTGATATTTACTGGAATTAGGTACAGCAGATGTCACATTAACATTTGGCAAGAAAAAGCCCATGTGAATGATTGGAGAAAGTAAATAGGCTACAGGGTTTTAATAGAATATGTGTATACACCAGAGACTTCAAAAAATTATTAAATATTGAAATATATAAACTGACATTGTATGCAGTAGATGTATTTGGAATAAATGGGCCAAAGTAAAAATCAATGATTCATAAAGATGGGGTTTTTCTCCTCCTTTGCAAATCCTAGAAATATGTCCTTCACCAGAAAAAATATCGATCAATATTTGTTAGGGATTTGTAGAAAATGTTAGAAAAATACTAGGAGTACTATTCAAACAGAGAAATAACTTTATTAAATATCTGATTAAAAGACCCAAAATACACACAAATACTTCATTCTCTTTATCATTAGAAAATTCAAAATTTCCTGAGTATCCACAATGTTCTCTATATGGCTAAAGTAAGTTCATGTCAACATTTGGATCACAAAAGCATTAGATTAGATGCAGGGCAACAGTACAATAGTTGAAAGAATGTAGAATGTGGAGTAGAGAAAATAGAGGGTTATACCAAATTCCAGCACTATCTGGTTGAGCACTCTTGGACAAACCCTTTAACTTTTGTGATATTCACTCAGTTATAAAATGGCTACCTTACAGATTTTATTGTAATTTACTTTTAAATAGTCAAATTACGTATATGATGATAATGACAATTATAGTAAAATTCGAATCAGTAATGGTTACAGATATATGGAATTGGGAAGAGAAAATAGAGATAAATGGACTATAGAATATTACGCTGGAATTTGGATTCTGTCCTGTCTTGAAGAATGGATATGAGTTGTGGATCAAGGGTATAGTAAACATTGTATCGACTACTGTCTCCAACTCCTTGAAGTAGCAACCATATTTGTAAGTATTACTTTCCCCTTTAGCTTGAACTCATTTGCCAGAGTTGAAACTGAGAAAAGAAAACCAATTCACATGGCCAAATACAGCCCTCTCTGGTGAGATGGGAGGAGTTCAGCTGAACAAAGCTGATCCACACTTTAGGAAATGTGAACTAAAGGCCAGAAGTTAGTGTTAGGGGAGGAAAATGAACCAAGCAGCAAAAACACTGTGTAAATTTCGTGCTCTCAGCTTTGTTAGATAATGAACAAGGTACATAATCAAAGAGAATGAAAAAGAGAAAACAAAGAATTACTTAAAAAAAAGAAAAAGAAAAAGAACATGTGGCCTATATGAGAGAAAGAAAGCTCATACATTGCTGCTGGTGGGAAAGTAAAATGATAAAACCATTTTGAAAAACAGGCAGTTTCTGCTAAAGCTGAATATATTTGCTTTTTCTACAACTCTGCAATTTTACTGTTGGGGTATTCACAAGAAAAATGAGTACATCTAGCTACCGAAAAATGTGCCAAACGTTCATAGCAACTTTTCAAAGTGGTTGAAACTAGATGCCCATCAAGAGGAGAATGGATAAATTGTGGTACGTTCATACAATGAAATACTACACATAATTAATAAGTGTCCTACTGATATATTCAAAAACATAAATAAATATTATAATAGCATGTTCAGTGAAAAAGCCAGACATATAAGTGGATCTTCAGTAAGATTCCATTTGTATTGACTTCAGAAACAGACAAAATTAATCAATGATTACAAAAGTCAGAATTGTAGTCATCTCATGAGAGATATAGTCTGGGGGACAGACACAAGAGTATCTAATGGAGTGCTAGAAATATTCTATATTCTCTGAGTAATGGCTACCCTAGAATAAATATATATAAAAAATCGTAATTGTTAACATTCAAGATTAGTGTACATTATATAACGGTTGACAAAAGAGAGTTCTGTTTCCCATAATGGCAAATATGTAACTCAGTCCAACTCTCCCTTTAATAGTAACTGGAAAAACTGGGGCAAAAAATATGAAAGTACACTCATTTGAAAGTACAGGAGAGCTAACGAACCTGTAAAAAGTTCAAGAGCCAAGATCCAAGAGAAAAAGGAAACTAGGAGATGTGATCTCAGAAACTGGAACTGCTTTTTCTCTAAATGTATCTACTGATTTAAGTATACACTAATATCTGCTGCATAAATTCTTGTAGAGACAGCTGAAAGCATATGATACTGAACATAGTTTTTTGTTGTTGTTGTTGTTGTTTTACACCTACAGCACCTGGTCTTCCTAGGTAGTCTCCCATCCAAGCATTAACCAGGCCCAACCCTGCTTAGCTTCCAAGATCAGACGAGATTGGGCACATTAAGGGTGGCATGGCTATAGATCTGAACACAGTTTTCACAGGGTGTGAGGTATGTAGGAACTCTGTGTATTATCTTCATAATAATTCTACGAGTTTTTGTTTCCCTTGTTCATCTGTTGCTTTCAGTTTTTATTCCACATATGAGTGAAATCATATGATTCTTGACTTTTTCTGTCTGACTTATTTTGCTTAGTGTGATATTCTCAAGATCCATCCATGTTGTTGCAAATGGCAGTATTTCATCTTTTCTTATGACTGAATAGTATTCTATTGTATATATATCTACCACAGCTTCTTTTACAGTCATCTATTAAAAGATATTTCGATTGTTTGCATTTCTTGGTCACCGTGAATAATGCCACCGTGAACATCAGGGTGCATATATATTTACAGATAAATGTTTTCAGAAATCCCCAGAAGAGGGATTGCTGGGTCATGTGGTAATTCTATTCTTAAATTTTTGAGGAACCTTCATACTGCTTTCCATAGTGGCGTACTGTGTATAGGATTCCTTTTCACCACAACCTCTCCAATGCTCATTATTACTTGTCTTGTGATGATAGCCGTTCTAACAGGTGTGAGGTGGTATCTCACTGTGCTTTTGATTTGCATTTCCCTAATAGCTAGTGAATTTGAGTATCTTTTCATATATCTGTTAACCATTGGTAGAAGTGTCTGCTCAGGTCTTCTGTCCATTTTTTAATTGGATTATTTGTTCTTTTATTGTTGAATCGTATGCGTTCTTTGTATATTTTGGATATTAGCCCCTTATTGGAGGCGTCGTTTGCAAATATCTTCTCCCATTCAGTAGTTTGCCTCTTGTCTTGTTGTTGGCTTCTTTTGCTATGCAAAAGCTTTTTAGTTTGATATAGTCCCATTCATTTATTTTTGCTTTTACTTCTGCCTTTGAGGTCAAATTCATAAAATCCTCTTTAAGTCCAAGGTCCATGAGTTTAGTTTCTATGGGGTTTTTGTTTTTGTTTTGTTTTGTTTTTTTTGCATTTTATGTTTCACATTTTATATTCAGATCTTTAATCCATTATGTGGTCAACTGATTTTTGACAAGGGTTCCAAAACCATCCTGTGGGGAAAGAATAGTCTTTTTAACAAATAGTTCTGAGACAACTGGATAGCCACATGCAAAAGAATGAATTCAAACCTTACTTTGCACCATGTACAAAAATTAACTCAAAATAGACCAAAGACCTAAAATTAATAAAACCATAAAGCATTTATGGACTCCAGCTGTTAGAAGGCACACCAGAAGTGGGAAGACTCCAGGGATACGGCCTGGCACCAACAGCATCTGCCAAACTTTAATGTTTTGGGCTTTCCCCTGAATCATTGTTTAAGAGTGTGTGTGGTGGGAGGGAGAAGGTACAGAGGGCTATGTAAAGTGTGATTGCATTTTTATTATTAAAATATTCATGTGTACATGTGTGTACCTATGTGTATATGTGCATGCGTGTGTGTATATGTGTATATATATATACACATATATACATATATATGTATAGATATGTGTGTGTGTGTGTATATATGTATGCATATATATATATGTATGCATATATATATATATGTATGTATGTATGTATGTATGTATGTATATATGATGTGATGGGTAGGAAAGGGGTACTCCAAAGTGACTGAGTGTCTTTACGTTAAAGGATATAGGGATCTCCTCCAATGTAAACAACTGATAGAACATAGGAAGGCTTCAGGCTAAAAATACTTGAGGACTACAGTAGCATATGGTTCAAAGTTAGGCTATACTTTTCATCCCCCTCATTTGGATAGTAATAAACCCTAGATCATATTCAGACTAGGAGTTAAAAAGTGAAAGCAACAATGGGGAAAAAAAAAAAGTCATCTAGACCTAGGCATGGGAGGAAGATAATTTCAGTAGAATCCAGATGGATCACAAACACACTCTTTTCTAGCATAAATGTACTCAAAACAATTCTTCTAGAATTGTTATGGCCATATTGGTTTTAAAATAGAGCCTCTTGCAAGCATAAATAGTAAGTGCGAGATAAAGCAAGGTAAAATTATTTCTTTATCTTGCCATGCCCTGCAGCCTTAAAACTTCCTAATCAGAATCCCTCTAGAGGAAGATTTTAAGGGGTGAACTAGGGAAAATGAAGCCTAAATATCAACCAAAAAAAGACCAAAAAAAGAAAAACTTAGAGCTAACTTTTCTGATAAATTATAGAGAATGTACTCTTTTATTGTATTCAGACTTGCAAATTAAAATCTCAGATCATATTTTCATTTTCACCTTTTCTGTATTTCCATGAGGAATATCTGGCATTTCATTTCATTTTATCTCATTAATAGTAATGAGTCAACGTGAAAGAATTGGGTTTTAAATTGTTCATTACTGTTAATGGTATCATTGGAGGAGGGCATTTTCTGAGTCTAATGATGTCAGCTTGTTTATTTTTTAAAAACATGATTTTTCCAGTGTTCATATCAAGAAAACTTCTGGGAAAAATAATTTTGTAAGGTTAATATTAAAATTCTTTCACAATAAACTTAGATTTTTTTCTAATTCCCAAATCAGAATTAATCACTATGTGTCCTAGAGCATTTGGTCATACTTCTAATAGCGTACTTTTTGATCTAACATTATTATCTTCTTTCATGAACATGAATACCTCACCCATTGTATTATGAACTACTAGTACACTGCAGTAAGTACATAAAATAAATATTTTCAAATGAATGGAAAATAAGCTTAGTAAGAAATATATAGTATTTTACAAGTAACTATGGGGGAAAATGCAGAAATAAACAGAATTTATTTGTCTTACCATCCTAACATATGCACATATTTAGTTGGAGCATAAAAGGATTCAGTACACGATGGAGCTGGGAGAAGATATCAACCCACGGAGACATGTAAAATAGTTAATGCACAACTAGAATATTAAATATCTGATCATGAATCTTTTTTTCCCTAAATGCATGTGAACCAAACCACCCAGGGAAGATAAAAACGTGAAGCCTAATGATGTTGAGGAACAAGAGCATATGAGACAAAGTTGTGGGTAATTGCTTTAGACTGGGAGCTATGCAGTCTTTTTTAAATGATTTTCAGCAAGTGAGTACCCAGGGGAGAAAACTTTGCAGTCATGGGACAAATAACTGCTAAAGGGCCTAGAACCCGTGGATAAATCAGTCACCAAGATTGGAACCAGTGAGGTCATAATTTAGCAGAGAAAGAATAAATCTAACTTTTCCTGGAAAATGGGGCAAGAAGATAGAGGAGTAGAACACCATGATGCACATGGACGAGAATATGACCTCTCATGCCTCCTAGGGTCTCTAAATCATAAAGACTTTCAAAATCTCTTTATTTCTTCCTTGATATATTGTATGATGGTTAGAGATAATGTGATTGAGAAAAATCCCAAAAACATAAGCTAAGAGTTCTAGTCTTTTCCTACAGATACATATAGATGGGAAATTAAGGGCCATTTCCTATGGTGTTCACATGGAGCCCTTGTCTCTTGCACAATGTGGGTATGGCTAGACTGCAAACTTGTGTTATTATCCAATATTTTTTAGAAGAACAAATTAGCAATAATATCCTTACTAATCAGCCCAATTAAGGAATGATCTTTCAAGTTTAAAGGTGGAATCTCTCTCAGTGCATAAAATTGGAAGCTGTTTCTTACACAATATTAGCTGGATGACTATTACAGTGTTTATATTGCCAGAAAGCATTTGCACTTATAGTTGATGAATGAGATCTCCCCTATTTCATCCTCCATGAACATAGAAGTAAAATTGTCCCATAAGAATAAAATGTAAAATCAAAACAATCGATCAGAGCACAACTATGCAGAGTCCACTTCATAGAGAATGGCATTAAACCAGCTGAACTTGGTAGCAAATTTAAAGGTTTGTGATGGACGGTGGGAGGAAGTTAACAGTGAAAGCATAAATAAGGAAGAGTTATGGAGACAAACTTTGACAACGTCCATCCATTTTTCCCCCAAATTCCTGCGCTAATACCCTGAACAACTTTCAATTCGATTACAATTATGAGATGGACATATTGGATATCAACTCTGATGCCATTAAACCAAACATCTCAAATAGATAGCCTGATTTTGACCTAAAAAACATGTTGTGTTTGGATAATGCAGTTTTAAAAATCGAATTTAAGTTTACAAAATAGGATTTTCCCCCTAAATCAAAATTTTGGACTTCTCTTGAAAAATCAGTTCTGACAACACTGGGAAGCACTTCTGTATGATACGACACTATTCTTAGGAGTATCTGCAGAGGGGTTATCTCCTTGAGATGCGATTTGCAAGCCCCCAACATTCATGCACAAGGCCTGCTTTACTCATTTATATTATCTAGTTGGCCATTAAATATTGATTTCAAATCCTTTGAGCCAATCTGAACTCCCAGAGGCTTTTGGATAGTCCCTATGAACAAAGACAAATTATCAGCAGCATTATTTCCATTTAAGTTTTAATGAGAAAACCAACAGACACATAATTGTGTGTTCAAACATAGTATCTCTAAAAATGCAAAGTTCGTGATAACTTAAGCATGTTGAAAGTATAAAATAGTCAATAAACAATAATCCTATATATTCTTCTACTGATAACTTCTTACTTTGTATAGCATGGTCTTTTATTACCGTATATGAGTTTAACAAGTAAGGAAGTGATATGTATAGAAAATAAAGTTTTTTTCATACTCTTTACGATCATAATAGATTTTCCAGAGAAAATCATATTTAAAGCTAATTTTGATTAAGAGAGTATGAAAGCAAAGAAAAGTATTATTTTACTAATGAGTGTGGAGGGACAAGGGACATATATTTTGGGGGGTGGGAGTGGTGTTGGGAGGGATATGAGGCATTTGAGAGACATGCATAATGGAGATTTTTCTTATTGGGGAATATTTCAGTTTATCGGAGAAAGACGTGATGAACTAGTGAAGGAAATGATATAATATTTCGAACAGAGACACCAAATCAATGCCACTTTGTTTCTCTTCTGTTCATATATTCTTACAATAGTTCCACTCCTGGGATATAGAATGTATTCAGTAGTCCTGATTCTTGATCCTCATAATATAATTCATTATTTAAAGGAGGAACAGTGTTATAGACTCTGCCACTTTGGCTTGTTAACTTGGCAGAGGTGAGACTGTGGATTGAGCTTTATGGCAACTATATCCAGCTATTGACCAGTCTGTTAACTATGGCACAACAAGTTGAAATACACTCTTCTACCATTAAGCACATATGCTTCTCTCAGATATGCTTTCCTTGCCTTCGTTTCCTAGAAAGTTGGGAAGTGTAGCATTATACTTCCTCTTCTGACATTCCATGATCAATAGCATCCTAATAGTGCTATTTTCTCAGACTTCTCAGAATTTACAAAATGTTCCAAATCTCTATGTCCTCCCAAATTTAAACATCTACATATGAAAATAATAAAAATAAATAAATCTTACATGCCAGAGAAATAGAACCATAAACTTGTAGAATGTCAGGGAACATGATCAAGGTAATGCAGAATACCAATTAATTGAACAAGAGGAGAGGACCGCGTAATCTCTGAGAATCTTCACTCTGAAGGTGGATCCTCAGAGAACTGAAGCATTGCTCAAATGCTGAGGTCTGGGTTTTCAAATAAATTATATTTAATAGTTCCAAAGATTTGCACTTATTTTTACCTGAGTCCACTATTTCCAAAATGATCAAATTAAAGATAAGATTGTATCCCAGATATCACAGTTTTCCCTCAGAGCCAGAACTGCTAGAAATGTAATAGAACAAAAATATAAGAACATAAATAAAAAGAATTTCTAAAAGAAACTCATGTTCATCACAACTGAAATGCAAAACTTTCTTTTAAATTATATCTGCAATGTTTCTGGTAAAACATTATTGAATATAATTCTTTTGGGGAAATATTTTCATTTAGATCCCATAAAAGGTTAACTGATTTATTTTTTAAGTTTCTATTTTTAATGATGCCACATAGCATTTATCTATGATCATCTGGAAACATACTCCACAGTTGATATATTTTACTATTTGAAAACTCATGCATGTCTTTTGAACTGAGCAAGCCAATCATGCATCCTATTGCACACAATATTCCATGGAATTTTACTTGCTCAAGAGAGCAGCCATTTTCTATACCATATTGCCCTGCTTCCTTATCATACATGATTCTGTCAGGGGGAAGGCACCTGGCCCAAGAATCACTATTCTATAGTTTGATGAATCCAAATGTAAAGGAGATGGGTGACTTACAGCAAGGCTGTTTCCAAAATATATAATACTGCTAAAATTGTCCAATCATATTCTCTCTTTCTAGGCTGTGAAATAGAGATATAAATACAAATAGAACCAGAGAATCGTTAGATGGAGAAAAGTTGAAAAAAATTTAGAGAAGCAATGCAGAGGACCATGAGGGCCCAGGAGTAAAGAAAGAGTAGTTTTAACTAATCTCTTTGTACTTATTTCTTCATCTATAAAATATGGATGTGATCACAATATGCATACTTTAGAGATCTGTTTCGATAATTGATGAGATAATACTTGTAAAGCTCTTAGCATAGTCTGGCATATTATATGTGCTCATAAAAATGCCGTACACATTACATTATAGTATAATAATTGTTTTAACTCTGTCTCTATCACTAGGTTCTGAGCTTTTTGAAAGTAGAAACTCTCTTATTCATCTTTGTATACTCAGTCACTAGCACAGTACCAAGCACAGTGCTTAGCACATTGCAGGTACTACAGTAAATGTTCATTAGATAAATGAAATGAAGACTGTTTTTTTCTCCCTTCATCCATCTCCCTCACTTTTTTCTTTATACTCACCTATCCACCTCATCAAATTTGAGGGCGCTAGGAAAACTGGTATATTCAAGTAACTGAGGTTTAGTTCACTTTTAAGTGGTGTAAAAGTCAACCTGACTTTGCCTTATTTTCTATACTAAAATTACATATGCCTCACATAGCCCCAATCTGATCCCACAATTAATATAGTTGAATCAGAAACTCAGAGTATGAAGAACAGATGGCATATAGGCAAGGCCTGTGTTTATGAGATGAGAAAGAATAGTCACTATTTACCAGATTCCCAGTAAAGATTTCACAAAACACAAAATTTAAGAATTTTAGGACTTGAAAGACCTTTAGATTTTATCTGGTTCCTAACTTCAGTTTTATAAATCAGGAAACTGAGATGTAGATAGAAGAAATAATTTACAATCAGAGAGCTTGAGACTTAAATGACTTCTGGTGGCTATAACGGTCCTTCCTTTACACCCTACTATATAGCAATATGTTATGCGTGTTTATTATATAAACTATGTATAGTACATTTAGACTATTAGAAGAGTAGGACAAAGTGGAAACTCATGATTTAACTTTAGATTTAACTTTATTCGAGTTTAAGCAGCTGCCTAGTATATCCTTTGGGAGAAAAGAATTCCAGCAGTAATGATGCTCTCCTTGTCATTGTCTATAAATGTACTGAATTATTTATTAACGAATATCACAGATGTCAACCAGAACGGAAAACTAATAGCTTATAGTGCTTTAATTTATTTGATTTACACACATTGTCAGAGAAAACTTTTATGGAGGAACGTATAATAATTAACCACTTGTCAGAATGGCTAAATGTCACTATAAAATAAACTAGCAATCCAAATCTCTTGGGACAGTTTTGATATGTCACAAGTTCTCCCAGGAAGGGAGAGGAGACTTTTGAAGCACCATGTTTGCAAAATGTAGCCAATGAGCAGGTTAACAAAATCAATAGATTTCACTTATGGAATTAAGATTAATTGGCTAGGCAGAATTCCAGGCTAGTAATAGAAAATAACAAGTAACTGAATTTTAAGAACAATATAGATAAGAATGGATTATTTTAGTGAAGGGTCAAAATTATAGTTAAATAGATGGCTTTAAAAAATCACTTCTCTCTTCCCTCCTCTGATTTTTCTCTCTACCCCCTCCTTTTTTTCCTTTCTCTTGTCTTTTTCTTAATTCTCACAAGAACTCCAAGGATTATCTAACCATCTGTGGTGCTTTATGCATCACATGGTGTCTCTTTACTTTCCGTATCTCATGATCAACCGTACTAGAGAATCATTAATTTTATAAAAGAAAAATGTTTCTTTGTTACATTTTTATCGTTTTGTTATTTATATCATATTTTAGCCCACTTGAGAGCTTTGCTAAAGTAGTCACTTTCCTTTAGTTCTAGGACTATTCATGAATTTTAAGAGATATTGATTGATTCTTAGGTGGAACATGTCAGAGATAAAAAGTCCGGAGACTTCCCATGGATAATGTGTACCTCTGTTAAGCTATAAAATGATGTAATGCTGCTGTGTTTTACACTACAATAATTATTTCTTTTTAAGTGCATGAGGGCTAATAATTTAAGTTTCATTCTCTCCTCTTTGCTTTTTATTTTTTTATTATATAACTGTAAAAATAAATTAACGGATGAGTTAAAAGGGATTGTGCTTCTAGCCATGATGGAGTAACGGGCAGTTGTTACCCTCCTTCCAAAAACAACTATAACATTGGGTAAAATACATGAGACAATGGTTCCTAAGCAATAGACACCAGATATGGTAGGATAGCAGACCTTGAGAGAAGGGAAACATATAAAGTAAACCACAGGTTTATCTTCTTTGTCTGTATGAGATAACTTTCCAAACTATGATTCAGGGAATGAAGTTAAACTGAAACTCTGTATCTAATTGAAGATACAGAAACTGAAATAGGTGGAATTTGCAGGGCATAAAGCCAGAAGTGAGGAGCTTGCATGGGTTTGCAAGGAGTATAAAAGTCGGAATGGGTGGTTTCTAAACATTTATGGCCATCGCTGGGTTGCTTAGGTACAGAGTTAGGTTCCATGAGGCTAGAGAGAACTCCCTGCGGGTTCAGTCGTGGGGCTGTGAGGTAAATGGAGATACCAAAGCTTGTATGTTCTGAGGTACATTGAAATTACAGTCCAGTAATAGTGAAATAACTTCACTGACAACCTCAGGCTTTCAGTTGCAACTGAGGACAAGCCATACTTTAAAAATAAGATGCAAGCTCATTTGGTTGATTAAGCTAAAATTACAATGTGATAAATGAATGCTATTAGATAGATACAAATAGGCAACTAAAGGCAACAGGGTTCCCTAGGCCAAACTGCTGCAGTCTTTTGTAACCTGTTTACTTACATAGTGCAGAGTAGAAAATGATACTCACACATATAGAGGAAGACTATATCAACAAAAAGACAAAAGAGAGTGACTCATTTCACCTGGCTTTTCCTACTAAACTGTTGTCTTTTTCTGACTGAGTGGAAAATGCCAGCCAGAAATAAAACAAGGAGCATATCAGTTGGTGGTGTATTTATAAACCCACCTCAAAAATCCCTATTTCTGACTGATTGTAGCCATATTTTATGATCTAGTCTTCATCATCCAAGGTGGAGTTCAAAGGTGAATTTTTGACTCTCTACCTAGTTACACAGTAGTTAATACTTTGGGCTATTGATCTCAAACATTACCATTTATTGGTAATCATACCTAATTTCAAGAAAGAAATTGCCTTCCTGCAGAGGTAAAATAGGATATTTAAAATGAAAACATCATGGGCAGCATTCTGCAATGTAATTGCCATAGTCACGTATAGTAATAAATCCCGTGTAAAGTCGGGTACTATAATAAATTCCAGATATTGGAGATATTGCTGTCATAATTACAGAATTAAGAGGTAAAAAGTATGTTGAATTATCTGAAGAAAATCATCCTTGTGCAAATAACAACAGCTGTTCATACTTCTATGATAAAATCCTTAAGCCACTGCTCAACAGTCTTTATATGAATAAACTTTTTGTTTCGATGATTATTTTTTTCTGCACAGCTGACAAGATCGGGCACACAAATGACAGGGATTGGTAAAGCTTATGTTGGAGAGGAAGCAAGAAATACTTTATTAAACTTAAAAACAGACCACTAAAGAAGAGAGATAAAGAAACAGACCCTTGATCCTCATGCTCTTTGCTTTAATAAAGAGCTGCAAGGGAAGGGTGTAACCTGATTCTCCCAGTAAACAGGCTTTACACAAATCTGTGTAACTCAGCAGTCCAGGATCATTGAACATGTTACCTGCCCTTGTGCAAATCATATATTGTAGGCCCTGAAACTGGGCCAAATTTACTGTGTACCCATAATGTACCATTTAATATGGAAAGCTTCACCAGAACCAAGCAGTATTTAGAGATTGGTTGACTTTTATAATAGCGAATCCCTTTGGTTTGAAACTAGTCCACATTCCAGTAATATTTCTGCTTCCTCTGCATGGAGAGCTCAGTCTTAGAACCGGAGAAATAAATATTGAAATAATGACAGAATGGTTTACTGTTGGAGTTTCAGCACCCTCAGTCCTCTCAGTCTGTTACATAATCATCAGAGCAGGCCACCTCAAGCTCCAGTGGTAAGAAGGCAGATTAGTGCTGGAGAAGAATAAACAACATTTTTCTGCATCATCTACCAATCCTGCCACAAAAACATTTTTTAAAATACACTTACTACTTTGTAAAACAAAATTTCTATTGCGAAAGCTTTTAGCTAGATAAATGATAAATAGATGATAGATAGATAGATAGATAGATAGATAGATAGATAGATAGATAGATAGATAGAAAATAGATGATAGAAAATAGATGATTGATAGATGATGATGATATAGATAGATAGATAGATAGATAGATAGCTAGATAGATAGATAGATAGATGATAGATAGATAGATAGAATAATCAAATGCATAGATAGATACACAAACAATTGAATAAATAAGTCCAGTGTTTATTTGGAAGACCTTTTTTAGATGTCACATATAAGTGATATCCCTATTTTCATTTGTGCTTGAGCAAAAGAATATGTTTGGGGCCATCCCTAGGAAGTACATTGACACTGATGTCTATGTGTGACCTGTACCCAGCTAAGACCTCTAAAATGAGGAAGGACAATATAATGATGCTTTCTAGTCACTGCAGCATATCATCCTGATTTCTTAGTATCACTTTTCATTATCTGTTTTCTCATGTTTATGTATTACCTGCCATTTACAATAGAGCAAACACTTCTATTTTTCACTATGATACCATACTTAAAAGATTGCTGGCACATAAACACTCATTAAACATTTGTCAGAGGAAAAGATTGGCATGCTCAATCAGCTCTGAAGAGGATTGGCTCAAGGGTGGGTGAGAAGAAAGATATCTATATCCGAGATATAGAGAGCCTTTAACCACTTAAAATTTCCTAGCTTATTTATATTATTACAAATAATATACTTTGCTCCTCTTCCCCACTAATTGCGGGTTAAGTCTTGGCCATCTTTGAAGATTTCTCAGTCCAGAGAGATTGCACTGATAGAGGACACACTGTAATTAAACTCCTTTGGCCGGGCTTACACAGACGCCTAGTAAGACGGTGTTGTTTTAGAGTAAGTTCTTCCTAAATTCTTTCTATACTCTTTCATACACAAGTCTGATTTTTCTGGATGAGTAGAACTGAGAATGAGTACCTAAACCATAATAAATTCTATAAATTAATGCCATCCTGTGGAGTAACTGAGGACAGCCAGCTGACCTTCCCCGGCCACACCCTCTATGTGTGGTAATAATGGTTGTAGCATTGTGTTGAAGCTCACTTCAGAAACCAATTGCTTTTAAGTAGGTTGAATATAAGCCTAGTAAAAATAATTTAAAATCCCTCTTTCTCTAAAACAATGTAACAATCAAGGGTCTCCAGAAAAACAGACCAATATATATGTGTGTACATATATATATGTATATATACTTGTGTATATATTTATATATATATGAAAGCCAGAGGTACCATATATAAATATATATGCATATGTATATATATGTGTATATATTTATATATATATATGTATATATACTTTTGTATATATTTATATATGTATACATATTTTAAGGAATCTTTGATTATAACTTTTAATATTTCAATAATGGATTCTGAGAAAAGAAAAAATGTTTGCCCAACTAAACATCCACACCAACACTAAGATACACCCTATTTTCAGTATTTGGATGTTAAAATCAAGGTAGCTCCTTGTTGCTGCAGTGTAGAATGTGATGGGGAGAAGAAGGAAATAGAGCTTGAAGTGCCTTCTCAAGCAGAAGCTTGTAAGATCTAAAATTATTAAACTCTTAGAAATACAAGAGTACATCTTCATGACCAGAAAGAAACGCCACACCCATTAGCAGTTACTCTTCATTCCTCCATTCATGGGCATTTGGATTGTTTCCACTTTTTGGTTGTTATGAATAATGCTGCTATGAACATTTGTGCCCAAGTTTTTGTGTGGACAGAGTTTCAGTTCTCTTGGGTGTATGCTGAGGAGTGGGATTGCTAGGTCATATGATAACTCTGTTTAACATTTTCAGGAAGTACTAGATTTTCTCCAAGGTGTTCAAAACATTTTTCAATGCCACCAGTAATATATGAGGGTTCCAATTTGGCCAGTCTCTTCAATGTTTTTTTATTGTGTTTTTCTGAATTAAAAAAAATTAACCATCCTAGTGAGTGTGAAGTGATATCTCATCGTGGTTTTGATTTGCATTTTTCCCAGTGAATAATAATGTTCAGCATCTTTTCATATGCTTATTAGTCACCTTATGTCTTTTTTGGAGAAATGTTTATTGACATCTTTTGCCTAATTTTTAATTTGATTGTCTTTTTATTGTTCAATTTTAAGAATTCTTTTTATATTCTTGATGCAAGTCTCCAATCAGATATTTGCAAATATTTTCTCCCAGTCTGTTTGTAGTCTTTTCATTTTCTTGATAGTATCCTTTGAAACATCAAGTTTTAAATTGTGATGACAGATGGGTCAATGAAGTCAAATCTAGAAAATGGTGTACTTGTGAGCAGGCATGAACAATGAAAGCACCTGATGCAAAGTCTGGCTAAGAAAAAACTACTGTCACTCCTCTTCCTTTAATCATCCTGATGTGGCATGTTGCATATCTGCGCTACTAGCTTGAAGCAATCTTTAATCCATTCACCATCTTTTGTCAGCTATATAAAGTCTGCTTAGTAATTGGACATGCTATTTTTGACACTTACATAGCCAGCTTCTGGATATAATATGTTATGAATAAAGAAATGTATATAGTCTCAGAAATTTCTAAACAATACCTTCATTGACTAGTACTAAAATCCAAGTATAAGGATTTACTTACCTTGGTTCTCCCCAAAAGTTTTTTTTAAAAAAAGCAGAAAAAGCTATTCACTGCTAGGGGAATAAGAGAAGACATAGGCCCACTCCTAATTTCATGTCATGTAAAATTTAAGGTATTGGCACACTTTTTAGTATAGTGCTTCCAGAGTTCAACACAGTGCTTAGCACAGAGTAGATTCTCATCAATATATTCTAGTGAACATAGTATGATTGCATATACATTTGTCAGTATATACAATACTAGTGGTGATGCAGGACAGGGCAAATTCCCCCAAGTGTTGGGGAGACCAAGTCCTGCACTGAAAGAGAAGAGGGTTCTTGGTGGAGAATGTAGAAGAATTAAAACATACACCGAAGTTAGAGTCAAAAGGAGAATTTATTAAAGAAGGGTAAAAGCAAAGACTAGAGAAAGCAAAGATAAAGAGCTAAGACAAGGAAAAAACCCTAAGTTGTATCTGTGTGTGTTGGGAGTGGGAGGGGTACAGTTTATATATCATGCTTTAGCTCCTGTGAGTTACAGTTTAAGAATTTTGTTTACTCATTTCCTTTGATATTGACATACAGTGAGGAAAAAGAAGAGTTTGTAGTGTGAAAGGCCTGCTGGCAGTTCCCAGCCTTTAATCCATAGGTTTTCTATGGTTTTAGCCTTAGAAAATGAAAGATTTTATTTTGTGTAGGGAGCCACTTAAAGACACTGTTTTTCCTGTTTCCCCTTCACAGCTGCAGGAAATGGGTAGGTAGCAATCCCTGCACAAATCTTCCCTTGCTCTGCAGATGTCCTGGCCTGGCTGCAGAGCTGATCAGCATAGTGCAGTCTCTGAATGTAGCTTGATTTAACATTTTAGTTCTCTTGCCTCTTCCCTACATTAGTGGCAACCTTGTATAGTATCCTTTGAGAATGACTCCTGAAAATATTATTAGAGATTTATTGGAGATCATATATAATTTTCAAATTTATAGTTTTGTAAAAAAAAAAAAAAAATCAAAGCAAAATGAAAACCTAAGAGTCCAAAAAGAGAATTTTTAATGTATAGTACATCTCATAATGAAAAATTGGATAAAGAAAAATAATTGTAAACATCAACTCCCCATTACTTTACTTTAAAACTTATTAGTAATATTTTAATGAAACCACCAAGAAAAATATAAAAATACTAAAAGAACCATCAGAAAAAGTTTAAACAATCTTGGAATGGTAAGGTTTTTCTAAATATGAGATAAAACTCAGAAGCCTTAAATTCAATTATATAAAAATTAAATAATTTATATAAAATATAAAATTACTCCATGGAAAAGCCCAACATAAGCATTTTGAAAACATAAATGACACACTGAGGAAATATTTAGAAATTTTATTAGATACAAGGGATAATCTTCCTGTTATGTAAAATCTTCTTCATACCAACAGGATATAAACAACCTACAAGAAAAAGGAGAAAAGATAAGCTCAAGGAAAACAATATACAAATACATCTTGTTGGGAAAGAAAAATAATTTTCCCTTTACCCTCTTAAGCTCTTGGCTTAGAGCCCCCTATAATAAAATAATAAGACATTAACAAGAGAAAAACAAACAGAAGTTTAATGACATGTATACCTCCTGTACATATGGGAGATAACCAGGAAAACTGAGTAACTTCCCAAAATGAAATGACCCAAGTCACAACCTTAAATACCATCTTCAGCTAAACAGGAAAGATGGTTTCTTTTTAGAGCCAGAGAGGGTGGCCAGGTATGGGAGGTTACCAGGAAAAGCACAGTAAACAAGGGTGTGATTGTTATGCAGATTTAAGTCTGAGCCTTCTCCATTGATAGGAATTTCTAGAGATTTAGTCTTTCTCTTCTTCCTGTTATAGAAATGGAGAGTTCCCTCATAAATGTAAATGTATCTTAGGAAAGGGTAACTCTTATTTGGTTTTCAGAACTTCTCCTGTGTCTGCAGTTTCTTAAAAATAGCCAGCCAAAATAATCCTTATATCAAAGAGGTATATTATGGGTGGCAAATTCTGATCCCCTTTAATCTTAAACATGTGAAAAATATTTATTTTTATTCGTATTAAGATAAATGCAAATGAAAACAACACTGAGCTGCAGCCTTTTACCTATCAGGTTGGCAAGAATAAGAATTAGTTGAAAGCACACTAATATGTTAGTGAGAGAGTGGAGAAACAAATTCTCCAAAGATCGTTGAAAGTATATAAATTGTTAAACATTTGTGGAAAACACTAATATCTATCAAGATGATAAGTATACATGCCATTTAACCCAGAAACTTTCTTTCTCAAGAATTTATTCTACAGATATTTCCAGCCCTGTAAGAAATTATATATGTAGAAGATTTTATATTACAGTATTGATTGTAAAAGAATAGAAGCAACATAAATACTTATTAATAGAGGAATACTTAAGAAAAAGTGTGGTACATATATCCACACAATGAAAAGCGATGCCACCATTAAAAAGATTGAGGAAGTTCTTTATGAACTGATCTGTAAAACTCTCCAAGATATATTTTTGGGTTGTTGAAGTAGGAAATGTCCAAACCCATAGAGAATTTTTATAAGATTTTATTTGAGTCAAAACTGACAGCAATTGCCAGGAAGCAAGATTTCAAATGCTTCAGAGAATAATGGTTTTGCAGTTTCTTCTATGCATTTGAAATTAGGGAGGGAAGGAAAGGAAGATTGCATGAAGGTGGGAGAAAGCCAGGTGGAGATTGGATTACAGAATAGTTAACAAGATTATGTGTGCTCTCTTGAGGATGGTTATGTTTATTTCAAAGATGTGTTAACCTAGATGTACAAGAACAATGGAAGGAGCTTGATTATGGCAAAGATAAACCTTTTACTAAAGAAGTTGTAGGCATGGGCATGACTACCCACCATGACCTGCCCAGTTAGGAATTTATGATTAGATCACCCTGTGAGGTTACTTTCCATAGAACCCCTTTTTTGTCCACATGGTGAAAAAAAAATTAGAGCGCAGGACAGTACATATAGTGTACTGCCTTTGTATACAAGTGTATTAGGGGAAAATATACGTATATTTATGCACAGAATGTCACTAAGAGCAAATATAAGGTATTCATAATATTGAATGTCTCTAAGGGAGATATCTGTGGCTGAAAAAAGGGACTTGAATTTTAAATTATATAAATGCATTAAATTTAAAAATAAGTAAATAAAATTTAGCTACAGGAAAAGTTTACACAAGATTTTGTGAAATATAATTTCAATTTTTAACAAACAAAATAAATAACAAGTTATTTAACTCTGTGCGCTGAGAGGGCCTAGAAGTGATTCTAATAGCAAAGAACATACCCAGTGCCTATATGTTAGTTTCTCAATCTTCCAATAAAAGGAACCAAGTTTTCTTGGGAGGGGGGTTAAGAATGAGTTATCCCAAGATTTGCTTCTTGTGGTATGTGTATTGTTTTGAGCTAAAGGGAACTCTAGCCAGGTGCTCAAGAGAAACTTATGCCTCTTCCTTAACTACCTAGAACTTGAGTTAGAGGCCTTGCCCATAACAAGAGGTAATCAGAGATGACCTCCTTTGACGTATCTGTAGGGCAAGACAAGCTTCTATTTACTAAAAGCTTGCTCTTCTCATCCTGCAATGACCCTTTGAAGCCCCCAAGGCACCTTACCTCATCCCTAGCTCAAAATGTCTTATTACCCATTTTCCCTGTCTCTGAACGTCTCATTCATGTGGGTACCCATACATATTCATGTGTTAAATTTGGTTATTTTCTCTTGTAAATAAATCTCATATCTATTTGATTATTAAACCAATCAAAAGAAACTTGAGGATCAAGGAAAGTTTCTTCTTCCTCAACACTGGAAAAATGGCCAATTCTAGAACTAAGCCAAGGAAAATAAAAGATGAGTACAGATCATTTTGTAGTACCAGAAGTGCTCAGAAAACCCAAAAGAATAGAGACATGGCAAAGGAACACAGGATCCATCCAGAAGAGCACCTAATGGCCAAAACTGGAACAATTTGAGCAATGAAATAAATAATGGGATATTGGATTATAATGCAAAATATAAAATAAATACCCATGAATCTATACTGACATAAACAAATGATTGGATAAATAAATAAATAGATAGATAGATAGATAGATAGATAGATAGATAGATAGATAGATAAATAAATAAATATATAAATGGAGGAAAAGAGATGAATTTTTCTTATAGAATTCTAAAATAATATGTGTAGATATTCCTACCTCTAGGAGTGGAGCTTAATCCTTCCCTACTCCCAAGGGTGAGCTAGACTTAGTGACTGTCTTCCAAAAGAATAGAAGGGAAACCTGGAAAACACTACCTTAACCAAGTCATCAATGTCACGTAGATATATTCTCTGATACCAAGTGATGAGAACTTTTTACATCTTTGGTGTTTTTCCATTAATCCTTAACCCAAGTGTAATCATGAGAAAGCTATCAGAAGAATACATGTTAGGGGACATGCAACTAGATCCTACTAATCCTCAAGACTGCAAAGGTCATGAAAACAGGAAAGAGAAACTCTCACAGACCAGATGAAACTGGGAAAACATGCAATGTGGTACCCTGGGCTGGATCCTATAACGTAAAGTAGACATTAATGGAGCACATGGTACAATCCAAATAAAGTTTGGAGTTTAGTTAATAGTGATGCACCTATTTTGGTCCTTTCAACTGAAGAAAAAAGGGCTCAGAGGTTTCAGTCTATATATTTCAATAGATTATTTTCTAGTCACAGTTGTGCCTGGACAGAATGAAGAAAAAACGCTATTAGCCTTCTCTTCTCATTTCCTTTCTTCTCCCCACCATTTCCACCAGTTCTTCCATAGTGATCTCCATGACTCATTTCTCCAGGTGAGATGAAATGAAAATAAGGACAGCACTGTTCAGAGGAGGCAGTTCAGACTCTCTGAGTACAAAATGTGTGGAGAAAGAAAATACTTAACCTAATCAAATGTAGTGAAAATTGAGCAGTTTCTTCATCATTAGCTTCTTCCCAGGAACATCTATTCATGGATATATAGGCATTTATATAGATAAATTAATGCATGAGAAAGCTAGAAAATGGCCAAAATGTACTTTTAAAAAGCAGGTCACAACCCTAACTATTTCTGTAGGAACCATATAGGTAAAGGAAAAAGTATACTTTAAAAAATAGATCAATGAAAAGCTCAAACTAGAAGACCAATGAGGAGTTTTTATTTTAAGGAATTTAATTCTCCTTTAAGAGAATTAGTGAAGTACTGAAAATTCTACATTAGGTTCATGGTATATGTAGAAAGCAATCTCTCATGCTCCCAATCTTCTATTAAAGATAAACCTAATGAAAATTTCACTTACAGCTTAGCTATATTATGCTCAAACTATAATACTTACCCAACAGTTAATTTTTCATCAATGAAAAAGTAGATTAAAATACCTCAATCTACTAATATTTATGTAACCTTTCCTAGTGTTATTTTTATGTCTTTAAAAGTATAATTAAAGCTAGCTAAATCAAACTACATATGAAACTTTGCTAATATGTTTGCTTACCTCAAATAATTCAGTCTTATTAGTGACTATAATTGTAATACAACTATAAACATTTGAGTGGAATTTGTACTTCTAATAAAATTAGCACATGCACACACACAGTCAATACACTTCCATGTTTATGCATAAAAGGTTTCTTAAAAGGTAATTTTTCTTTCTTTCTCTCAGGATTTCTACTCTAAAATTTAGTCATGGTTGATAAGATGGTAACAAATTACTTTTTTTCTCCTCTGAAAATAAACTTTAAAGCTGCCTCAGAATGGAAAGGTGAATTGAGGGAAAAGGAGAAAAAAAAAATTTCTTCCAGCTGACAGCTGTTACCTAGCCTGGCAGCCAACAAACAGCTAGGTTGTAGTGTTTCTTCCTAAACATAAACAATTTCACAGAATATCACCATCAGATGAGGTTATTTTGTGACTCTGATGAAACAAAACAAAAACAAGGACACTATGCAACCACATTCTCCTCTCAAAACTAATATAAGCAACTAACACTTCTTTACCAACGATAGCCCTGCTTTACTCCTCCCACCTCTTAAATTAAAATTATTAATATACTCAGGGACTAAACAGCCTCCATTTTCTGAAAATCCAATTAATCACAGACTCTCAAATCACCCAGTATAAACCCAAACAAGACTATCCTAATACCATCTCACTGAGATTATATTCCCTATAGGATACAGTTTTCCTTATTGCAGCAAGTTAATAAACCTAAATTTGTTTGATCACAAGTGTGTTGGTGGTAGTCTTTGGACATCAAGCTATAATAAAACAAACATAAAAACTATGGGAAAATTATAGGTAGATACAAGGTCTTGTTGTTGTTGTTGCTGTTGTTGTTGTTGTTTGGTGGGGGTGAGGGGGTTGGAAAGGTGACATGTATGTGTATTGGCCATGGTGAAAGGAAAAGCAGAAGAGAGTTATGTACCACAGAAGAAGGATAGGTTATATAAGAGATTGAGAGACTAGTTTTGCTCATTTTTCTTCCCCATATTGTCCTGATCTTCATATTACCCCTATTTCCAATATTGCTCCTTCCTTTCACCTTCACTGTGAATCAAGAAAAAAAAAAAAAAAGCATTAGCATTGTTGCCCTTGTTTAGGTCCTTTAATAACACCCCTCTCTTTGCCATCTGATTCTGAACCAATTGAGAAAGAGACACAAGAGTAAAACATATGGATATCAAAATAGGATTTTTATTACTGGTAAAGGCTAGATTAGAGGTTGTGACTAAAGCATATGACCAGATTGTCTTGCTAATGCTTTCTGCTCACTCTCTCAGCCTAGATCTTGGGACACTTTAACTGAGGCAAAGTTTGGTTTTCAAGGCAGACATAACTACTGAGGATTTCTTCCTTGTACTTCTACAAAACAAAGAATGAAAACAGGCCAGATTCTCAGTGGTTACAAATTATTTCTACTCAGTTGAGAAATATGGACCATTGGTGTCACCCAATAATTAAATAGTTTATTCCAGAAGAGCTTCTTTAATGGAGATCCCAATGCATGGAAAAGATATCAAGTCGATTATAGTACATCCCCACTAAAACTTTCCAGTGATTTTTTCCCCATCTAATCCGTTGAGCTTATTCATAAAACCTGTGATTGTATGAGACTTTGGCTATCTTCCTTGGGGAAGGAAGCCACTCCTCCAGTATCAGCTATTGTTCTTTTGTGGATACCTCTGATGATCAGTATATATTTTGCCCCTCAGAAGACACTGAAGTAGATGAAAACAATGTATTTAATTAACTCCAATGTCCCACTGTATTTGAGCTGAAAATTCACTCCCTACTCAAATTATGTGCAGCCACTCTGTCTTATTAAGATTATCGGGGGCTCTGCAGTGATATATAATGACAATTTTAATGTACACCGATGACAAAATACAACATCAAGATGTCCAAAGATTGAGTATAAACTCCCCTCATTACTGAATTTCTGGGAGAATTTAAATTCAAATATGATGCCTCCGTGGTTAAGTGCATAAACTCTGAACCTGTTATTTGGCTTCAAATCTCAGTTCTTACACTTACTAGGTTTGTGATCCTGGAAAAGTTAACTTACTTCCCTTTGCCTCAGTTTCCTCATCTGACAAACGGGAATAATGATAAGACTTACAGAGTTGTCGTGAGAATTAAGTGAATTACTATTTATAAAGTTTTTAAAGATTATTCTGGCAGGTAAGAAGTACTTTATAAAAATTATTATTTATTATTGTGCTTTCAATTTAAAGTCCAAAAACTATATTTAATTCAAAATATTACTCCTCTACTGCTCAATATTTTATTCTGGTCTGTGTCAGCTAATATGGCTCTCCATCTTCAGATACTTGAGGATATTCATTCAGTAGCCTCATCCTAGATATTTTTATTGGAAAGCCTATTGCTTTTGGCTTATAGAGCTTTAGAACCTCTAAAGTTAACTATTCCAACCCAGAGTTTCTCATGAGCACCTCATCTTGATTATCAGCTTTATTGAGCTATAATTTACAAACAATAAAACTCTCCAATGTCAAGTATATAATTTGATGAGTTCTGAGAATTGCTTACAGTCTTATAGCCACCACCACAACCATGAAATAGATATTCCACTACCCCCCAAAATACCTTCATGCACCTTTTTAGTCAATATCTTTTGCCCATCCCCTGGCTCCTTGCAGCTGTCAATCTTCTTTCTATCACTATAGTTTTGCCTATTCTAGAATTTCATAGAAATGGAATCATATATTATACAGTCTTCTGGCTTCTTTCACTTAGCATAATGCTTTTGAGATTTGTTTTCTTGCATGTCTCAGTATGTCTTCATTTCTTTTTTTATTAAATAGTACTTCAGTGTATAGATGTACCAATCATTTTCATTTCATAAAAAAAGGGAAAATGATAGATTTTCTCAGGCAATTGGGTTAAAAGGACAAAGATACTAAAAATTTCTGTGTGGCCGTTTCGAGAGCCAATATCAATATCTTGTCATATCTGTAACCCTTTTGTGAAGATAAATATTCTGTCCATAACATCTGCATTTCTGCCTGCATTAAAATACACCCTGATCCTGGACTGTATGCCTGTCTTCTACTACTTATTCAAAAGCATTCTGCATTGATTCTTAACTGAAACAACTACAAATGCCTCTAAACATCCTTGTTTCTACAGACTCAGTTTCCTTTGTCAGGAATTCCCTCCCCTCTATTGTCAATCTGTCAAATTCCTTCCTGCTTATCATTTACAGCTCAACTGAGATATTACCTTCCCTGTTATGATTTTCTGATCACTCCAAGTAGAATTAACCACTTCTTTCTTGGTGTCCACAAAGCACCATGTATATAACTCCACTATGTCACTCATTTAATGATAATTTATGACCAATTTCAGGTATGTCTCCGTTATAGAAAAACAGTATTGTTCAAGTGTGTTTCCCCAACTGTAAGTTCAGTGTTCAGTACCAAAGTAAATGTTAATTTAATGAAAGAAAGAAAATGAATAAATGAATTCATGAAAATGCCCTCCTGTTGATACACATCCATCACAGATAATGCAAGTATGTGAACACAACTCGCTGCTCTAATTGCCTGGAAACCTACTTCTCTTCATCTCATTGGTTTTTGGTAGGATAGAGAACCCTGTTAATCTCTGATAAATGTTGCTGAATTTTAAGGAAACAACTGCTATCCACTGAAAAGTTTGTTTAATTATTCACAGTGTATAGAGTTTTCTGTGACATGACTAGCAACAAGCTTCTGGCCCTTCAGACAGGAAGAATGCATTCGTAATTAAAATGTGACCCATGCTGTCTCCTGCTGCCAGATTTCCTTGAGTAGTCACTGGAGATGAAATTATAATTATGACATTTGAAGAAATAAAATTCTCTAGGGAAAGCAGCCTCCAAAGACAGACTGTATGTCGACAGCTGTTGTGGAAATTACTTATTTTAACCTTTGCCATAAAAACTGTAAAACTGATCCAGCTTCTTCTCTGTGGCAGACATTTTGGGAGACGAATTTGTAGGTGTGTTTTGGGGATTAGCCTAAAGCCAAGCCAGCATCATTTTGCAGCAGAAGTTCCATTAAAGTTTCTTAAATTTCAGTGAACTTCTGTTCAGGAAGTCCTTTTAAATTCTGATAAGCTGACATTTGAATGTTTCTGTAGCAGATGGCTATCAGCTAAAAGAAGTACATAATATTTTATTCTTACTAGCTGGAACTAAATTTGAAGGATATGATAGATTTTTAAAAGTTAAAACTCTTATAAACTAAGAACATAGATTTCATATATTTAAAAAACGGAAATTCAAACTGACTTAGACTTAAGTTTTCAGGTATAATGTTTTTTTGGCTTAAAACAAAAGGAAGATTCTTCAAGATACCTATACATTAGCCATTTACAACATATTTAAAAATCATTACAGTTAATCAAATACTATTTACTAAATGTCTACATAGTAATGGTGCAATAAACTGAGTTTAATCAAACTAATTGATTTATCCGTCAATTATCTTTTATAAATCTCTATTCAAGGATCTCTTTTTTTTAGGAGATAGCTAGTCTGTGCTGAATATTCTACATTCCAAAGGAGGTTTAGAAGAAGAATGGGTCAGGGTACCTGACATGCAGGGATTTCACAGCCCTGGTAGAAAGACAAAATTTACATACAGAGAATTACACGTAGTTAAACAGAAAAGAAACGTTTGAAAAGAAAATATACCTCGTCAAATCTCACTATTTACAGATGATGACTCAGAGTAGAGACTTTAAGTTCTTTACCCAAAGATATACATATAATTAGTAGCATTGCTAGGTTTAAAGTTTAAGATGTGCTTCTATCAGTTCTCATAGGGTAATGATTTATATATTCTGTTGGTTCTGCTTTTCTGATAAACCCTGACTGGTCCTGATTCCAAGTTTTTATAACATCACAGCCTATGCTCCTTCTAAAAATGCTTTTTTTCTGTTTTATTGGTATTTTACCATATTAATAAACTAGACTTGCATATACCAAACACCTTAAAATTCTCTCTTTGAAAATGACCTTCTCACCAAAATAGAGAGTCAAGAAACCTCATAAGCCTCCGTTTCACTCAACTGTGTCATCATCAACCACTAGTAAATAACTCCAGACAAGTAAAGTGCTAGCTGTTTCAGAGCTTGATGAATAGCTGTATGGGCCCCTTCTCACAGCTGTTATTGTTCTGACAACTTGATTGAATACAACTATTGCACCATACCAAGGGGACCTCCCCACCAAGGGCACCACATGTTTCTGATGCTTTGGGCCGCATGCTCTCAGGACAACACTGCAGTGAAAAAAACCCAGTAACCTGTTACTCTAAACTTTGATCTCCTATGACCTAATGCAAGTCTTCTGTAAAAGATTTACAGATCAAAACTCATCTCTGCAAATGGCAAGCACATATATCCCTATAGAACTGGATAATGTTCATCCTCTAAAATCTAATCACACCAATGGTTGTTGAACAATGTTTTAATTCATTCCAGTTAAGCAGTTAAAATTTAAGAAGGGGAGTACAGCATTCAATGACAACCTCCTTTCAATTTAAATGGTTATCTGTCAATCTTGTCTTGTTTTTCTCTGCATCTGTTTTAGTCTACTGGTGCTCCCACTTACCTGAAAACTCCTTTCTGTGCTAATGCTGACATATGCAAGTAGATCAGTATCCTAAATCTCTGAGCATCCCCTTCCTTGTCCAATATCTTGTGGCTTAGATCTAACACTCACTGAGAGTCAAAATCTAACGTGCCAGCCAAGGTTGCTGGCTTATCACTTTGCTTTTTGAGCTATCTTCACTAACAATGAAATTCAGGATGAATGTTCCCACAGGTAATCTTGAGATTTTATTTGCCTGCTAGGTCAAAGCTCTCTCCTTTTCCTTTTACTTTCATTATAAGGCTAAAGTTCTGCCCTAGTCTTTCCTTCTAATTTCCAGCTATGCACTCTAAACTGAATAACTTCCAGGTGAATACTGCCTACTGCTCCTGTTCCTCTTCCTAGGACTCTGTGCTCTGCCTCGCCCACGTACATACTTAACCAAGACTCTATTCAATCCAGTGGCCCAGCCTCCATATTGGATCATGATGAGAATGGACTCATAGACGTAAACTTCTAAAATTTTAAATACTGATTCCACTCTTTCTTCCTGCTATAATGCTTTCTCTCACCATCACCTTAGGTGCCGGATTTGTGCCTGAGAATTTTATAACACTTTAGATATCCATAATCAGCTAGCCAGTTCTTCCAGTCACTCTTCCTGTGTGGCTAGGCACTCATGTTTTGAATTGACTCAGTGCATGATTTCACTGTGTAACTGAATAACAAAACTACTTTTAAAGGACATATGCAGAAGATAGATATGTAAGAAATCCACAATATGAGATGGATATAATTCATATCACAATTCAGCACTGTATTCCCTTTATTGAGCATCTATGCATAGTGCTAGGATCCACATCTGATAGAAGAAATAATTATATAGCCTATAAATATACGAAGCCCATATTTTCCAGTTTCTAAAGTATAAATAGAGGGATCTTACCAAAATTATTTTTCTGGCTTCATCGCCATCTGCTTTATAGGAATCTAATCCACACTCAGATACTCCCCTGTGTTTCAAGGAGTCCCCAGTAATCTTCTTGTTTACTACATTGACATGAACTGTTTTCCTCTTCCACAGCTCTAACTCACTGTGGTGCTATACCCTGTCAATAATGATTCACAAAGCACGAGCCCTGTTTTTGCTATTTGCTGGCAGTCACTGATGCCAATACCAACAAAAGTTTTAGATGTTTGTCCTGAGGCACCCAATGACAGAGGTTAAGGGCATGTATTGATGTTAAACGTGCCACAGCCTACTGTGTACTTGCTCTAGTAATTCTTAGGTCTGCGCATCTACCCTTTCTTTTGGAAACACTGTCTCTCTTCTGCAAAGAAATGTTCCTTCCCCAGAACTAAACATGAGTTCTGAAAGGTACACATACTTAAAAGAATCCCCGTTTTCCCATCTTCCCACCCCGTATCTACGTAATTAGCTTGATGCCAGATACCTAACTCAAATTAACCCTTTGCTTAGATTTTATAACATGACACTAGAATAGGCCAGGGTCATCTTTTCCCAAGAAATAGGTAATAAGGCCCTAAAGATTTCAACAGCATAATATCTGCCATGTGGAAGACTCCCAGTTTGCAGCAGGAGAGAATGATGTCATAATAGAGAAAGAGGAGGACAGAAGAGACCTAGAGAGATCTCTGGTCTCATTAACTTTCTAAGTAAGAGTTGTACCCAATGTCTAGCCTTACTTCTGCCTTTCCTGCAGTTTCTTAATCCTTCAGTGAGTTACTTTGATTAACTTTCCTGATAATTCCAATTGGGTTTCTGTCACTTTGATCAGAAGAGAGAGAGAAGAAGAGAAAGGAAAGAAGGGTTCCATGTCCCTGCTGACGTCAAGCAGAGGAGACATTGCCACCTGTCTGTATCAACTCAAAAGCCCTTGTTGCTGGATGCAGAACATACTAATATCTGAACTATATGCTTTATCTCCTTAATTTCTTTTATATTATTGAAACTTTGGTATCAATACTGATAAACAATGGGCTCTCATTTTCTAGCTACTTTTTTTTTCCCTAAATGTTCTCAGGTGTTTTAATTTTCCTCACTCTGGGGTTCATTTATGAATCCATGCAAGCTGTGATGTATTCAGAATCATGCACTCTGTTTTCTACCATCCAAACTGGTCCAATGACTCAGACTAAATTTTTGTGCCTTCATTTTTTCTTACCTTGATATAGGGTATCTCCCAGGAGGCTTTTAAGCTTCTAATAAAAATTCCTAATACCTCTGTCTTGTCAATTAAAGCTGGTTACCTGGTCAGTAATATAAAACTAGCTGGAATATAATAGAATCAGGTAGGGCTTCTTAGAAGAGATGAGAGTGGAGATAGGTCATGAAAGATGAATTTGATTTTATATTCACAGAGAAAATTTGTGATTTACTAGTTGAAAAAAAAATTAAGAAAACATATTAATATTCCTTCAGTGTACCCCAGAATCACTTCCTAGAAGAACAAAAAAGTATATTTTAAACCTGACTAGCTAGACAGAATTCAATAAAATGTCTTGCATTGTTGCATTCACTTTGCGGTTTGTCCTAGTTTTGCACTAAATAAGTTAAGTTTTACCAGAAAAAAATAATAACAAAATAACTCTCAATTGTCTGATTTCTGCTAAGCCTGTAGGTTTTACCAGCATTATAGATTTCCTGTAACATTCTCCCCCTATGCTATTTCACTGCATCTTTATTTCATTTGCTAGAGCAGAAAGTAGAATATAGATCGCTTGTATCTCCAGAAATGGATGGACAAGTGAACATAATCTTTCATTGTGTCTTTTTGTGAATGAAACATTGATATAAAACAGGCAAATCCCTGAAAAGCAACATGCAATTTGGGTCAGATTACAAAATGCATTGCCAAAGATACATCCAATGCTTTTTCAAGAAAAGAATCAAGAAATGGAAATAATAAGAATTCATTTTTCCAGCTGGGTGCAGACAATTATAGTGATCTCACCAAAGTCTTTGTATTCTCACTTGATGTCATTCCATATTCTAAATGTTTTGTTTTGCTTTTCCTTAAAGGAAATGTAAAAAAACATGTTAGTGAAACAAAATAGATGGATATTGAGGTACATTTCACTTCCGTGATTTAAAAAAAAAAAAAAACTGTAATGGAATTCTCTTGTTTATATGAAAGTTCCTGCCTCCTCAGATGGCACATACAGCCCTTTCCAAGCTGGGCCCTGTCCTCCTTTTCCATCTTTTCTCTGCTTTCAGATCTCCAATGTACCTTGCACTTTTATATTTCCATGATTTTGTACCCTTTCTGCTTCTTATGTCCAGAATGCCTTTCCCCACTTTCCCTCCTAAGAAATTCTGGATTTTTTCAGACTGCACTCTTGTGTTACTTCTTCTGCATAGTCTTCCTGATGTTTCTCCCCAGTAGGTAAAGTGGAATACCCATTCTGTCTGTGTTCTTACTGCATAATGATCACACCTCTGTTACAGAATTTATCAAACTGCCCGTGGACATCTCTCAGGCATTAGCCCTTAAGCTCTTTCAAGGCAGAAACAATGTTCTAAACATTTCTAACCCCTATTTTAAATGGGGAATATCCTCAAATCTTCCAGTATATTGGAATCAACTCGTCCTTGTTACTTTAAATAAAATTGGTTCAAATTCCACCCTACATGAAAAGAGAAAGTCAGCATCTCCATGGAAAGATTTTTGGAATTGAAGAGAAGCTTGTCTGTCTTCTTAGCACCTCCTGTCCTGATTTTTCTCTTTCCATTAAGTTCTCCATCTCTTTTCTTTCTTTCCCCTCCCGTGCATGTTGCCCAATTGCAGCACTGTCCCCTGTTAGACACTGCTCTTATAACATTACTACCCAAAATATACTGTTTCACGTCTGTGTGTAGCCATATCACTAAATAATTGGGGAAAAGAATATTATGTGACTTTATCACAAATGAATATGAATATTTTATAAATTCCTCAGCATCCCTAGACCATTCTCACTACCTCCACAGAAATTTCACCTGTCATCCCTTCCAGCTATGTCCAGCCTCTTGCCTTAATGCTGGGTGTCCTCTCTTTCTTGATTTCGTTATTTCTCCTCCCTAGTTTAAGCACCCTCCACCCTGCCCCAAATTTAGCTCATATAGCTTTTTTCACTAAAACTAGCTTCTTATATAACTTTCTTACTTCAACAACACGTGCTGACTATCTGATTATGAGACTCTGTGCTAGGAAGGCAGTAGTGAATAAAGCATGGTACTGCTAGCAATGATTTGATAGCTTAGAAGAGTCCTGGGTTTTTTGTTTCTTTTTTTTTTTTTTTAATTTTTGATTAACTGCAGTAACTGGCACATAGAAGTATAATAAAAGGCAGCATAAAGGAAATAAAATATACAGAGACCTCTTTTCAGGTGGTTAAAATTAATATGTATTTTATCTGGGATCACGTGAAATATGACTACGGGCAGAATAGTATAGTTAATGAACTTTATAAGACCCTTCCTCACCTCTGATTCACAGTTTCTTTTATTCACAAATCCTCTTAGACAAAAAACTCAACCCCATGAGTATACAGTAGCTTTGGAATTAGAGATATTTTCAGTAGTGAATTACACATTGGAACTATGGAAAAGACAATATCCTTGAGAAGCATTTTAAACATCTAATTGAACATCAATTGAAATCGTTCTAAAAATTACTTTCTCTTAAGGGATTAAGAAGAATAGATTAAACTGCCTTATAAAAAAGGCATTAAAGATGACCATATAAAGCTTAAGCTGATACTTATATTGTTTAATAATAGTGTAAATCATTTCTTGAAAGGCTTTATGTTTTTAAATAGAGACTTTACTGAAGATGAATTCAGTATTAAATGAAATAAATTGATTTAAGAAATTTAATGATTTCTAGTGTAGTTAAACTTTTGAGAAAAGATGTGTAGCTTTCCATTCTGTGTATTTCATTAAGAGTTTTCATTATCACTGCCATCAACTGGCTTTTTAGTATCTGGGACACTTTATAATAATTTGGTATTCTTATTTGGAAATTGCAGATATGTCTTTGTCCTTGCTGTATTTTTCATCTAAGGATATGGCAGCAAGCTTTCCTGACTCTCGTTTATCTGCAATGTCACAGGAAACGAGGATCCAAAAAGCTAATGAAGTTTAAATCTTAGATCCTCTCAATTAAAGGGGCCTTTGGAAGGGCCCTAGCATTGGGTTTATTTGGTCACATAGTTTATGTAAAGTTTGCAAAAGTAGGATATTCTAACCTACTTATACCTACTGATAAGAATTCTAATCTCAGTGTCATTTCTTTCCATTTCAATATACCTGCCTTTGAAATAACCAGAAAATTTTTAGAATTTGGCTAAAAAGAAGTTGAATCAGAGATATATTTAGTTTGGGTTTGTTGGTATATATATATATATGAAATTCAGAGCCACTTATGTTTATAGTTAAGGTGTTACTAGTTATCTGGCATAGAAATGGATTCCAGAAATATTCCTACTGTCCACTGCACCAGCTACCCAGGCTGTATCATGAAGATCCAGTATCAGAATGATATTGAAATATGAATATAATCTATGATACACAGCACTAGAAGCATATATGGGGTGGAGGAGGAAAGATGGATTCAAATGTGTGGAGCATCTGTGCAGCTGAGAGGTAAATTGTTATTGTTGGTAGTGGTGGTGGTGGTGGTGGTGGGAGTGTGTGTGTGTGTGTGTGTGCGTGTTAGGCAATTCTTCATAAGTGATGCATAATCTGTTGTAGGCAAGCTGAGTATATACGATATACTCATTTCTATGCTTGATGCAAGCATGTACCCGGTGGGCAATATGGGTAGCACCAAACTGGTTGGCCTCTTCATTCCAGGTTACAGAGACTGGTCAGTAAACATTTGGTATAGGAATAACCTTTGGATTGGAGCGAGCCCCTTCCAGAGTCTCAAAATTTGGTAATCTCAGGAGAGACAGTCAAGGACTTCCTAGTACAGTGCATAAATTCCAAAATTTGACCATCAGTTTTATTGTCTGACTTAGAATGAGAATTAGAGAAACAGGGAAATACATTTGAATTATAATAAGGAATTTAAGAAGAAAATGCCCTGTGTTATGGACTTAGTAGCATGTTAAAGAGGACAATATTTGGAGGCACAGAGGCCTTCTGGCAGCAATCAAATGCTGCCTAATGGAGAGGCAAATACCTCCTCATATTTAAGGTTATCTCTAGTAAAAGATATGATTTTTCCAGAACATTCTAGTGAGTCTTTATATGGAATCTATGAATAAGGTATTATTCAAATAAGATAAATATGTATATAATAAATCTCATTTTGCTTACTGCAGTGCTTTATGTCTGGACTATTGACAGTGCAGTGTTTTGCTTGGTGCATACACTTCTAGGAAAAGAAAAAATAGAGTTCAACCATTAGGCCATAAATTTAAAATTAATAGAAAAATGAATTATTCATCCATATTTATAGCCTGTATATAATAAGTATCTGGCCTTTGCCGTCATAGCTGTTTTTCTCATGTGAATTAATAATAGATGGGATAAAAGCCTAGCTGCTTTCAAATGCCAGAACCCTTTTGCTTGTTTTTTTAACCCTAAATTAAAAAAAAATTGTTAATAAGTCTGGTGTATCATACATCACTTCTGATACCCTCAGGCTGTAAGACCGCAAAACTTTCATTTTTAATTCCATTAGGCTGCAACATTATGAACTTCGGTAAGGGAGATAATAATTAGCTTCAGTGCAACATCTTCATCCTGAGTAGAAGTTGTCACTGAACATAAGACTTTTAGGAACATACATTTATAGGGATATAAATGCTCTGAAAGTTGCTACTAAAATGAAAATAAAAATTTTAGAATTATTTTCAGTACTTTATAATTGAGAGCTTTGCACACTAAAACAGCTCAATATATTACCACTTCATCCTCAGGAATTCAAATTATAGTTATTTCTAAACAATAAAATAGTTGCAAAATTCCTCATCTGGTTAGTTGCATCTACTTCCTTACCTACCTAATGGACAAGGTGTAGTGGAAAGAATTTATGCTTTGGATCCAGCTAGACTCCTTTAAATCTTGCTCTTTCATTAATTAGATGTATGGTTATGGCCAAGTAATGTCGTTTCTAATACAATATTTATCAACTAAAGAATGTTGATTATAACAGATAACTTAGAATTTATGCAGATTATATATAATATAGCAATTAAATATGATTATTGTTAAAGCCTCAGTTCAGCTCCCTCTTTTTACAAGAGCCTACTCTGTTCTTTCCTTTTCTACCTCTGCCAAATAGGGATACACTACCTCCTCTCAGCCTCCTTCTAAAAGAATTCTTACTTTGTGGCATCAGTTTATATTGAAGGGACACCATAAAAAAACAGCCTATTATTATAGGTGCCACATGTTTTGATCAGTTGTTACTGAGAACATTTTTCATCAGATTACCCATATGCCTTCTGTGAGGACCCAGAAGAGAAATTTATTTCTTTTCCAGAAATGGATTCATTCTAAACATCTGGATGGGTTTTTATCTTATGGAAACTATGAGTTTTTTATAGTTTTAATACCGTTCATTACTTTAGAAACAAATTAATATCCATTTTTAGCAAATGTGTATAAATCTATGGTATATGCTCTAGGCACTAATTTCATTAGTTGCTGACAAGATTAGAAAACACTACAAACAAGATTAAGAAACAGTGGCCCTATATTTTGTTACTTGTCAAAAGTTAAATGCACAGTTACATATACTTTAATAGTCTTTGTGTTTTTATATGCATCTTGACTCGTTCTTTCACTTTTCATATGTGCTTTTTGTTCATGTACTTCATTAAGTTTTGTCTGATATAGACTCAAAGACTTTTTATCTCTTCTTGGAAATTAGCACACTTACATATTTTTAAATAAATAAAATGGAACAATTTAAAATGACAAAAAATTTACACTGTGACTAAATTGTAGGCAGCATACCAAGAGCCAACCATATTACTTATTCGACATCTGCTGTGCTAAATTGGTAATTAAAAAATAGTCACAAGGATGTGAAGTACAACACAGAGAATATAGTCAATAATATTGTAATAACTATATATAGTGCCAGGTGGGTACTAGACTAATCAGTGGGATCACTTTGTAAATTACATAAATGTCTAACCACTATTCTGTACACCTGCAACTAATATAAAATAATATTAAATATCAACTTTAATTGATAAAAAAATAAAATAGAAATTTAAAAAACAAAATAATAAAATAACAGAGAGGTACCTTCAAAACATAAAAGTTTGCTGTGCTAAAAAGATTTTTTAAAAAGCAAACTTTAAGTGCCCTTAAAAAGAGACTAGAATGTATTCTCCAGGTTGCCAGAATTGCCATTTTGAGTCTTATATCTGGCTCGATTCACACATTTATGTTGCCTGCTGACCCCTATGGGCCTTTTACATTGGCAATCTATAATCTCATCACTAGTCATGGAATAAATCTAAATATAAAGTAAATTGCTTTAAAGGAGGTAATTTTTTTTATCTTCCTTTATGTGCAAATCTGTTTTCCTTCTGGCCTCTTCTCCACTATGGTTCCCATGAAGAGACCAGGGTAGGTGTCACCTTTAGATACAGAGGTTATGACATATAACATAGAAAAGTAGAAAGATTCTGTTGTGTTAATATGAGTAAGGGGAACAAAAAGGAGTAGGACAAAAATCAAGAGTCACATTTGGGGTCCCTTTCAGAGTACAACATGGAAATTTTGAAGATGGGGTGCAACAAGTGTCTAAGAGAAGCCTCTTACATGAAATGAGGTTGTAGCACGTGATCGATGGAGAGAGGTGGCTAGAGAGATGAACTGGAGACATTTTACAAAGAATTTATCAATGAAGCCATCTGGCCCAGGAGTTTTCTCTCTCTCTCTCTCTCTCTCTCTCTCTCTCTCTCTCTCTGTCCTTTCTTTGGTAACAATTCCATTATGTTAATAGATATAGAGCCATTCAGTTTTTCTATTCTATCTAATATCAATTATAGTAATTTATGTTTTACAAAGTATTTGTTTTATCTTATATGTTAAATTTGTTAGCATAAAGTTATTCATAATGTTACCTTTTAATTTTTCTAATGTCTGTTGAAACTACTAATATCCACTTTTTTAATTTCTCATATTGGCAATTTTTGCACTTTCTCTTTTTTTTGATCAATCTAAGTAGAGGTTTATAAATTTTGTTAATTTTTCAAAGAATCAAATTTTGCTTTAATTTTTCTATTTTATATTTCACAGTTTCTGCTCTTGTCTATTATTTCTATTCTTCTACTTTGAGTTTACTTAACTCTTCTTTTTCTAGCTTCTTAGAATAGAACTTTAGTCATGGCTGAGTAAACTTTTTGTTAAAGGGCCAAATATTTTAAACTTTTCAAATTGAGGATAATCTATAGATATTTGTATTGAGGATGTTATATATACATATAACTATTAAAATAAATCCATTCTTATTTGATGAGCTATAAATAAAGTCCCTACCAGCATTTGTCCCATAGGCTATAGTTTTGAAACCTCTACTTTTAGATCAAGCCCTGCTTTAGCTGATCTCACAAATGGTAATATGTTATATTTTCATTATCATTTATTTTGAAAAATTTTAAATTACTTTCTCAATTTCTTTCACCGTGATTTTTCTAGAAGTTTTTTTTTTTTTTTTAGTTTCCAAATATTTGAGTATTGGGGGTTCTCTAGATATATTATTGTCACACATTATTTTTAAGTCCATTGTGGTCAAGGTATACTCTCTCAGATTGAAATCTTTTGTAACTTATTGAGATTGCTTTGGTGGCTCAGCATATGTCCTACCTTGTCAAATGTTCACTGTGCATTTAAAGAATGTGCATTTGATAGTTGTTAAATGTAGTTTTTTATAAATGTCAATTTGGTCAAGATGGTTAGAGAGGTTCTATGTCTTTACTGACATTTTGTCT
>NW_006431915.1:559469-582760 GCF_000325575.1 Pteropus alecto
ATATCCCAAACTTGTGCTTTTTCTATTTTTTTCTTTATATCTGTCAATTTTTACTTCATGTATTTGGAACCTCTGTTTTTAGATGCATACACATTTTTTTGTTTTTCTTATGAATTAACGTGAAATGAGGTGGTAGCACATGATCGATGGAGGGAGGTGGCTAGAGAGATGAACTGGAGACATTTTACATTTATCATTTGAAAGATCTCTATCTCTCATAATATATATTGTCTTTATCATCTGATATTATCCTTATTATTTACTCAATATTTCTTTTTACATCTTTTTAATTTCAACCTCTGTGTGTCTTTACATTTAAAATGCATCCCTTCTAAACAGCATATATTTAGGTCTTCCTAGTTTTCTTTTTCCTTTTCACTTATATCTGCCATTTAAGTATAGTAATTAATCCATTTACATTTATGTAATTACAGATATGGTTGGATTTAAATTTCTCATTTTACTAATCGTTTTCTGTTTGTACTGTTTTTTGTTCCTGTTTCTTGTTTCTGAACTTCTTCATGTTGATTCTTTTCTTTTTAGAATTATCATTTTTTCTTTCGGCTCCTTGCTATAACTCTTGGCATTAATTTTTAGTGGTTTCTTCCTATAATGTTTCCCAAAGTAATTAGAGTTAACATTATACATTTTCACATAAAATGTAGGAACCTTTAAATCACATACTTCGTGCTATGATTCTTATGTGTGTTGCATCTACTACTAAGCACATAATATGTTATACTGTTTTAAATTATCATTTGTACATAAAAAATAAATAGAAAAAGTAGTCTTTTCTATTAACTGATATAGTTACTATTTCTGGTACCATTCCTTCCTGAAGAGCAAATTTCTATATTTTACCATTTTCCTAAATCCTAAAAAACTTTCTTCATCATTTCTTATAATGTAGGTCTACTGGTGAAAATTCTGTTAGTTTTAATTTATCTGCGAATGTCTTTATTTTGCCTTCTTTCTTGAAAGATATTTCACAGGATATAAACTTTTGTCTTTTGGCCTCTGTTGTTTCCAATGATAAATCAGAAGTTATGTTTATTGTATTTCTCTACATATTAGATCTGATTTTTAGATTTTGTTTTTATCTTTGTTTCTTAACAATTTGTCTTTGATGTTCCTATGTATAATTTTCTTTGTTTTCATACTGCTTGTGGCTTTATGATTACATGAATCTATTAATGTTTTTCACCAAGGGGGAAAAGTTTGGCCATTATTTTTCTAAATATTTTCCACATTCTCTCTCTTCTCTATCTGTAGGGCTTCAATTATACATATATTAGAAATGTGATGCTATCCCACAGATCATTGCTAATTTACTCTTCTTCAATCTTTTTACTTTCTCTAATTTTTTAAATTGTATAACTGTTATTGATCTGTCTTTAAGTTTACTGATTCTTCTGTCATTTCCAATCTTATGTTAAGATCTCTCAGTTTCCTTTTTCTTCATGTATTACATTTTGTGTCTAGAATTTCCATTTGGTTATAGTTTATGGTTTCTATTTCTCAATTGAGATTTTTCTACATTTTCACTGATAACGAACATATTTTCTTTTATATCCTTAAGCATAGTTATAAAAGCTTATTTAAAATCTTTATATTAGTTCAACATTTGTGTCACATCAAGATCAGTTTCCATTGATTGCCTTTACCTTTGAATATAGGTCATAATTTTTTAAATTTTATTTTATTATTAGTTTCCAGTATACAGTACATTGGTTAGACATTTACATATTTTATAAAATGACCCCCCTAATTGCTCTTTCTCTCTTCTGGCTCTCAACCTAGCCATTACATGAATGCTGACTGCATTCCCTATGCTGTACTCTCCATCCCCATGACCATCTATCAACTCCTAATTTGTACTTCTTTAATCCTCACCCATTTCTCCCAGCTCCCCAACACCCCTCCCCTCTGGCCTTCACCAGACTGTCCTCTATATTCGTGTCTGTTTTTGATTAGGTCATAATTTTTCATTTTTGTTTAAATCAGTTGCCCAGCATTATTTATTGACTAAAATATCCTTTCTTTGCTATTATTATTGCGGCATGAATTTAGAGTTATAACAAGGTTTACCACAGATATATATTTGTGAAAAATGCTTGGTATTTATATATTCCATAAAAATAAGTGAAATGAAACTGCATCAGTCAGAAAATGGAATTTAAGCCCATTTCTCTGGCCTCTGTTTTCCCATTCACATGTTGGAGGTTTAATAGCTCTGCCCAATACTGGCTTCACAACCATCTGGGTGCTTTTAAGATATTTAATTATTGGGAATAACCCCAGACCAGCTGAATCTGAATTTCTATGTGTATGGCATGTCTTTTTTTTTTTTTTTTTTTTTTATGTTTCTGGGAGAGTTTAATATATAGCAAATTTGTGAACCACTGCTCTTATGTTTTTTCCCATTCCAACATTCTTAGTTTCTAATCACATTCTTAAAGTTTTGATAATATTTTAAATATTTTTCCCATTTCCTGGGAATATCAAACTTTAAACTATTATATTTTAGCTCATCTTGGTATATTATCCCATTTCTTCTAATTGTATATATTTTAATATCCTGGGCAAAGCACGCTGGACAATTGTCTTTCCGTTACTCTCCAAATAACCAATATTTTCTTTAGAGCTGCTAAATCAAATGAATTTATCATATAATACCACATGTTATTTTATAAATTCTTATCATATCTTACATTGAAAATATATTAAAACCAATATGTTTCCCTTAACTATTGATTTTTAGTAGTTTGATATGGAATCTCACATTTTCTTTAATAAAGAAGAAATGTCAGTATAAGAAATCAATGATATCCTGAAATATATTTAGTAAAAATAGAGCATTTAGCTACACTGAGAAAATTAGACTTGTTAGGTTCTTTCTTAGTTAGCCCTTTGTCCTAGTCTTTCAGATAAAGATGACAAATACTTTGTGTCTGAAAAACAATTGTTACCTCACAATCTGCTACCAGACATTAATAATTGATTATGATCTGCTCTCCTATTGAGACTGAACACATCAAAATCTTTCTCACAACAATTTCTATGAAGCAATTACCAATTTTTCAGACTGGAAACCTTAAGTGAAAACATTTTGTCATGTGTGCTATAAAACATGGCCTTTCAGAGTAGCTTTTTATAAAGAAAACTAATGGCTTCTAATGTGAATTTATTTATTATTCTTATTAATTAATGTATAGTGTTTATTCATAAATTCATAATAAATGTGTTTATTTACTTGTTCATTACATTAATAAATGTAATTTATTTAGACTTGGAATTTATTTGGGTTTGGATTGTAAGCCTAGTTATATGCCCCCCAAATTTTATATATATAATTATATATTTAATATTATGTATGTAATTATTATATATAAAATTTGATATATCTTCCCAAGAATCTGTGTTAGCATTATTTCAAATGTAATTAAGCATTTGTCATTTAAAGTTCATCTTTTAAAAATCCAGGGCCCATGAAAGTTAAGCTTTTTGCTCAGTCACTCAGTTATTATGCATCAGAAATGACAATACAGCCTTCATCAGGGATTGTTTGATTTGAAACCTGACTATTTCCTCTCAACTTCACTGACTCCTATGGAGAGAAGTGATAATTGATAATCTGAAGTCTGAAGACCTAAAGTTTAAACTCAGCTGTATGAAGAAAAGTTAGAATCCACAATATGCTGCTTTAGATAATCTCTTCTCTGAAAATTCATTTAAAAATATTTGCGATCTAGTTTATTTGCTTAATCTCAAATGGAAATCCTTTCATCCTGTTGATCATTGCAGCTAATTCTCAAAACATTTTAAAGATTTATTTTATCATTAGCTCTGACCTCAATTCTTTTTTTTCATTACTTGATTAACATTTTCTATTAAACTCCAAAATGATATCTTTCTTGTAAGCACATTTACAGCTCTAACACAATGCAAAATTGGGGGAAGGGAGGAAAAAAAGGCCAAAGGTAAGCCAGGTACTATGCTGTTCATGGAAGAACATTTTATTATGTGTTTGTCATTTTATACATGAGTGCAAGTAAGTTGTTAATTATGATGATAATTATGATAGGTAACACTCATAGAAAGCTTACTGTATTTGAGGTATTCCTCTAAACATATCACAGTCATTAATTCACTTAAAAATTTCAACAACTGTGTGAAGTAGGTACTATTATTATCATCTCTATTTTACTGTTGTCGAAACTGAGGCTTAGATATTAAATCACTTAAATAATTAATACATGGAGAAACCAGGATTTGAAATGAGGTAGCCTAAATTACCACTGCTGTTACCTAATTACCAGGAAGCGGAGGTGAAGGAGATGGTTATTCAAAGTACAGACAGAACTGTAGCATCGATCTTTGCACTACATATTTATGGTACTCAAGTGCTTTTGTAAGCTGCAAAATCATCCACATACCAGAGTGCAGGGATAGCTGACGACAAAAAGTTCAGCAATGCTGTGAAGTGGATATCTGTTTCACATGGGAGATAAATCTCTATGCTAGAGACTGAACCCCTTGAATCATTAAAATCAATAACTCATTCTACTGGCAATGAATCCTAGCTTAAGCAAGTTTCTGAATGTAATCGTTTCATTTCTATAATAATAATTAGGAAGAGTAAAAAGCATAACTTTCTAACCAAACGCCTAAATTTGATATCACAAAATAATTACCACTCATTTAAATATTTAAATGGGTTTGAACATTCTGTTCAGTGTGTTCATGAAAAAACCCTATAGAGGTCCTACAGTAATTTGAGAAGAAAAAATATAACAATAACAGGGCTTTTTTGAATCCATAAATTAATAGACAACGAACATTTTAAATAGTTTTTCGCTAATATTTTGACCAAATTAACATGTATTGTCCAATTGTGTAACCAAAAACTTAAAAGAGTAAAGGAAATTTATTATACAAATAGATATCACTTATTTTTTAGTATATCTGTCTTCAGAGCAGTTTCTGACTTGCAATACCAAGTGTTTGTTTATGTGATATTATGCATGAAATTGAAATAAAACCTCAATTTAGTTTTAAGTGAAGAATTTTATCTTTAATTTTAGATTTGGTACTGGTCACACATAGGTTAATAAAATATAGGACAGAGCAGATAGTTTACCCCCCTGATGATTTATCTTAATAAGTTTTCAGAATTTGCAAGTATTAATAATCCCTGAAAATACCTGATTTCTCTGGTAAAATATGTTAATTAGTTTCACCTATTTATTCTTCCCTATGCAAATTTTCAGTGTGGACATTGGTAAACCTAAGAAAAATAAATAGTTGAATTTTCATATATATGTACACCACAAAAAGGCCAATTTAACCGACCAATCTCAGAGCAAGATCTCTACAGAAATTTAATACTGTTTAGTTTAGAAAAAAAATCACCTAAAGCAACTGATAAATTGCTATTCTCCTAAGGCAGCCAACAACTTAATCTTGGAAAGTAAAAAGAAATCCCAACTTAATTAGAAATTGGTAGAAATTGATAAAAATTTATAACTTTGAGTTTTTTCAATTCAATATTATCTAGCATAGTCAAAAATGGACTATAGATTCATCTAATCTGCAAAACCACTGTGAAAGGCAGTGCTATCTATGAAAATATCAAGGAATGGTGTGGGCAAGATGGTGAGGCACTCTATTCTCTTCTGATTTTCTAAGTAATAGGATTTGCTATTTTAGTGCAGAAGAAAACCTCTGGGCCTTTTGATATTTGACTGAACTTTAAATACTGAACCTATCCTGGCATTGCTGAGCCAGTCTGTTCAATCTGCATTCTCAGAGCAATGTCTGTATTGGCATGGTGAAAAGGTAAAATCCACAATTAAGAAACATTGAATCTGCTACTGCCCTCATCCGTCACACTTAGGAAAGTAATGTTAAATTAAAACTTCTGAATTTGTAATTAACCTGATTAAACAGAGATTGCCTTAAAATTTGCAATATTTATGACAAGTTCTGCTAAACAGACCAATTATGTAACACAATTTCCAAGGTAAATGTTTAAAATACTTCAGAAATAAAACTATTTTCAAACTTTCAAAACTATATACTTTTGTGAGCAAAGTGCTATTTGCCAGTTATTAATCAACTTGTTCAAATATATATTTCTTCTTTATAAGAAGGATGTTCACACATAGATAAGTATAGAATTACTACCAGGAAATGGGGTGATACTGACATTCCTATATAAACGTTATTATTAAAATCAAATTTTTAATAAAACGATTAAATCAGTTTAAAACATTCCCATGATGACTACTAAATGATTATCAGAGGTGAGTATCCAGATCAACAAGAAAAAAAATGTACTTAAATTAATGCACATATACTCTGCTCATGTCAGTCTAGGTTAATATTATACTTGTGAAAGGAATATGATAATATGTAGCAAAAAAAACAAATATTTTCATGTCTTTTGCTATAGTAATTCCACATTAGAGAATTTGTCCTAAGGGAATAATTTCACTGAAGCAAGAAGATACGTGTCCAAGGAATATTTAGTACAACATTATCTGTAATAGAATAAATGTTCAAAAAATAGGGAAATGCTCACTAAATTATGGTACATTAACATAATGAGATATTACACAGCTATGAAAAATGATGATTATAAAGACAAAGAAGAAACAACTATTTGTAATACAATTTCTAGTGGCAAAAAAAGAGACCATAGATTGTAATTTATACTTGACATCAACTGTGTAAAGTAAGCTATTTGCAAATAGCAATAAGAAAGTAATAAGCAAAAATGGAAAACACCTGCTGCATTAGGCTAGACAGAGTCATGGGTAATTGCTTTTCATTTTTTTCCTTCATTTTATTAGTAGTAACAATAGCATAATAATGAAAATAAAAACGACGGTAATACATCCAAGATGAAAGCCGCATCACAGAAAGCTGAATACTTTGAAAGATTTTTAAAATTAGACTTTATTTTTTAGAGACGTTTTAGATTGGCAGCAAAATTGAGCAGGAAGTACAGAGAGTTCTCACATACCCTCTGTTCCTGCACACACGCAGTTTCCCGCACTGGAGTGGTACATTTGTTATAATCTATACATTTACATTAATACTACTCTACCATATACTACATTAACGCATCATTATCACCTAAAGTTCATAGTTTATATTAGAGTTCACTCCTGGTATTGTATATTCTATGAGCTTTTACAAATGTATAATAACATGTTTCCACCATTATTATACACAATAGTTTTACTGGCCCCCAAATCCTTCACATTCTTCCTCTTTATCATCCCCCCCCACCTAAGTTCTGGTAATCACTGATCATTTTTCCTTTACATTGCCAATTTATTATAAAGAACACAAGTCAGGAACCACCAAATGGAAGAGATGCATAGAACAATTTTTTAGAAACCCAGTTTTTTGTTGTTTTCATGGTTTGGCCTTTTCCAGAATTCTAATAGCTGGAATCATACAGTGTATAGCCTTTTCAGATTAGCTTCTTTCACGTAGTGATATGCATTTAAGGTTCTTCCATTTCTTTTCATGGCTTGATATCTCATTTCTTTTTAGCCCTGAATAATATTCCAATATATGGCTATACTGCAATTTGTTTATCCATTCCCCTACTGAAGAACTTCTTGGTTGCATCTGAGTTTTGGCAATTATGATTAAAGCTGCTATAAACATCCATGTGGAGGTTTTTGTGTGGACATGAAGTTTCAGCTCCATCTGATAAATACCAAGGCAGGCAACTGCAGGATCATATGGTAAGAGTATGCTTAGTTTTGTAAATCAGTGCCAAAGTGTCTTCCAAAGTAGCTGTACCGTTTTGCATTCCCACCAGCAATGAAAGGAGAGGTCCTATTGCTCTACATCCTCACCAGCATTTGGTTTTTCTCAGTGTTCTGGATTTTGGCCATTGAAGAGGTGTGTAGTGGTATTTCGTTTTTTTAATTTGCATTTCCCTTAAGACATCCGACGTGGAACATTTTTTCATATGCTGATTTGCCATCTGTATATCTTATTGGTGAGGATTTTTAAGTCTATGATCCATTATGGGTTAACTTTTGTGAAGGTTATAAAGCCTGTGTTTGGAATTATTTTCTTTGTGTGGATGTACAGTTGTTCCAGCATCGTTTGTTGAAAAGGCTGTCTTTGCTCCATTGTAATTCCTTTCTTCCTTTATTAAAGATCAGTTGACTACATTTACATGGGTCTATTTCAGGGCTCTCTGTTCTGTTCCCTTAGTCTCTATTTGTCTGTTCTTTTGCCAGTACCATACTGGCTTAATTACTGTAGCTTTATAAAAAGTCTTAAAGTCAGATAGTGAATATCCTCTAACTTTGTTCTTCTCTTTCAATATTGTGTTGGCTGTCCTGGGTCTTTTGCCTCTCCATATGAAGTTCAGAATCAGTTTTTGATATCCTCAAAATAACCTGCTGGGATTTTGATTGGGATTGTATTGACTCTGTAGAACAAATGGGAAGAAATGATAGCTTGACAACATTGAGTCTTCCTTTCTGTGAATGAATATCTCTATTCATCAGTTATTGATTTTTTAATCAGAATTTTGTAGGTTTCCTCATATACATCTTGTACTTATTTCGTTAGGTTTATTCTTTAGTATTTCATTTTTTGGAGTGCTATTGTCAATGGTATTGTGTATTTCGTTTCAAATTCCACTTGTTCATTGGTGACATATAGGAAAGCATTTGACTTTTGTATGTTATCCTTGTATCCTGCAACCTTGCTATAATTGCTTATTAGTTCCAGGATTGTTTTTGTTCTTTGGGATTTTCTACATAGATGATCGTGTTATTTGTAAATAAAGACGGTTTTATTTCTTCTCAGTCTGTACACCTTTTGTTTCCTTTTCTTATTGCATTTTTCAGCCTTTTAGTACAATGTTGAAAAGCAATGATGAGAGAGGACATTTTGCCTGTTCCTAATCTTAGTGGGAAAATTTTGAGTTTTTCATCATTAAGTATGATGTTAGCTGTAGGTTCTTTATAGATATTCTTTATAAAGTTGAGGAAATTCACCTTTATTCCTAATTTACTGAAAGTTTTTAATTATGGATAGGTGTTGGAATTTGTCAAATGCTTTTTCTGCATTAATTAATATGATCATGTGACTTTGCTTATTGAATGATGGATCACATGTATTGATTTTTGAATGTTGAAATAACATTGCATACCTGGTATAAATCCCATTTATTCATCATGTATAATTCTTTTTATATATTGTTGTATTCTATTTGCTAATTTTTTTTTGAGGAGTTTTACATCTGTGTTCATGATAGATATTGTTCTGTAGTTTTCTTTTTTTGTAAAGTCTTTGGTTTTAGTATTAGGGTAATACTGGCCTCCTTGAATGAGTTAAGAAATATTTTTCTCTGGTTCTATATTCTGAAAGAGATTGTAAAGAATTATTATTATTTCTTTCTTAACTGTTTTTGGAATTCACCAGTGAACCCGTCTGGGCCTGATGCTTTCTATTTTATAAAGTTATTAATTATTGATTCAATTTTTTTTCATAGTTATATGGGCCTATCGAGATTGTCTATTTCTTGCAAGTTTGGGTAGTTTGTGTCTTTAAAGGAATTGCGGTTCATTTTATCTAGGTTATCAAATATATGGGCATAGAGTTGTTCATAGTTATCCATTTTTTAAATGAGTTGTTCATTTTCTTATTTTTGAGTTTAAGAGTTCATGTGTATTTTGGATAACAGTCCTTTACTTTTAAAGATTTTAAGTTGGATGAAAGCTATGCGTTTGCTAAAATCGCACTCTGTAGATTAACCTCTGAAAGAATATATTTACTATGATTATCTGATGAAGTAGTTTGTCTGCAGGGAGAGGGCAATCAGAAGACATGGGCTACATAACCACTTCTAACCTAACTTAGTTAATGAGTTTTCATCAGTCATTTAACATTTGAATCAATACCATACATATATGAGTTCAGTAATTGTGGTAATGAGCACTCTAGGAAAAAAAAAAAGTTTATGGGATTCAGTGTTTAGTAAATGATATGTGAGCACTGCTTTCCAAGTCTTTTCCAGTTTGCCACATAACACACTGAGGTGATGGCAATGGTTTCGTGCTTATCAAGGATAAAATTCTGACAGATCTTAGATAACCTCTTTGGGTTCTTGAAGCTTCTTTAGACCCCTAGCCATATATCTCTGAAATCTCAAAATGATAATTTTATATAGTCGAAAAAATGTCTGTAGTAGTTCACGTCATTTTTCTATTGTCAAGCTTTTAAGTATGATTTTCTACGAAACTACTAACATAATATTACTACACTATCCACAGGTTATATATAATAATGACTCATGAGTGATGTATAATGAATAATCATCACATATGCACAACTGTATGTTATCAGGTAATGGGGACCAATCTGAAAGCAAGTCAGTCATTAATATCTTATTTCATAGGGCCTAAGGACAGATAATAGCAAGTTAGGCAGAACCTAGTACATTACCTATAAAAGCTTTATTATTTATAAATGTAAAAATATTGATAAAATAAGGAGTTTGGATGAAATGATACCTTTTAGTGTTCATAGTAAATTAAAACCCTATTTAAAAGCCATATATTTAAGTTGATTCTCTGAGACTGGTTGACTCTGATAACTACTGTGCTATCACAGATAACAGGTAAGATAACATTACCCACCTCAATGTGTTCACTGTGTAAATTAGTACAAAAAAAATGTAAAAAAAATTAAAAGTAGATTCAGGACATACATCAAAAGTAAACAGTGGAGATCTATATACAGTAAGTTAAAGAAAAAAAACTTTCAACTTAAAATTCTATACCAAATAAAATATTATTCAAGCAAGCAAGTTGTTAAAATAGTTTTAGAAAAACAAGGCATAATAATTTTCTGCAAGTTGACCTTACCAAATAAAAATCTCAGCTTCCTGAAGGGAGAGCTTTTGGAAGAAGAAAAATAATTCCATGGGGAATAATAATGAAGATGCCGAGAGAAATGAAAAGCCTTGAAAATGGAAGTATATTGGCACATTTGAATGAGCATTAATTATACAATACAATAATATTTTATGTTTAAAACATATTTAGATATATTTAAAATGTTCAATAACATGTAAATCAGGAGGGAGAATCAATGGCGTTAAAGTGTTCTAAGATTTTTGTATTGTATAAGCAGTTAGTGAAAGTACTTAATTACATTTTCATATGTCAAGAATATGTGTTAGTGCATAATCCCTAAAAAAATAGAAAACCTGTGTCTTTCCTAAAATAAGAAAAAGGTGGAATGGTGAAAGATAACCATCTAAGAAGGCAAGGAAAGAGAGACACAGGAACAGAGACGGGCAGGAGAAACAAAACTATACAGATAGTTAGTAGATTAAAACTAAATATACTAATAACTAAATTAGAATTAAGTGGAATAAATTCTTCAATTAAAAGATAACATTTATCGTACTAAATTAAAGATCAACTCTATTGCATTCTCCATCCTTCCCAGGTCTCCTTTACCAATTTCCCAGTCTAATTCTGCTAAGCTCTACCTAAGTTAATACTCTTTAGGAAAAAAAATATTAGATGGAAACACTTCCTCTAACAGAAAGCAATAAAATAAATATAGACAACAGATCAATGGAGAAAAAAAGTTCAAAGACAGATTAACATGTATGTTGTCACAATATTTTATAAAGGAGGCACTCAGAGCACTGAGTATTTTGAAAATATTGATGGAAGTACTAGATATCTATGTTTAGCCAAAGCAACCTATTAATTATATTGAAGAGCATCAAGTCTTACCTCAAGAAGGAGAACAACGTGCAAAATTTATGTTATCAGATATCAAGATTTATTGTTAGACTACAGTAAGATAATATTGCACAGACTCAGGGATAGATAAATAGACCAATAGATGAGAACAGAAACACACCCTTTCGTGTTTGAAAACACAATGTCTAAAATAGCTGGCATCGCAAATCTGAGGTAAAAATATTCAATATTCAATATGTTGTTATGAATTGCTAATTAAAATATGAAAAAAATTAAACAAAATCACTGCTTCATTCCATATACAAAGATAATTTTTAAAACTTTATGCCAAAAGTATAGGAGAAATTTTGATGACTTCAATATAGGGAAGAACTATAAAAACTCAGTAAGTATAAACAATAAGTCAATTTGACTGCAATAACAAATTAAAACTTCTTATTTATAAATAATATAACAGGAGAAATTTCAAAAGGACAAACCCCTAAAGTAGGAGCCAATAATTACAACTATTATTACAGGCAGAAGAATAGTTTCTAAGATCCTCCATATATATATAATTTTGATCATCACTCTTCTATCCTTTCTATGGCCAATCTTTTAGTTCTTTTCCTTTTGTAATCACATAAATTAGTTACTATTATTGTTTTATAAAGTAATTTTTGTTAGATTCTTGTGTACTCATATAAGGAAAAAAATCAAACAGAAAAAGTCAAATAAGCTATTTGAAAAAGAAGCAGTATGGTCGAGGATATAAATAATATACATTTTACAAATGAACCATAGTCAGTAGACATAAAAATATATTTGATTATTGCAAAATATGGAAACACAAATCAAAAGCATGGTAAAATATCATCATAGTCATTTTACTAGTAAAAAGTAAAAATTTAACTACATCAAGAAGTGAAGGTTTGATGCTGTGGGGACATTCATACACAGCTAGTAAGACTTTACATTGTAAAACACTTTGGAAAACCCTTTGGCAGTACCTAGTAAAGTCGAAAGTGTGCATGCCAAATGCAATTTTAATTGTATGTATATTTCCTTGAGAAATTTCTCCACATTTTCTGAGAAGGGAAGCACAAGGATATCTTTGGGAACATTGTTTTTTATAACAAAACATGAAAACAAATCCACAAACAGGAGAAAAATTTTCAGTATAGTTACATGATAGAATAGGATACAACACAAATATGCCCAAACTCTATCTCAGCATGGATAAATTTACAAATATAATGTTAAGTAGTATTTTTTAAAAAATTAAATCATAAAGAATGTACCAGTTTCCTTGACTGAACACCAGTTTTCTTAATTGAAAATACATATAATAAAACCTACCTGTCATGAGATTAAGTAAGACTATGTTTGATGGGTATAATATATGCTTTAACTTGTGTGTGGGCACAGTATTTTCTAAAGGTGCACGATATTTTAACAAGTTTATATGTTTTTAACTTCATATTCTCAAGATGTAATATTAATATAAGAATATGAGAACTATTTAAACTAATAAAATTGTTTTGAATAAATGTAATATCTTAAGAATCACTTTAGAAGCATCTCTTCATAAACATGACCACTATGGTAATTCTAAAAAGTACTTATTCTGAGATTAGTGCATTCCTCCAAGAACCTATACTTTTTAAGGGAGCAAGTGAATGAAATTGTTTTTCCTTTGGAAATACAACAAATACCAGTAATTTTATTTATCTATGTAGGTCTACTGTTCTTTTAGTCCAAATTTTCTCTCACTAAATCTCAAAGGTTACTACATACTTAGTGAGTATATGTTATGATACAATCGGAAAAATACTATGAGATAATAGCACATAAGATTTTGGCTGGAAAAAATCTCTTTCTGACTATTGGGAGAGAAGCAATTCACCTTTCTGGGATGGATGATCTCAAGGCAGGACTATCTATAGAAAGTATGTATACATTGGAATGATTTCAAGGAATTTTATTTTTGAAAACATAAATACAGTTATCTTTACTACTAGAATCATGTAGTACACGGAGAAATTGAGAATCTTTTATCTTTATTAAAAAAAATATTTTGTCATTTTCCAATCACATATGTGATGCTGAAGGAAGTAACCTTCCGGAGTAGTGAAGAGCATGGACTTTGCAATTAGAGAGACTTGCATTTAAACCTGATTTCGTTCTCATTGATAGAATAACTTTGGACTAGTTATCTGAATCTCAGTTTCTGACTCTGGAAAATAATGCTGGGAGGTAGGGCAGTTAGTATAACATGGAGCACAAATAAGTTTTTACTCAATGATAGATGTTAAGAAAAAATTTTCAAGATTAGTCCTTGCAGCAATTTCTAATGATACATTTACAACGCATAAGATACTATAATAAGCAATTTGCTTCCATTACCTCACTAAATCTTGCAGAATACTTTATCAGAAAGTTACATTTATTATTTCTATTTTACAGAGAAGCAAAAATAAGTCTTAGATAATATATTGTTAAGTTTTAAAACTAATTAAAATAGTTTCATCTCCCAAATATCATTAACCAGATATAATTGCTGATAGTATTTCAAAATGCCTTCTTCAAAACTTTTGCTTTTTCACTAAATATTATCATGTATACATCTTTAATTTAATTAAGATTCTTTAAAACATTATTTTAAAATTATTTCTATTGATCTAAATGGGTAATTGTTGTCCCAAAAGTTTGTACTAACATATAATATTTAATATACACATGAGAATATACATATAGATGAATATATATATTTATATATAATTTTAAATCAGTTCAATATATTTGTAATATTTATTTTTTGAAATAAGATTTGAAGACACAAGCTAATCTGTTGTACATGAATCAGAGTTTCAACAATCACCTTACAGAAAACAAGCTTTCAACTCTACTGGGATAAAAATCACTGAAGCAAATAAAATTTCTTTGTTTATGGATTAGGGAAGTAAAGTGGTCCAAAAAGATAAACAACAACAACAACAAAAATCAAAGCTAATGGAAGAGACAGATGCTAGATAAGATGAGTGTGTTGAATTTAAGACTAACATTTGTTAGGCTTTAAGAAATAGATGACTAGAATTTTCAGAGATGTCAGGGTGAAACGACTTATAAATGATCAGTTTTCTCTTTTGTAAAGTTAGAAACAAAGGATTACTTCAACTGACAAAGAAAAGAAAGGTTTCTGAGAAGAAAGGGAACAGATTGCTAATGGGAAATGACTCAAAAAAAAATAACGTTTTTAAGGAAAATGTTGAAACTTCAAGCAAATTAAATAACAAAGGAATAGTTAATCTAGAGAATAAAGATTAACAGCCAGCAAAGGTTATAGCAGCCTTAAAAACAACATACTCTTTTCTGTATTCAATTCACTTAATATTTTCTGACTCTATACTAGAATAGAGCCTGTTGTATCTATTAAATAATAGATGCTGGGCAGTGAATTAGGCCATAAGAAATAAAGCCTATTTTAGACAGTGCCGTTACACTATGGAATTCGAGGCTCTGTTTGTGGAGTAGACAAATAAAGGCAAGTATAACACCATGTGATACTTCTTTAGTAATTATAAACAATGTATATAACAATTTTAAAATATTTTATTGCTAAAAAATGCTAACCATTACCTGATCCTTTAATGAGTCATAACCTTTTTGCTGTTGTGGGGGTGAGGGTCCTTCCTCAATGTGGATGGCTGCTGACTCATCAGGGCGGTGGTTGCTGAAGGTTGAAGTGGCTATGGCAATTTTTGAAAATAAGACAGCAGTGAAATTTGACACATTGATTGACTCTTCCTTTCATGAATGATTTCTCTGTAGTATGCAATGCTGTTTGATAGAATTTATCTATAGTATAACTTCTGTCAAAATTGGAGTCAGTCTTCTCAAGCCTGCCCACTGCTTTATCAACTAAGTTTATATAATATTCTAAAACCTTTGTTGTCTTTTGATGACAGTCTTCACAGCATCTTCAACAGGAGTAGCTTTCATCACATGAAACAACTTTCTTTGCTTGTCCATAAGAAGCAGCTCCTCTTCTGTTCAAGTTTTATCATGAGATTGCAGGAACTGGGTCACATCTTCAGCCTCCAGTTCTCTTGCTGTTTCCACCACAGCTGTAGTTACTTCCTCCTCTGAAATCTTGAACCCCTCAAAGTCATTCATAAGGGTTAGAATCAACTTCTTCTAAACTCCCGTTAATGTTGATATTTTGACACTTTTTTCTTCTAGTAAATCACAAATGTTCTTAATAGCGCCTAGAATGGTGACTCCTTTCCAGAAGATTTTCAATTTACTTTACCCAGATCCAGCAGAGAAATCACTATCTATGGCGGCTTTAGCCTTAGGAAATGTATTTCTTAAATAATATGATTTGAAAGGTAAAAATACTCCTTGATGCAGAATGGATATTATGTAAACGGGCATGGAAACAACATTGATCTCATTGAAGGACTCCATTGGAGCCTGGGTGACCAGGCACATTGTCAGTTAGCAGTAATATTTTAAAAGGAATCATTTGCTGAGCTGTAGGTCTCACCAATAGGTTTAAAATATTCAGTAAACTATGTTGTAAACATATTTGCTGTTACCTAGGTTTTGTTGTTTCATTTATAGAGCACACAGAGAGTAGATTTAGCATAATTCTTAAGGGCCCTAGGATTTTTGGAATGGTAATGAGCATTGGTTTCAACTTAAAGTCACCAGCTGCATTAGACTCTAAAAAGAGTCAACCTGTCCTTTGAAGCTTTGAAGCCAGCCATTGACTTCTCATCTTTAGCCATGAAAGTCCTAGATGGCATCTTCTTCCAATATAAAGCTGTTTCATCTGTATTGGAAACCTGTCATTTAGTATAGCCACCTTCATTAATTATCTTAGCTAGAGCTCCCTTATAGCTTTGCTGAAGCTTCTGCATCAGCACTTCACTTGCTGCTTCATCTTTGTACTTTTATGTTATGGAAATGGCTTCTTTCCTTAAACCTCATGAACCAACCTCTGCTAGTTTCAGACTTTTCTTCTGAAGCTTCTTCACCTCTCTCAGCCTTTATAGAATTGAAGAGAGTTAGGGCCTTGGTCTGGAGTAGGCTTTGGTTTAAGGGAATGTTGTGGCTTGTTGTTGTTTGATCCTCTGTCCAGACCACTAAAACTGTCTCCATATCAACAGTAAGGCTGTTTTGCTTTCTGATCATTTGTGTGTTCTATAGAGTAGCACTTTTAATTTCCTTCAAGAACTTTTCCTTTGTATCCACAACTTGGCTAATTGGTGCAAGAGGCTTAGCTTTCAGTGTTTCTCAGCTTTCAAGATACTTTCCTCTTAGTCATTTCTAGCTTTTGGATTAAACAGAGAGACATGTGACTCTTCCTTTCACTTGAACACATAGAGGCAATTGTAGGGTTATTAATTGGCCTAATTTTAATATTATCGTATCTCAGAGAACAGGGATACGCAAGGAGAGGGAGAGATATGAGGGAGTGGCCAGTCCTTGGAGTAGTCAGAACACAAACAACATTTATCAATTAAGTTCGCTGTCTTACTGGGCACAGTTTGTGGTGCCCCAAAACAATTACAATAGTAATATCAAAGATCACCAATCACAAATCACCATACCAAATATAATAATAATGAAAAAAGTTTGAAATATTGTGAGAATTACCAAAATATGACACACAAAGTCGAAGTGAGCAAATGCTATTAGAAAAATGATGCCATTAGACTTGCTTGGTACAAGTTTGCCACAAATCTTCAATGTGTAAAAAACACAATATCTGTGAAGTACAATAAAGGAAAGCACAATAAAATGTGTGGTGTGCCTCTATTCAGTCAAAGAGATACCCTTCTTTAAATTGTTAACATAGTTGAGAAAGCTGACTTTATTTTATGTAATAGCCAATATTGTTAAAAGTGAGTATTTAAACACTCTACCCACTATTGGTGACATTGTAAATTGATAGGACCTTTTCAAAGGGATATTTGATGCCGTAGAGAACTGTGAAGGGTCTGATTTTTTGCAAGCTAAAACTCTAGCCCACAAAATTTTCATGGAGGTTGGCAGAAGATATGAGACTCTTGCAGCCACAATATCATTATTTTCTTGTGCCAGTCCTCAAAGCCCCAGTTTCCAGAGGAAACTGAAGAGAACCAGGTGACACATGCATATTTGATAGATTGCAGTACAGGAGAGGAACTCGAGCCTAATTACTTTATGCTGGACAGTAAGCATGCCCACTCATTAGTCTGGAGGGAGACATTATCTCTATCCTCCAAGACTGTTTGCTACAATACATCCATGAAAAAAATTTGGAACAGAGGCAGTAAGTGACCCTACTTATAAAATGTGGATAATTATCTCCCAACATACTCCAAATATCAAAATATCTTAAAAATATCTGATATTACATGAAGGACAGTATTGCTAAATCAGACTCAAATGAATAAAAAAGTCTCAATAAGGCAATAACAATTTCAAGTATATAAATAATCACAAGGCACAGGGATAGCCAGGTGAGATTTGAAACCACCAATAAAATTCCCCAGTTTCTTTCTTGTCACAGTATACTTCTAAGAATAGTGTATAGTCACATCACTTACAAAGAAGAAAACTGTTTCAGTCAGTTCCTACTCGTTCAGTCACTCAATTTGACACTCACTTACATAGCATATATGACATATTCCAGGAATCTAGTCCCTATCAATATAGGTTTATTTACCATAAACAATTCTAGACAGATTGGGTATACCCTTCTAAAAGCATTCCATATAAAGACTCCTCTGCTAGCAAATACTATCAATGGATTCGTTAGCAGATATGTCATTAGCCTATTTATAGGAGGTAGGTGAGGTAGGTGCTCTTATTATTCTCAACTTATTTAACAACTTGGCAGGTCAGTTCCCATATTAATAAAATAAGAGCACATAGATCATATGTTTATGAGGATTAAATGTGTCAATACATGTAAATTAGTTAAATAATGTCTCTCATTTAGTAAAAACCTGTGTTGGTTAACACTATTATGATGAAAAAATAAAGTCTCGTTTAGGGAAATGTTTAAAAACTTTGATACATTTATATGATAAAATCTAATACAATCTTTTTTTTGTTTGTTTTTGAGAAATATTTAATGCAATAGGAAAATGCTCATAACATATGGTTAAGTGAAACTACCTTAACTCAAAACTGTATTCTTATACTTATTTTGTGAAATACACACACATGCACACACATATATACAAAATACTAAAAGAAAAACCTCCAAATATTAATATTCATTAAGGTTGAGAGTAGATTATTCTTTATATATTTTAATATTTTCCACATTTTCTATAATAAGAATTTATCTTTTTAAAAAGATTATACCTATAACACTTTAATCATGGGGAAATTTTAAACTTAAATAAAGTGAGATTTTAAAATAACTCTGTAGATTCCATTTTTAACAGTATGTGAACCTGATGAATCCAGATTGATTCAACTTCTGTTCAAAATCCTTTTGTACTAGTTCTTTCAAATTATAGGAAGAACCTGTTTAAGATGAAAAATATTTGCATTGTTTTATAATGGTGTTTTTACTTCTTAAATTTCTGTTCGTCCCTCAAAACTAATACCTGTTTCCCCTTCTCTTTATGCTTCCAACATATCAGATCCTAATTAATTTTTTCTACATGGCAGAGAGCCTTTATTCAACACAGGGAAATGTTTAGTTGTAGATTGTCTTTACCCTCCAGCAAAAATTTTGTGTGCTATAATGGAACTTTGAAGCCAAAACTGTGTAAAAATACTCTGAGAATCCATATTGACTATTGTGTTACTTGCATGATAACCAGCTTGATTATAAAAACAGTTGGTTAAATTCATAAACTACATCAATTGATTATTTGACTGACTGTATTTTATTAAGAAAAGTAAGTGAATTATTGACTCAGTTGGAGCTGAAGGGCACCTTAGGAACCAGCTAATTAATTAAAACAGAATTTAGGACAATCCGCCCGTGTACATGCTATTAAAAAAGCTGATCTGACCAGGCAGTGTTTTCTTTCTCTTCCATAGTACGATTCATTTCCTTTGAAAATCTGGATGCAGGAGTTAGGAAGGGCAATCATCTCAGATATAGGAGAACTGTTTTTTCATTTTTTAGTGGTGAATATCTGAGTAAATAGAAATTTCTCTGCTTCTTCCTAACAGGCTCTGAGACCCTTTCTCATTTTACAGATGTGGAAACTATGATCCAGAGTTAGCTGGTGGCTTACAACAAAATTATTAAAGGTAGAACCAGATAAAAAGCTAAGGTTTTGGCATCCAAGTCCATGTTATTCTTAATAAACTAAACCGACTCTTTTTAAAGCACTGTCAAAAAAAAACAAAACAAAACTATTTGAATTAATTACATTAGATATGCATACAGCTTTTGTCTGGGCAAGTTGTCTGGAATGAAATAGGCAGGTGTAAATATCATAGACAAATAGTTTGGTTTTCATGTAAATGGGAAATCTGAAGGAAAAGCTCATCTGTGAAATGAATCATCGTGGTATGTAGGACCAGGAATGGGAAATATTGCAACATTGACAGCTCAAATGGACTGGAATTTCATTGATGGCACAAGGTGTACTGAGTGCGCAAGAAACAATGTAAATTCCAGGACTGAGTAGGTGGGGAAGCAGAATTGGTCAACTTGACCAATTTGACCTAAGATTCTAGTTGAGTTTGGAGATACAAAGTAACCAGTGATACCTAAACTGTACACTGGGAAAGGCAGAGGATGCCTATGTATCATTAACAAGGAGAAGAATAAAAAATAATTTGTTGACCAAAATACACTTTTACATTTAAGGATTTTTTTTTTTTATTCTGTTAGTGAGGAATATTCAAAGAATACACATAGAAATTTTCTATAGTTCATCAATAATACTGATTACTAGGATTTCTTCAGAAGGTTTCATTAGGCTATTCACTTAGCTTGAATAGCAAAATATATGAAATGGCATTGCCTTAGGGCTTTATACACAGAAAAAAATTGAAAACATAGCCAGTCACCAGATGGAGGATGTGTATGCAGAGCTCAGAAAACTGCTGCAGAGCAAACATTGCTGAACAATAGCAACTGGGGCCTGCCTTGGCGCTTCTTATCTATTTGCATTCATTCATAAAATTTTAATGTTTGGACATTAAACAGAGCAAAGAAGAGATATTGCTATGGTCTGCTAAGTGTTAGTGCTAGATTAAGACCTATAGTCAGAGTTATGAAAAACACAACAGCACAAGCAGCTGTAATGATTTAAGAGAATATGACTGCCACTGCTCTTTCATCTAGAATGATGGCACTTACTGATAAAAATACGAATTACTTCATATAACTTATTTATGATCTACGTGGAATTGTACAACAGCATCACGCTGTCATGTTCTGTAGTGATGTATACTATCATCGGCCAGGTTTATGGAAGTAGTCTCAGAAATTATCTTACCTCAGTGTATCAATATGTAAGAAAATAGGACCCTTGTTTCAGCCTAATTTGCCTAATTACCATAGGTTTCTCTATGTTACCAAGGGTTATTTCTGAAGTCAATTTATGCAGGTACTTTGTGTGATATGGCAGATATGAAGGTAATGTTTCCAAAATAAGATACGTAGAAGAAGAGTGAAGAACTTGGAGTTAGACAAAGGAAAGGTGTTTACCTCTCCATACCTCTTAATTTTTTCATCTATGAAAACTGATAATTCCTAGTTTACACAGTTGTTGGGATAATTTAATGAAGCATCATAAATGAATACTCTGATCATAATCTGGTTTATAACAATTATGACAAAGATTGTTGCTGCCAAGTTCCTCTTATGACCTAGAATTGTAAACTCTGAGGACTACCCGAATATCCTAAGAGAACTCTTTACCACTCTCTGCTCTCTACCCTCCACCCCCACATATCTCAATATTAGTTATGACATCTTTAACCCCATTCCGGGAATGATCTATGCATACCCACAGGCTAATCCCCAGCTAGTATGGAAACTAGCCAAAAATGTATTAATAGTTTGCTTCCTAGAAACTATCTGGAAGTAGTTCATAGCTGCCATCCATGCCTGATAAATGAGTTTCTGGAGGTGTTCAAAACCTCAGGTGCCTGTGAGAGCATCGTGCTGAAACTTCTTGACCTACACTGATGCTGTAGAGTATCTCTGCTAGACTGATTACTGACTAAACTCCCTCTGGTAGGCTGGGAATACTGAGTCTCCAGCCTCAGCTCATTGTCATTACTCATACTCCTCACCAATGTCTCCTCCTTTGCTCTCAAATTCACACTGTCACACAAAATGTCTGCCCCAATTAAAACAGAATTATTTGAACAGATATTCTACTAGCTTGGATCTTAGTTTGGCCAGTATTCCTGAGGTTTATGATACTGGATCTGCCCCACCATTGACTCCCTCGCTTGCGCTTGCATCCTGTCTTGGTTGCACTCTCAAAGCCTCATAAACTGGTTTCAGTTCACATCCATCTGTTCATTGGCTTTTTATTCTTGGAAGAGCTCCTACTATCAATAATACACCCCAGGCCTTCAGTTCAAGACACTCTTAGTTGCTTTATAAAGGCTCATTTAGCATAAAATTCACTCAATGGGGGAAGTTAATCCATGGCTTCTACTTCTTATGAAGTTATTAAACCAAATTTGCTTAGGCTAACAAACTGGTTTTCTACTGAGACTCGTTTCTTCAATTCTATCATATGTTCCATATTTAACAAATAAAACATTTTAAATGAAGAGAACCACAGTATTCTCCATAGGTAGTATAAAAATTCACCCTGGATTCTGTAAGAGGGAGCAGTGTACTCTATAATACAGTGGCTTAGGAAGAATGAGAGAGCCAATGGAGGATGAATGAATGTCTGACTCTTCTGTTTCCAAAACAATAAAAAAACTCGGAAGTAGAATATTATACTGCATTCTAGAAAATTACAGAAAAGTCTAAACTGTTCTTCAGAAAAAAATTTATTTTCAAATTTGTTTATCTCTTCATGCCATTTAGACTTCCTAACAAAATATTTTGGTCTACACACTCCTCACCTGCATAAATTTACTTAATAGAAGCATCCAAATTATGCATGATTAGACAGATTTCACTTAAGAATTTAAGATATTTGAAAATGTTATTTTAAATAACTGGGAATAATTTTTAAGATATCTCTAGTTTAGAGAAATGTGTAGAAGAACTAGAAAGAGGTAACTATCTCAATTTTCTAACAAGATAATGGATAGATCTCAGTAATGTAGACCTAAATAGATAAATATTTAATAATGTTGAAACATAAAATTAAAAAAAAAAACATATAAGTGGGCTGGGAAAAGTCATAAAGAATGAGCCTAATTAATTATAGAATAGATTAATAAATATTAATTACAACTCATTATCTGTCAGATTCTAGACGTCCCAACCTGATCAAGCCCCAAGCATTGCTCAATAGATTTTTGGGTGGGAGGAGCCATCTCTGCAAAAAAAAAAAAGAAGAAATGAAAGGAAAGGGAAAGAAGGAAAGAAGGAAGGAA
>NW_006431915.1:582838-627209 GCF_000325575.1 Pteropus alecto
GAGGGAAGGAAGGAAGGAAGGAAGGAAGGAAGGAAGGAAGGAAGGAACGAACGAACGAACGAACGAACGAAGGAAGGAAGGAAGGAAGGAAGGAGTACTTACCTGAAAATAATAATCACCTGATATATGTGATAAAATGCAGGCCCCAAGCCCCAAACTCAGACTTTCTGGTTCAGAGTTTCCCGGTGGAAAAGGTCAGGAACTCTACAGGTTTATCAAGTGCAACAAGTGATATTAATCAGGCAAGTTTGGGAAACTCTGTTCCAATTCACAGAACTAGATCAAGAAAGACATTAAAATCAGCTAGATTTTGACTATAGTTTCTGAAACTTTGTCTCATATGAAGAATAAACTGCTTTGGGAGGTAATGAGCCCTGGTCAAACAGCTATCGTAAGTAAAGCCTGACCATCTGTCAGAAATGACAAGGAGAAGTTTATGCTCTATGGGAGGTAAAACTAGATAATTCTGTTTCCTTCCAAATATAAAATGTAGATTATTCCAAATCCAGCTGTGATTTCTCAAACCAATTTGTAGACATACACTTAGTAATAAAAACCAGAGGCAAATCCAATAATAAAAAATACTGACCCCCATTGCTGTGGTCCATTCCCACTACTGTTTTTCATGAGCATTTGCTGGTAATTCATCTAAACTGTGATCCCATGGCACCAGCAACTGAAAATAGATCTATGGGTTCCAGGAAGTAATTAATCGTTTTTGTACTGAGCTCAGCTTGAATTAACTTCAAAGAGTCTTGCAGCTGCCTAAATTTTTCACAACAAGTCATGTCATGGTGCATAATTTGATGCCGTAATTTATTCACAGTTAATCCTTATTAAATGAAGCCCAGTGGCAGTTTTACTATAATAAGGAAAGAAAGTACTGCTTGTTTCATTGCCAGAAAAATGTTCACTTAGGTGAAAAATTGAGACTCACCTATGATCTGTTAATATACAAGTAGTTGTTATGTGGAGTTCTCAAATTGAGCAGATACAAGAGTTCTCAAATTGAACTGCTATGAAATTCCACATTTATTTCTCTTTTATTACTCTGGTCATTTGAAGATGAGATTCAATTACGGTTTTGCCCTTCTGTTTCAAACTCTAGCACTAAGTTCACCACTTATTCAGGATTTTGCAGCAGATCTTATAACAAAACCAGACAGCTGTCATTTCATTCAGCCATGCTCTCCCTTTTTTTAAAATGTATTAAAGTTGTTATGGAGGGAAAAAAACAGTTGCTCTGAGTAAGGACGGAGAGGTGAACAAAGGGGAGAGGATCTGTCAGGTATGAAAATTGGCTTTACCAGTCTAAGGCTTGGACTTTAATGGCATAACCCATTACTCCATGCCAGTATGCATCATCCCATATGAGATTTGTGTTGGGGGTTGCTCTGAATGCATAGAAGTATAAAGAAGGAGAGGAAGCTTATGAGGTTCTATGATGTTCAAAGAAAGTCATTTGCTGGCAACTGTTTTGTTTGTTTGTTTGTTTTTTGTTTTTAAGAAACATCTTTTTCCTCAAGTTTGACTCTAAAAAATAACAAATACTTGATCCTTTCTCAGTGAGTGGCATTACCACACACCAACAATTTCATGCTAGAAATCTCCAAAATACCCTGTGCTCCCCTTCCCAAACCCATTCGATTATTCATCAAGTCCTCTCTATTTTACCTATTAAAATGCCCTTTAAAATAGTAAATGTTCTCCAAACTAATGAGTTAATAATTCATCCATTCATTTAACACATATTTTTGAGCACCAATTTTGTGTTGGACATAGTCTCACACTAAAGACTAAAAAATGAACTAACCAAGATCGTTGCAATCAGCTAACCTCTAAATTATAAAACAACACTCCATCTCCTCTCCTTCCTTTAAATCTCTTTCCTTTCTTCAAACCAATAAATTTCTACCAAGATGATTCTTACAGCAGATTTGCCTCTGATGAAGTCTAAATGACTCCCAACTGTCTGAAAAAAATGTTTCCCGGTATGAGTAATGAGTAATCATGAAAATCACCTGAATTCTTTGGAAAGCAAGAGGGCAGGGGCCGAAGGGAGGGAATGAGGGAGAAGAGAGAAAGAGAAAAGGAAAATTAATCTTTAGGCCCCCTCCCTCATCAATTCTTATTTTGTAGATATGGAGTAGGGCCAAGAAAGCTGACTTTTTACCAGGCTCCCTGGAATTCTTATGATCAGGCAAATTTAAGAAACATTAAAGAGTACAGCCAAAATACATAGCTTGACATTTAAAATTCTCTACAACATGCCCTGACCCACCAAATACATAGTACTTCACATTCTTTAAGATACTGTATACTCCAGTCCAGTCATTCACAATCTTGTTTGTGAAGCTTGCAAACCAAAATAACTGTGAAGCTTTATAAATATCCCCGACATGTACGTATCATCCCTGTATCTCCAGAGTATATGAGTCTGTAGATCTAGAGTGTGGCCCATAAACAGCCTAACAGGTGATTCTGATACAAACCAAGGTTGAAACTTGTTGCCCTAACCACATCTCATTGGATTACCAGCCTTTGCTCAGACAGCCAATCCCTTTCCTTTCATCATGATGTTGTTTTCCTTTGGCTGGGATTCTCTATTTTTCTCCCTTTTCCAACCCAGGAAATTAATTTTCAAAACTCTCTTTAACTGTCATTTTTCCTGTGAAGACTTGTTTCCCCCACCTCAGGCCATCAAAGTTTCCCTCTTTTCAGTTTCCATAATACTTTCCTCACATTGCTAGCCTCTTAGTGCATTATCTCATATCTATTTGAATAAAATTATCTATTCTATTAGATTGTGAGAGCCTTCTTCCTAAAGATGGTGACATTTTCTTCCTTATACCTTATATACTAGCAACATATCTGAGAACTGGATGGAAAATAGAACGGGTGGAAGAGGGCAGTTATTGAGAGAGGGCACGAGCAGCATTTGGGGTGCTAGTACTATTATTCTTCTGTTTCTTGAGCAGAGTAGCGATTACACAGATGTAGTCACTCGATGATGATTCATTCAGCTGTACACTTTTAGTATGTGTTCATTCATTTATGTACGCGTTACCTCAATGAAACATTTAAAAGGGAGAAACAGAGACAGAATAAAATTGTCCACCAGAGTCCAAACTCAGAAAGGAGACTACCAACCTGGACCTGGCTACTTGCCTCTCTTCTACATTATCACTTTTCCATGAGCCATCTCCTTCAGAAGTTGAGGTCTACATTTCTCTGCCATGTGCACCTGCTGGTTATCTCTTTTATTGACTATAATCATGGAATTTATTAAATTGTTCTTGATAGACTAGTATGGCTTTTAAACTAGGGAGAGTCAGACTACTATTAAATGATTTGAGAGTATCAAAAATTCTGATTTTGATCAGATTCTGAGTCAAAAATTCTGATTTCTAGCCTTTTATGCCTTCATAATGATCTAGTAGTTGTGAAGTTCAAACATGTTATTCTATACTTTTGAGACCCAGGTTCCCATAAAATGAAATACATTTTTCATTCTATTAAAGATATTGTAGGCTAGACTCTACTACTACACACTAGATTTCCAGGGTTCAGCACTGGAAATCAGACAGATTCACTGCCTTTAATGCTTACAGACTATTGGCCTAAAAAATATTATAAAAGCCCACTGAGGACTGTGCATGTATATCATGAAAGACTAATACCTCCTGTCCAATCAGCCTCACATCAGAGTCCTGTTGTGAAACTCTGATGTGATATGTACTATTTGGTCCCACCTGGGTGGCAGGAAAGGAAGAGGGACATAGAATGAAAAGCACATTGTAAAAGATAAAGCCTTGGGTAAGATATGCTATTCCTCTCATAATGTTGACTCTTGCTTGACTCTTGACTGGTGGTTGCCTATTAGTGCGCATTCATTAATTCAACTAATATTTTACCGCATTCCAACTACGTGCAAGGTACTGCGTTAAACACTAAAAATAAAGCGGAAGAAAAGACAGAGTTCATCTCTGCCTTTAGAAGAGCACAGGAAGGATGGACTACCAGGAAATTAAAATAATGTGACAAGTGCTAGAATAGAGAAGTGGAGATTATGTTTTCATGTTCATGTCTGAAGGAAACTGACCTAAACTTGGTAAATTGGGGAAGTCTTTCCAGGCATAAAGGATAAAGAACAATTAATCGAAAAAAGAGGGGAGTGTGAAGTTCTGGAACAGTGATTTGGCCAAAGGGAAGAGCATAGGCAAAGACCCAAAGGAAAAGAATCTGTCAAGTTCAGAGAGCTCAGGAAAGTTTAGAACGTATATGAGGAAATAAATAGTAACTGCTAAGGCTACAGAGGCAGACACGGACTAATTTGTGACCCTCATAAGTTTTGTAAACTAGGTTTCAGAGTTTTGACTTATATTCTGAATATAAGTTTTGACTTATATTCAGAACCTTTGTAAAGTATTTTAAGCATCAGAGTAACATTATAGGAATTATATTTAAGGAAAAAAAGTCACTTTACTTGCAGTTTGAGAAATTCACTGTGGGGAGGGCCAGATTGAGACTAGAAGGTAAACCAGGCTTATCTGCTGTATATACTCACTGCCTGGTGAATGATGTGCTAGGGCGTAAGTGAAGCCACCAGATAAGCATGGTATATTTTAAAAGAAGTGCATATTTTACTTAGAATTCAGGATAACATAAGTTTTGTATTCTGTAGTCCTAAGAGGTTTCACCACATACAAAGTCAGCATACAAAGTCAGCAGAACCCTTCTCGGGCAGCCAAGCTCATGTTTTCATCATGAAAGCTCAGAAAGTAGAAAAACTTTTTTTGTACCAATAGATTTAGAAAACTTAGCACTCTTGCCTAGTCCCTGAGGTGTCCACCGTATAAAAAAACACACACACACACACAAAACTTGAAAGCAAACATGATAGCACAATTAGTGGTTCAGTACTAAGCAGCAGTCATCAATATAAAAAACATAGGATGTACTTAGATGTTTATTTAAAGTGTGGACTCTATTATTAGGGAGATGCAAGTTAGTCTAAATTTCGGTATCTGTTGTATGAAAAAAAGAAACAATGAAATTCTTTTTTGGCAACATTTAAAAGCCAATCATGCAAACTTTGAAGGAAAATTATCAGAAGTTTTGGAGCTTAAAAGAGAAATGTCTTGACTAGGAGCAAAACAATGAAAAAAAAACAATCAGACAAACAAATGAAAAATTGTCTGATACTGTCTTCAAGTTCAGTTTCAAAACCATCTAGGAAAGAAATCTCATATTTAGAAGTACCTTTAGAAAAATGCTGTGCTGCAGATATGGCCAAATCTGACTGAGGCAAAAAGGGGCAACCAAGTAGTTCCCTTAGAGATCTCACCAACAAACACATTTTAATATATTCCAGATATAAGAACAATTCGTTAAAAGACAGTGGTAAACCTACTTATGTTTACAACTGCTTGAAAACATATATCTTAATGACTTGACTGTTATTGTTTGGAAGACTAATAATTGCTTGTTAGTAGGTAATTATTATTATAAAGACACTTTCTACAATTTGAGTTTTAAATTATGTGTAGAAACTTCCTGTGTAAATATAAGACATATTTGTGATTTGTGATTTTTCTGTGAGCCCTGAATTATTATCCCAGGATACTAGGTGTCATCTACATGGTTTGAAAACTAGCCCTGTTGTTTCTTTACCTCTTAAGCAACTTCAGGCCACCTAGACATTAAATAAGTAAAACAAAACCCCTACAGATCTAAATCATCTAACAATTTTTAATGTAAACCAAAGTAATTGTGTCTTTCTCATGCGCCTGTTCTCCTTAAGAACAACTCCAACAATTAATGATATGATAGCAACAACAGACACAGTGGGCATTACACTGGACATAAGCTACTCCCCAGGTGGAGACTGTTATTATAAGGCGACTTGACCTAAAGGGGGCTATTGAGGGAAGGAATAAAAAGTATTAAGTGACTTGGATTCTAAGTGTCCAGATCCCAATTCCAATTTGTGGGAGGGTTTACCCTCCCACCACCAATCAATTCTCTGGATATCAGCTGTGTGTCCTACGGTTCAACTCAATTCTAACGCTATCTACTGAAAATAGTGTCAGATTCCACAGGTCTAGATTTCAGTCCTCCAAGACTGCCTGCCACTTCAGATTTCTATCACAAGCCCAAACTGTTACCTGTACTTCTAACTGGCTATAAATTAGAGATTCCCAAGATCCCCTCCTTGAGTTCTATTAATTTGCTAGAGCAGTTCACAGAAACACATTTACTCACAAGATTATCAGTTTATTAAAAAAGGATATAACTCAGGAAAATCCAGGTGGAACATATTCATAAGGAGAGATATGGGGAAAAGGTACGGAGGTTCCATACCCTCTCCAAGTGTGCCACTCTCCCTATGTTTTCCAACCCAGAAGCTCTCCAAACCCTGGATTTTTATGGAGATTTTATTATGTAGCCATGATTGATTAAATCATCAGCCATTGGCAATTGAGCTCAGTCTCCTACCCCAAGTTGAGTTTGAGGGTAGATGGTGGGAACTGAAGATTCCTACCTTCTCATATGAGTGTGCTTGGTTCTCCTGGAAACCAACCCCATCAAATTCATCTCATCAACATGACAAAAGATACCTTTATTTGCTGGTATCACAAGAAATTCTAAGGGTTTTGTGAGCCATCCTGGACAAAGAACAAATATATATTAAAAATATATAGTTCTTATAATTCACAATATGGCAGATTTATGGAGGTTTTTCTGTTTTGTTTTTGGATTGGGTGTGTGTGTGTGTGTGTGTGGTTTTGTTTTTGTTTTTGTTTTCTTTTTATTTGTATATTGTTGACATCCGTAGGAGTCTGAAAGAAAGTGAAGAGAATTCAGCATTGACAGGGCTCTGAGAACTTCCACATGTGGAGTTGAATAAGCACCTATTTTAGAACACTGGGGACATGTATTTCTATCAGTTTCTTTTATTTTCAGTATAAGCCTATTTTCCTTTTTTAAGTGGGTATGCCAAGGGACTCATGAGCTATTAACCATGTAGGTCCTGCTAACTTTTTGGCTATTTGTCACATGTGACTCCTTTTATAAAGCTACACTACAAAATTATAACTAGAAGAACATGGTACCCCAGGTTTTGAGTAAGTTCATTTCAAGAAGTAATTAATGTAATTAACAATAAGGAAAAGAAACAAAACTGTGAGATACTGTACAATTTTGTATCAAAAAACATTTTGACTTTTGTAATATTTCTATTAGAGACTAATTGGAGCCTATTTCATGCTACTGCAACTGAGAAAAGTTGTAAATTAGCTTGTCTATAGACATACTTTTTAAAAAGTTTTCCCTTTCCTAAAACAGAAAGAAGTCTTTATTGCTTGCTCATTTGTAGTTTTTGACAGATTCACTCAACTTATGTCTATCTTTGGAATTCTGAATCTTATCTCACTATCTTTTGTTTAATGAACCATTTAATTCAATTTGCACTTAGCAAAGTTAAGTTTTGAACCAAAAATTCTCAAAAGTTAATTGGCATGAGGAGGTTTTTTTGTTTGTTGTTTTTAATATCTAAGAGTATGCATGCCAGGGTCAACAGTAATCTAGAAGTGACATTTTTTGTGAACTTGTTTGTTTATGACACTATACTATAAATTAGTTGAAGATATTTATTTATTCATTTACTTATCTCCTAGCAGAGGTTTCACACAGAGGTAACACACAGAGTATTGATGAATGAATAAATGAAAGAGGAAAAAAATTAATAAAAGAAATCTCTAAAGTATTGCTGAGTTAATGATATACATGAGACAGTTATTTGATTTCCAAATTAGTTCTTATAAGCCACTTTACAAGGAAAGCCAGGACACCATTTTGTTGTAGTGGTTAGCAATTTTGTCCTCTATGAAATTACACTGAAAAAAAAAAGTGTGATTATTATTACTAAGTGGCTCAAAAACATGGGGACATTACTAGGGGGAGGAAAGAGTTTTCACAGAAATAAAGAATAAACAAAGCCTAAAATTATGACTCGATGAAAATACGTTAGTAGTAGAATGCATGAAACAAATCATTAACTTTATCCTGACTTCTGATTTTAAGGATCATTATATTTCAATACATATAGTACCTTGTACATACAAACCACTTCTTTCTCTGTCAAGCATATTATAGAGTTCTTAAAGATTGTCAAGTGTAGTCAAATTGTTGGGGTTCTGCTGTTTAAAATATACATTTATAAGAGTGAAAAATCATGCTCCCAAACTTCCCTGAGCTTCCGTATCTGATATCATTCAACATCAAAATTTTCTTCTTCCTTATCATTATCTCCTCCACTAGAACATAGGCTCTTTGTGACCAGAAACCATGGCTGATCTGCCTTTGTATCACCAGCAACCAGCCAATGCCTATCTCACAAGTACTCAGTAAATATCTATGGAGTGAATAAATGAAAGAATAAATGAGCAAAATCATGCCTCTGAAATATCCGTAGAATACAATTTCAAGTTTATGCACTGGCAGATGAAGCAAGACTGTCAGAATTAATCAGAAATGGAAACTATTCTCCAATACCACCGGAATTTAAGAAAATCACTGTGGTTCACATGGACCTGAGCTTTACTATCTCATTTCCCCTGCCATTTGGATTTCAACATGGTGAAGGAAAATTGAACACATAGAATGTGTTACTAGGAGGCCACATCTGTGTAATAATAAAACCACAAAATGAAGAGTGAAAATTTAGGCTACCTTTTCTGAATTTATTATGATACAAGTAAACGTTTTGACCAAATACACAATGTTTTTTAAATGGAAAAAACATGGCCAAAATAATCTTTACATTATAATTTTATACTTCTTTTCAGTTAATAAATCATCTCTAAAAATTAGAATTTACAGGCATATATTTGATGCATATAGAGTCCACAAATATGTGGTATATGTATGAATATATATGATTATGGTATTATATATAAATAAAAGTGATTATTAGATAAATGTCATTTGAACTTCATAAAACCTTTTGAGGTAGCTAAGTTAGAAATATTATTATATTTACAGGTCAGGAAAATGAGTGTTAAAGAAGTGAAATTACTTGTTCACCCTCACAGGATCAAGATTCAAGTGTGGATCCTGTCCTAGTTGTATGAAAAGAACTAACTAGCTTGCATGGCCATCGATTCCAGAGAGCTTATAAAAGCTGTGTGGGAAGGAAGCAGCATTTAGTTCTGGCTTTCGTCCAGACCTCTTTCCTGTGTGCCTGCTTGGCCTGCCTATGTCTCCATGGCTCCCCAGTCCTCGGGATTATTAGGGTCCGGGTTCTCTCACTCTTAACATCCTCGTTTATCATACCCTCCCCCCAGCCTCAACTCCAGCCCTGCACTAGTTATATTAATCCCCTTGCTTCCAACTGGAAAAAGTAATCAGACATTTTCCCGAGATGCTGGCATCCCAGACTGTCACTGGGACCAGGCATAGCATATTCAAGATCAGTCTGGAGTCTAAGTTGCGTGCTGTTCCAGGATGGAATCCTAACACTGAACCTAGGTAGATGTCTATCCCCTCAGCCTAGGCACCAAAGAGGAAAGCAAGGATCCCAGTAGCACATTTGTGCTCAGACCTCCTGAGAGTTTCAGAAGAGGATGTGACCCTACTAAGCTTCCCTTTGCAGAAAGAGAAGCTTGGGCTTCTGGATGTTGGTCTGATATCCATTAGGGAAACAAGCTATTAGGAGCTACTCTCCTACAACCTGTATACCAGGATTCTCCAGAGACTATCCTGACTTCCTAGTTCCCCAGGGACAGTCTTGCTAAAATAACTAAAAAACATGAGTCACGATATTTGTCAAGGGGGTGGAATCAATGTATAATACAACAACTGGATTTGTTCCAGTGCCTGCCCCTAGGGCTTTACCCCTACCACTTAATCCGTGACTTAAATTGTCCTACTTGCCTCCCTGCCGCCTCCCCTCCAACACTCTGGACCTCAACCCAGAAGGATTCTTTCTGTCCTTGTACAAAAGACCAGAGGCACCTGCCTCCAAAGCCAGACCACAGGAGTCCTGGGCAGCAGTGGGCTTACAAGTTATAAAAAGCTATATTTTAAATTGTCTCACTTTTTCCTTAAAGAACCTGTAGTGAGTTTTCAATACAAAAGTTAAGATTCCCAAGATTTCACAGATGAGGAAAGTGAGCTTCAGAGACGTTCGAAGGAATCCCAGTGCCACAAAACTGGTTTATGTCAGAGCCTGATCTTAAATATAGCGTCCGATTCCAGCTCTGGGGCAGAGGAAGGGGAATGGGAGGTAGGAGGTAACAGGAAATGGAGATTTTCACCTCCACATGCCAGCCTAGACTAGACAGTGGCATGCACAGAGGAGGCTTTTATTGTCACAGGGATTAAAGTTCAGTAATAGCAAATTAGAGGCAACTCATTGCTCACAGCAAAAAGCACCAAGGTAGCACTTGAACAATTTTCAGTCCTAGTATTTTTGCTATGGTCCAGTGGACCGTTAATGAAACCACACAGGGAGCAACCATAGATCAAAGAACTTTAGGATCATGGGCATATTAGAAAAATTGGGGTTTTCCCTCAAATAGCCTCCTTTCTCAGGAAACATCCTCAAACATTTTGTGAATGGATTTTTGTAGGAAACAGAGCATGTTCAGTTGCCTCCCAATCAGCCAAAAGCCCTGACTCCCGAACATGCCTTTCATGACCGTTGTGCTATGCCTCTGTTCAACTCCCCTACCTCATATTTCACCTCTGTCCCTTCAACAACATAGTGCCAGTATGACCTCTCTGCAGTTCCACCAAAAAAAAAAAAAAAGCCATGTTTTCTCTTATCTCAGGTCCTTGCTCATACTTTCATTTCTGGCTGGAACATTTTTACTCCATCCTCTTTTTTCTTTATCTTCTTCCACAAATACGCTTAGCCATTATTGTATTTCAAAAACCTTTCTGAAGTCCCCTAATTATGGATTAGTTACCCTGATGAGTCTTTCTCTTTTCATATGTTGTACTGTACTCTCCTTGTAATGACAACACTCACTAAAAGGTAAAAGCTCTCGGAGAGGAGAAACCTTTTATAGCCGTTGGAAATATGTCTGGCACATAGTATATATTCCAAAAATGTTTATTAATTTAACATTGACTTCTTGCTGTTAAAGAGAATTTAATTCCAGGGTTATCAACATTTACAGGAATCAGCCTAATAGCAAATAGGGATAGACATAGAGGGATAGAACTATAATAATTGGAAAGTTAAGTTGGGGTAGATTTGGAGTGGCCTCTGTGCTATATATTTTGTTTGTCCCCTTTTCTGATGCACTGTCCATCCTAATCTATCCTGCTTTGATTCCAGGAGGCTGAATTTTGGGGGCCACATGTACCGTGTTCCCTTACTTCCAGCTTCCTACTGGATGCTGCCAGTGGATGCACCAGATGGAGATTGTGAGACAGACAGAGTGATTGATAAATTAAGACATTGGTTTCTTGGCTTCCTGCTTTCCAGATTGGATCCAAGCCATTTAGCTATGAAAGTGCTTGTCTCTTATAGGGTAACACTCTCTTGCTGCAGCAGCTCTCACTCAGTTCCTGGATAGAAGCGAAGGCTTTACCATCACTTATAAATTTTCCTTTATCTTTCCCCCAACACACATTCATAAACAGTTTTTTTTTTTTTTATGGGGGGAGTGCCATCTTCCTCCAAGAACCCTAATCCTTACGGCCTTACATTTTGTGGGACTTGGACTTAATTCTATAAGAACTAAGAATCAAAAGCTTTTAGAATATAAATATATTCATACAGATCAAATATTAGAAGAAGAAAACAACCCATTACTCTACAGGTTCCTTAGGAAGAGAGTCCTTGCCTTATTTGATGCCAAGAAAAATGTATGATATAATGGCCCACAATACACATTCATTAAATAAGTAGCCTCAAAAATAATTTATTAAATCTGTGTAACCTAAAGCTTGAATTTTAATCCAGTGCACACAAAGAGAATGCATCTTTTAATTTTAGTTATTGGATAGAAGAGGTAACAAAACAGGTAGATTAGCTTTATAAGCTTTAAGCAGGCAATCTAAATGAGTAATTCCCTGAGAGAGCAGAACCAGAAAAGAGCCTCTCCCTTTGAAGGTGTTGTACCAGTTCCTGTATAGCCATCTTCCTGTGATCACGGATAATTTCTTCTCAGTGATTAACTACACTAGGACAGTGCTGCAGTGAGCAGTTAGTGCTTTACGATTCACAGGGACAGACCTGGAATCAAGGCAGCCTCGTCAGCAAGGCTCCACTTACCTCATCCTGCAGACATCACTCGGATATCAAAAGGTGGTTGTCTTTGATAAACTTTCCAAGTATAGAGCCTATAATGGTATTTTTAGAATCAGGAAGCCTACAAGACAAGATGCCAAATAGAGATGAGGAAGTAAGGGGTAAAAAATAAGGAGAAATTAAACAAAGAAAACCACTTGGATTTCCTGAACAAGTTCTTCTACTTCCCCCTTGTGGCCAAATTTCCCTAGAACTATGATTTTTTTTTTTTTTTGTCAAATATTCATTATTATTTGAGTCAAATTATAAAAATAAACCTTGTCCATTACAAAAAATATGGAAAATGCATTAGAGTGGTAGGTAAAATGCCATTTGAGGATGTGTAAATTCTGCTATTGAGTTTTATAAATGAACTGATGTTTCCACAAAGGCTTAGCCAGGAACAAAGAAACCCATCCTGGAGCTTGATTGGTACAGGGTGGTGGAACTCCATCTGTGTAGAAATTTATGGAATTCTCATGATAATCCTGTATGTTAAATGTCATTATCTCTGAATTAGTAATCTATGAGTGGATATGAAAGCTATTATATACTTGCTATCTACTGTGTAATAGCATGTGCAAGCATTCTGCATAAACCCATTTAATCTTCAAAATATTCGTATGCAATTAGGTCAGAATACTAACTTCTTTTGAAACTTCACAAGGTGTGTAGCTTATACATGACGGAAGTGGAACTTTAACCTGATCTTTGAACTATAAATTCTCCAGTATTTCTACTATTCTGTATTGTGCCATCATTTTCTTTCTGAATTCTCTTTTTTAAATTTCTGCCAGATATTTCTTAAAGTTGGTCTTGCACATCTCCAGTAGGGTCACCTATGGCCTCTAGGAGATTCTCACACCTTTATACGGCTCCACATATCTTTCACCTATAGAAATGGGATAGAGACTCTCCTATTGACCTTGTGCACTAATTACATACTCATATTAATAATTAGTGGGAAAATTAGAATTGGAATATGCATTCTGTTCTTTTCAACCCACCCTGTTCCTAGAATTAGGGAAACTCTATGGAGAAAATAGTGCAGTATTATTTATTCTAAAATCATAGCAGGTACGTTTGGATTCAAGGGACAATAAACTGGGAGTTATCAGATTTTCTGAGTTGAAAGTGGAATAATAGAGAGGTGCAGAATTTGTGAACGGTGGTATTTGGGGGCATATTTGAAAAAATGACAAAATTACACAGAGCTATTCAAAACACTAGGTCATAGGGAATAAAGGAGTATATAATCTACTAGTTTATCTCTTTTATCCACACCAGAGAATCTTAATACCCATTTTCTAGGTCTGTTGGGTGTATTTAATTCTGCCAAATTATCTCATAATAGTTAAATGATAACTATAAAGCATATTAATTGGCATATTAAAAATATGTTATGCAGGGTTTGGAGGAGTTGTTATAGGCTGGGTGGATGGTAGTAGAACCAGAAGACAGGGGGAAAGTGGTTATCAAATTTCAAATGTTTACTATTTTATTTCTTTAGTGCAGTAGATCACCTAGTAATGAATAAGAGCCCAATTGCTGCTTGAGTTTAATTCCTGGCTTTATAACTCCCAGGATTGTGACCATGAGCATATTATTTCTTCTATCTAAGCCTCTGATCCCTCATTCGGAGTGATAACAAAAATCTGCTGTGAGGCTCAAATGAGTAATGCCCTTAAGAGTTTAGTATAAGGAAGTTTCCATTGATGTTTGCTCTTTGTCTTAGAGCCTGAATATTACTCCACCCAAAATTCACCTTCAAGAGAGCATCTACTATGGACTGGCTAACAGTGGTTATAATGTGGCAAGGATCAAAGGCAGGAACACTCTGGATGGCATTATTTCTTTGATGATTTTTCTGCTAATGAAACTCCTTTTCATACTTTCAAATCCTGAAAAATATATGTATATAATAACAATTAACGTGTTTTCAAGTGCAATCGGATATATTTTCTTATTTGGTTTTACAACCAATTTTTTAGCTTCATGGCTCCTGTGCTGTTTCTGTAGCCAGTTCTGCCAGTGCACTCTGAAGCTTTGATTAAGTCCTCCCAGGAAGGCCAGTTATGAGAACACCCACATTTACCCAATTCTGGAACCTCAGCCAGAATTTGGAAAATCATTGAAAGTACACGTGACACCTCTCTGCCCTTTGCCTCTAAACATCTATATAAAATACTTGCTAGATAAGGTTGCAAATTAAATGGTTGACACTAATATTCATATTATTATGTAAGTTAAAATAAACTAATATGTACATCATTTGTTCAATTGTAAAAGCAAATCAACTATGGAGATACATAAAAAGAAAAGAATCCTTTTGTTGGTGAGAGTAGAGATAGACCCTGTGAACATTTTAATACATTGCTTTCCACTATTTTTCTATGAATAGTTATGTTTTTTCTTTGTTTTATATTGGGGGATTAAAACACGTATAGAATTTTCAATCAGTCAATAAACAAAAACATATATATATATCTTGTTCCAGAGTCTCCTCAGATAGTGGATGTGATTATCTGAAGTTGTGAATACAAATAAAATGGTCTTACAAATGGTGATCATATCGAGGACCCTACTACCTACCACTGTCAGCACTGTGAGGGCCAAAGTGTAGTTCTGTTAGCCTCTTCTTTGTGTTCCCATAGTACTTTTGTCATGTGTTCTGAACCATAACAAATCTGTCCCCTTGCAACTACACTGTGAGCTCTTCAAGGACAGGATCTGTGAGTAGTCGATCCTGGGGAGAGAATTCAGGGGTGTATAGTTAAAAAGAGAGAGAACTCTGGAGTAAGCTTGCTCAGGTTTGTCGTTAGCTCAGCTACCTGACATTTAGAGATTTACTCAGCTTCCTCACCGAAGAAAATAGGACACCAAGGCTTATTCTAAGAATAAAATGAGACAATCCATGTGTGAAAAAGTTAGTGCATAGTAAATGCTTAATAAACATTACATTGTAGATCCAGAACCTAACATTGAATGTCATATGCAGACAGAACTAAAAAAAAATTATCGAACCAAATATTTTCCAGCATGAGCAATAATTATGAAGTTGCAAGTCTAAAATATCTGATCCAGGTCTGCTCCTGACTGGTTGTGGGATTTTGTACAAGTCAACTTCTCTGAGTTTTGGCTTTCTTGTCACTAAAATGTGAATAATGAGCATTTATGTCATCAAATTATGATAAGAGTCATACAAAGACGTTATGTTCAAACATTGTTAGATTTTTCAGAAGATGAATTCCCATAAGTATGAATCAGAGACTGAAAATTTTTGAAGTTTTTTTAAATACATTTTGCCTCTTTCTTTTCCAGAAGGGCTGTGCCGGTTTTCAAACTCTGTAGCTGTGTACCAGAATTTATGTTTCACTCTCACCCAAAAGAGGACTGTTGTTTTTTAAATGATTTTCCAGTTTGATGTTTTCTTTAGTTCTTACTGGTTTTTATGGTGGCTTTGTTGTTGTTGTTGTTGTTGTTGTTATTGTTGAGGTTTAGCTTTTCAGGTTTTTACATGTGTATTAACAATTTTTATTTTACACGTATTTGTACACTTTCTCTTTATTTCCTTTGTCCATTTTTATAGAGCCATTTAATATTGCCTTGTCAATGTGTAATATCATATTATCAAGTATGTTAACATGATGTTAGATTTTCTAACCATTTTTTTGTTAGAAATACTAACATAAGCATGATTACAAAATAGAAGAAAACACTAAACCATAAAACTCTTAATATGTATTATCTTTTGTAACATTTTAAAATAACCTCTAAAATCTTAAGTACAAACCAAATTTAGACTTATAAATCTTATTTCTATTAGTCCTTATATCCTATAGATACAGCCTTCTATTTATAATATTACTTGTTAGAAAAATGTAAAACTTCGGGGGCGCCCATGAAAATTGTGTGAAGAACTTAAAAATTATAAAATTTTAAAGTTGTGAATTTCTTAAAAAGAGACTGCTTTTGCAGTTAGAAGCTTGAGTGAGTTCTCACTGATTAAAGTTTAGAAACTCTTAAGAAGTTTAATGAACCAAAACAATTGTTCTAATATTAAACACCCTCTCAGTAAATCTTAAAGAGGTTTAGTATTGAACCAGAATAACCTTTTTTTCTGAATTCAGAAAACCATTCATTTTAATACATATTAAAAGCTTTTAGAATACTTGGCAAAACAAGATGAGTTTTCTTTTTCCTCTGGGTTACCAAAAAAAGAAAAAATCTTAACTTATGAAGAAATATTTGGCCTTTATTTTTTAAAACAAAACACTTAGTAATTGGGCTACTACTCTTGGAAGGCTTCTGTTAATGGATTTTTTTTTTTTTGGTAGCCTTTTGTTCATGTTATTAGTGAGAATTATATGTGCCTTCTTTTTCTCTCACCAGAACACATGTGTTTATGTGTTTATGTGTTTATTATCCCTCTTTTGCTGGGAAAAAGTATAGTCTTTGTATTCTCAGAGCCAACAGAGGGCTTGGTCCTTTGTAGATGCTAAGTAATATTTTACTGAACTGGGTAGTGATGAAGATACATATAAGATCCAAAGTATGAATTTACCCTCTTCCTAATGATTATAGGCAGAAATGAACAATTTCAAAATGTTTAGCCACTGTTTTCCAAATTGAGATTCCATGGAACAGTGTTACAGGGGATTCGTACAGGTCTCCATGTACTCAGGGGAAAAAGGTTAAATATTTTGGGGAACATTGCCTAATCTTGGAGATACATAATGCACCATGTACCTATGAAGCCTCTGAAGAGATATTGATAAGGAAGGCGATTACTTCATACACACCTCGTTCAGCTTCTAACATAAAGAGATAATAAGTTGTTTGCTTGGTTATTTTCAAAGTTACAAGAATATATTGCCTTATAAAACAGAGACAGAGAGCTACAAAGTGAGAGTCAATAGAGAGAAATGTAGGCTAAGGAGTACAATGAACTCATTAAATTAATAAAAATTAACAATACGAGGAACTCCAAGAATGAATTTTCAATTTGCAATGAAGTACAATAAGTAGTAGAACTGACTTGCAGAAGGTAAAATCAGTAATATGGCAAACAAACTTTAGAAACTCTATGAATACAAGATAAAAAGACATAAATATGAGAAAATATGATAAAAATTTTGAGCAGAATCTGTGGATTCAACATATGAATTAAATGTGCTACTTTTGAAATGTTATAAGATTAGTAGCAAAAGCAAAACTAAGATATAATTTAAATATTTCCAGGGAAAACAAATAAAAAACTGGAAATTATGCATTAAATGACTTACCAAGTTGAGCAAACAAATGTACCAGAAAAATCACAGCCAGATTCATCCTGGTTCCTGGCATTTTCAAATATTTTATTTATTTATCTATCTATCTATCTATCTAATCTATCTATCTATCTATTTGTTTATTTATTTATTTACTTAGAAATGTGCAAACATATACAGAAAATAAAGGGAAAAATATAATGAACCTCCATGTATCCATCACCCAGCTTCTGCCATTACAAACATTACATTAGTTGTTCTTTCATTGTATTTTTTCTTTTTTTCATTTGTAGAGGATATTCCATGCTTTCTGTCCTTTTGCCTATAAATACTCAGTATACGACTTTAATAAATAAGACTATTTTTCATAACCACCGTAATATTAGCACACCTAACAATGTTAATAGTAAACTTAACTTCCCTTTGGCCAGATCATAAAAATACAGGGCAGTTAGACTACCATCTAACTGACTGCAATTAAAATATCTTACCTTGGAAAAAACAAAACAAACAAAACAGGAAACATCTTGTATACACATTCTTTTTTTTTTTTTTTTAATGCCTACGGCACCTGGTATTCCTAGGTGGTCTCCCATCCAAGTACTAACCAGGCTGGACCCTGCTTTGCTGCCAAGATCAGGCATGTTCAGGGTGGTGTGGCCATAGACTTGTATATACACTCTTAAGGGCCAATTTAGAATATCAGAAGGGGCTATGAATGCGAGGGTCTCTGAAGCCCAAGCTTCTGTAGCTTCATGGTAAATTCACCTCTGACTGTAAACTACATGCCACTGCATAGCATCTCACTGAATGGTGGCAAGATTCCACAGGGTATGTGATTACATGACACATCCAGAAAGCTGGACTGTGGGCAGAGAACAGATTATCTGTCTTGTTGCTGCTTTTTCCTTAACATCTAGGATAGTGCTCAATATGTAAAGGATACTTAAAAATATTAAATAAACGAACAATAGTAGGATCTGCTTTCACCACCTTTCAACCCCCACCCCCTGACTCAACAAAGATTTCTATGCTTCAAATATATCAGAAATACTGGATCATAAGCATTAGTGTTGAAAGGAACGAGGGGCTTCTCAGCAGTGACCACTATGGACTAAGTCCAAAAAATTAACGAGGGGCCTGCTTCAACTCTTTAGCACAGCACAGGACCCAGAGACCTTAGTATAACACCAGAAGGGTTGAAACCAAATAATGAATCAGACTGAATTTCTGACTGGCAAGGCAAGATGAGTGTTTAAATTCTAATTATTTTGATTGAAAGGAGATAAATACTTTTCTTGCACAATTGAGAATTCATATTAAGATTCATAACTGCTACATTTATATTGAGTGCTTAAATTATATTAGGCATTGTCCTATACATAATCTCATTTAATGTTATAATGACCTTCTGAGTCTGTAAGTACATAGGGGTTAGAGGCTCAGGTTTTGGTCTCAGACGGACCTAATTTCAAATATTGGCTCTTTCATTTACTAATGTATGACCTAAGGGATGATTCATAACAGCTATAATTACCAGTTTCCTCATCTGAAAAATATGAATATTGCTATTATCTGTATCATTAAAGATGAAATAAGATAGCACATAATAAATTTCAATATACATTAGCTAAGGGGGAGATAGAGAGAGAGAAAAGTGATAGAGAAAATAACTTACCAAATATATAGAGACAGGTCCTATAGCTAGTTCTGTCTCCAAAGCCATTAAAAATAACTCCGTCTGAACAGTTGCCATCTTAAGACATTTAAACGTTGCCAGCATTTGATATTTCTAATTCTCTGCATTTTGTTGTGTTCTATTGTTTTATAATTTTTCCAAATATAACCAGTGAGGTAAATTTTATTACAGACCAAATTTTCAAAATCATGTTTCTTTCTCACTTTCTCCTTCCAAATGTTGAATATTTTATCTTGCAGGTTTCTCTTTCTAGTTGCTTTAGGATATAATGTAAAATCATTGTGAACAGACTTTCTGGAAATCAAAACTAGGGAATGGAGCTGTTCAACAATGTTTTTCATGGTCAATATATGCTGTCACACTTCATTTTTCCATGACACCATCACCACATGGGCTCTGGCTCACCTCACTCTTCCAAAATCAAATTTCAAAAAAGATTAAACTGACATGATCTCTTCTGAACATTTTATTTCATCACCTAAGTAGCCTGGCATTTCTTAATAGATTAGATACAGGTTTTAGTGTATCTTCATGAAAGAGATGTCTTCAAGTTAACTGTACTTTCAGAAATACCCCGTAGGCCTTTTAGCAATCCTCATAGTTTATCTGGTGAAACAGCTGACTAAGAGTAACAAAACTATTTGCTAAGAAAATAATCAGATCCACTAAAGTATTTAATAGCAAGTAATTGATTCCTATGAACCATATTTAAGCATTCTTGAAAGTTCTCAAGAATTCAGAGTACCTTCAATGTGCATATTTATCTGAACCGGCTTATTACCCCGTACAAGCCTTTTCCAACACACAAAGAGTCCACTTAGGATTCTAGTTGGTAATTCAGAATTAGAGGTCAAACTCCAAACATAAAATATCAGTATTTAGATAAATGGAGCACATGATCCTAGTAATATTTTTTTCATATAAATTGTTAACAATTTATTTCTACTCTAAGCCACAGGGAATTTTTCAAATGTTAAATATATATTTGTATGGCTATATCTATATTTGTATCTATCCTTTTGGACCCTGTTTGCCCAGTCATAGTGTCTAAGGTTTCTCTTTCAGTCCTTACAATATAATCATTTTGTGTCCCTTCACTCTATTTTAATTTTCTGTATGCATCTTGAGTCTATCTGATTCTTATTTATTTCCTGCTTCTTCCTCTACCAAAAATTAAGCTCCATGAAAAAGCAAGAAATCCATTTGTTTTCTTCAGTTCTTAATACTTAGAGGGTGCTTAATAAATATTAAATGAGTGAATAAGTATAGGTCCTCTGACTTTTCCTATATCTTTGTGACTGAGGTTAGCTGTTCTAATAAATCATTAATAGACTGAGATCATGCCTATTTTGATAACAGTTGATTTTCAAAATAAGTTGTTTCACTAAAAATAAACCTGTGTTTAAAAGATAAGCTAAGGCATATTGAAATTTTTATGTGTATATCTGAGCATTTTTTAACTTGAATCAAATAGTGCTAACCTGGAGTCTCTTGAGGCTCTGTATTTATCAATGCATTTAAGCCAAGAATCTCACCTGTAGCCTAATTATTTCAGTCTAGAATTCAAACAAATTCCTGCCTAGCTATAGGACTAAAAAGTTGGGTCTAAAGTGTTTACAATCAGATCAAAAATTTTTTTTCATTTAATATGATACAGTCACATATAGAAAAGTACTGAGGCAACTTGAGGTTATCACAAGCAAAGTATGAAATGTTATACCTCAAGAAATATCAGGTTTCCCAGAGGGGCGCTTCAAAGACAGTAGCTACTCAACTTTCTCACTTACTTTGGCATATTCAGTGACTTTACCTATATGCTGGAATACACCTGAGTAAACATCATCAATTTTATTCGGTGAAGGGGAAAGTCTTAGTCATAAGTAACGATTATATCATACTAAAAGTGTAGTCAAGCATGAGGTTTCTTGGACGACTAGCAATTGAAATTATTAATCATTTAATTGAAGAATTCACTTCAGAGAAACTTGTGAACAGAGCTCACGCTAATATTATCCCGAAGGTTTCAATTCATTTCCCTAACTAGAAAAAAGCAAGCTGTTATTTATCATAATGAATAAAAAACCTTATCATATTCCAAGATGTCAATAACAGTGAGATTGATTTTGGATATAAAATGCTGTGATATTTTCAACTTAGTGATTTGCAACCAAGCATACTTCAAGTACCCATGCATGCATGATATTCAAGTGAGTGACAGAATGAGTAAATATATTAGCACTATTCCTGTAATGTTCCCAAAATTTTTTTGGCTGACCCTGCGACCATTTGTTCAGCCATCCAGATATCCTGATTCAGTGTCCCAAAGAACTCAGATATGCCTCAGTTTTGAAAACACTCCACATATGCGTAGTACATATATAAAATGGAAGAAAGCAAGTCTCTGTTGAAAATTATATAATATACATTATGTGTTATTTATAACATTTACATACATAATATATTACATATGTATTAATATATATAAATTGCTAAATTTCCAAATTCGATCTCTGACCTAAATTATTACTGAAAGAGCCTCCCAACAGTTTTCCAGTCTCATTTCTCTCAAATTTATCAACTACATGGCTACCAAAATTTGTTTTCAAAAAATACAAATATGATTATACCACAGTGTCTACTCAATACTCTACAACAGTTCCCTTTTGACTCCAGTATAAAATTCAAGTTTCTAATGTAGCACAAACCCTTCATTATGTATCCCCTGTATGCATACCTTCAATTGCATGCTCCCACAATTTCAAAATACTATTAGGTAAGAAATTTCAAGATGATAAATGTGAAATAACTAACCCTGGTCATAATGCTGAGCAGCAGAACCAGGACAAGATCCCATATCTTTTGAATGTAAAGCAGTGGTATTTTTAACCTAGTAATTTGCAATAAAACATGCTTCCCATGCCCAGGCATGAGTGATTCTCAACTGGGGTGACAGAAACACCAAATATGTTAGAAATAACTTGACTGTGTTTCCAAAATTCATTTGTCTGTCCTTGCCACCATTTTTGAGCCCTCCCAGATACATTGTTCCAGCTGCCTTAGGAACAGTTATGCCTCTATTTTGAAAACTCCTCAAATGCATAGTACATATATTTATGGAAGATAAAGAATATACATGAAAACAGTCTCTTGAGGCTCTTTATTTCTTAATAAATTTAAGTCAAGAATCCTATATGTAGCCTAGTTATTTCAGTCTAGAATTCAGACAAGTTCCTGCCTGGCTGTGCAGTGAAAAAGGTCCATCTAAAGTGTTGTTTACATGAAGAGCTGAGATTTCCTTAGGAAAATCTCAGAAGAGGGAAATCTCAGTTTTCCTAGGGAATTCTATCCTGAGAAAAGAGAAAGTTCAAACAGTGTTGGAGTTCAGAGAGAAGATGGTTTGCCACTTTTGCTGACCTCAGAGAAGAAGGAAAAGTGAGATTTAAGATTTCTTTCATGTTATTTATCCTAACCTTGTAGGGCATGAATAAAGCCAGAAACTCAGAGCAGAAGCTCTGTTCATAAAAGATAATTCAAGTGAGAAACCTCCCTTGTCAGCTGTGTTTAGGAACGTGAGTATAGCGAACATGGTGTAGGATAAGGCTCTTCCATAGTTGATGAGAGACTCCTAAGTCATCTTATAAGAGGCTTAAAAATTCAAATGCAAACAGGAAGTCAATGAAATGTTTAATGCTGTTTTGATATATCTCCACCAAAAATAAGTAAAAGAGCTTTTAGTTGTCACTCCATCTCTACAGGACCAGTAACTTGGGTGGACTCCTGCTGTACACCTACCTCTAGTAAGACTCCATTTAGTGCCTGATCCCTATAGGCATCCACTCTAACAAGAGCCATGATAACATTTTGAGACTCCAGGTATCAATGTCATCACAGGTCCTTCCTCCTGGAGAACTGACTACCTCTTTAGTCAGAAGGTTCTGGGTCTGAAAACTGACTTGAGTTGAGAATCTTGGCAAAAGATCACAACTGCCATTTAAAGTGTCCCATCTGCAGTCTTTTGAATATGCATACTTAATTTCCTTTATTCGTGTATATTAAGCCACATTATTGTTAGCTGCTAATCTATATTATCACTAGGGATGCTATATTCTATTCATCATCTCCAAGCATCCTCAGCTGCCCTCTGAACTCGTCAGCATTACAGTAATTGCAATCTCCTTGCTGCAGCTTTGAGCCCTCATCATACCCATTATTATTAAAAAGCCAAGCTATTGATCATTGGCCAGGAATGATGGTGCCCATTTCTCCAGTACGTTCCTGAAGGCCTCGGTGAATGGTGTGTTGCCTGAAGTTTCCCATTAAACTTCTGATGGATATTCTGGCCTCACATAATATATCTGTTCCAGCATGTTCACTTCCTTGAGGCTTTTATTCCCTTCCTACACTGTTGGCCATTTATGCCTCCAACTGTCTTCCTGGAAGAAAATAACTCTCTTGATGTAATAGACAATCAGAGGGAATTTTTCGTTATGAAAAAGGAATTTTCATGTGCCATAACTTAACTGTGCTGTTGCCGTACTCTTGTTATAAATACTGCAAAACATGGACTGTATACATTAGAAGCGAATTTCATTATGATTATGAAGTTATTATTTTTGCAATATCTCATTAAGTTACTTAGTACATGCTTTTGTTTTATATTTTGTTAGTGTTTATATTTTATAATTATGGTTCAGTGTGGCAATTTTGAAGACAGGATGTGAGATGAAAGAGGAAGATTCTAGAGTTAAGCCTATAAACAATTTCTATACAGTTACTGATGAAGAATTACAATATTCTTGGTTGTTTCATAACACTAGTACATCAAGAGAAACCAAAAAAATTTCTTTCATAACAAGAGAATCTGCTTATCCATGAATTTTACATGGGCTGATAATCTAAGTTGTCTCGGTCCATTGCATGTTGTCAGTGACAGGCAAGTTAAAATGCTGCAGTGCCTCCAGAAATCTTGGAAAGACATTTAACTACAAATCACATCCATTTGACAAGGAAAGGTACTGATTATTTTAAACATCTATTGGAATTTCAAAAGCTTTATTGTCAAGAAAAGGTCACCTTCGATGAAAAGTCAGAAAATCAAGTTACTGAGCAACAAAACATACTCCCTAGAAGAAAAGAAGTTACACAGTTGGTAAGAAACTAAAAATGCCAGCATATAGTGAGCAAAATAAGATTCAGTAGGAAAAATTGAAAAGGTTCCATTCTTGAAAAAAATGTGTCAATACTGTGATGACATGTCCCATAATATTGAATAAGTTTTGTATAATCTGAAAAACAAGAGCTTTTCAATCCAGGTTGATGATTAAATGGATTTCACAAATAAATATCATATGCTATAGCATTTGTAAGATTTGTAAATGTTAGAGACATTCAACAAAGATTTTAAAGTTGCAATAACTTGCCCAAAGCAGAGGTCAAGATGTATTTAATGTTTTGCTTTCATACATGGAAACAAATAAAGACATGTCTTGGAGAAGTTACATTGGCTTCTGTCCTGTAATTTGTGCTCCACCAGTAATTGGCTCCATGAGAGGGTTTATCTCTCTAATTGTTAAAAAAAGAAAATCTTCACTTTGTTTCAACACATTGATTTTTTTTTTTTTTGGCAGAGAGGTGAAGATGAAATAAATTACATTCTGGTTAATGCTGCAGAATGATTAGCTTTATTAAGCAAAGACCAGTTTACTTGAAAATGTTTTAAAAATTGTAAAAACTTGGGGAAAGAGCATTTAAATTTTCTCTGAATGCAGAAATCTGGTGGCTTAGCAGAGATGAGTTCTCGATATGGTACTTGAACTAAAATATATAATGTAGGAATACTAGTACTTTCAAAAAGAAATAGTAGCCGGATTTTGCTGAGTGCTTTAAAGAATAATTTTACAGAAACAAACATATTTAAGAGATATTTTCTTCACATGAACTAGTTGAACACAATCGAAAGATTCTTGGACTTATAAGGAAACTGCATTTTGGGGAAAATTTTCATATAAGAAAAGAAAAATCTCATAATGTTTCCACTGCTGCTTATTTAACACAGGCAAACTGCAGCCTATAGACCGAATCTGGCCAATATGAAAATGTGTTTTCACAAATAAAGTTTTATTAGAATACAGCCATGTCCATTTCTTTATGTATTATCCATGACTGCTTTTGTTCTACCTCAGTAGAATTGAATAGTTAAAGCAGAAACCATATGGCTTGAAAAGCCTGAAATATTTACTACTGGCCCTTTACAGGAAGAGGTTATTGGCTCTTATATAACAAAGGTTTATTATGTTTACCTTAAAAGATTTTAAATAATTGAAAAGTAAAGAAAAAGCTAATTTAGGCTTAACAACTTGGTTGGGTTTTTTTTTTTCCTCCCAAGAAGTTTGGCTACAAAGTCATTTTTGGTTTAAGTAGAGAAAAACTTGATTAGCTGCTTATTGAATATAAATTTGTACAAAGACTTTTAGGCTGACTTAGATAAAATTTTTAAAAATCAAGTAAGAATTTTAAGAAAAGGAAGATCTGAACTTTTCTTTACCAACACTACTGACTTACATAGTTTATTTTCTATGTGGGGAAGGAGAACTACAAAAAAAAAAATGGGTTATTAATTTGCCAAATTAACACATCCACAGAAAAATATTCTCTATTCAAAAGAGTATGGACAATTATCATAGGATTTACTTACTGATAACTCTAAGGTAACCTGAGCTATTATTATAATAATTTTTATGCAAGGATTCCCTGAGACTCCACAATTATTTCAATAGTTCCTCCTGAGTAAGAAGATCGAGAAAGGCTACTCGACAGGTTGTGGAAGAAGAGAGAAAGGGAAGCAAAGAGCAAGCTATCCGTGAGTGGCATTCTCCCCGACCCCCCCACAATCCCCACATCATCACTGTTGCATAGCCTGCCTCTCAACTGTCTCGGAAATATATAATCTTTATTAAGGGAGCAGAAGCCTAATGCTGATCCCTACTTCTTACCGCCCTGAGTGCAAGTATGGGATGAAACAGGCAGAGTTAAAAGATAGCGCTAGAGAAAGCTAGAGAATGAAGTGAGAGGGTTCCAGAGTTTTTCCCTGCAACACTTTCTTACATGGGTGGGTCATTTGTAATTGAGAGCTGAACAGCATCATATTGTATCATTACTTTCTTAGCGGGGAAATCCAGAGATTCCACTTAGTAGTTAGATCTTAACAGTTTAACTCCATGGCTGATACCAGCCAGATCATTGTCCATTGAATGGAAACTACAAATACTTTGATACATTTAAACACTCATGTGTGTCTTAACCACTCACTCACCAGAGGCGATTCATTTGCTTTACAGACTAACTTCATCTTGAAGCATATTTGCTTAGTCTGTTCTGTGTGAGACTCAGAGCAAGTTTCTTGGGGGAGGGGAGAGGAAGAGAGGAAATAATAGAAAGCGAGCTGGTAAATTTTGGAAACAGATTTTTACTGATGCCAAGACGAAGGAAAGGCATGTAATTTGTAAAGTATCCACAGGGCCCTAAAACATGATTAGTCAAACACATAGAAAACATTTTCAAACCTTTTCTTAATTGTAACAGATTGTTGAGCAATAAATTTCTATTTCCAGCTAAAGGATGTTATGCAAATATATTTGTCTGGAGCCCAGACAGGCCAAAATAGTATTTCATCGTTCAAAGAAGATTGTGTCTGTATTAGTGAAGTGTTAGAATTGCTCCCACTAACTGCCTTAGTGGCACTATAATTATTGAAATTAAAACTCTTGGTATAATGAAATTTCAGACCTAAAAGAAAGAAAACTTTCATATTCCTCTCATGTTATAGAAAATAACAGAAACATAAACAAAAATCTAAGGTCTAGACAAGTTAAGCGATATTCCCCAAACCACGCAGCTAACCTGTTGCCAAACTTGACCCAAACTTGAAGCACCTGGTTTTTAGTTCAGTTCTGTTTCCATTCACCATTTCATGTGTGATGCCACCAGCAATAATGAATCTCAAACAAATTAAAAATTAACATGTCCAAAGTCACACAACTTGTCCATACAAAATTTTGTATGCATCCATATCTTCTCACTTCAGATTCTTTGATTTCTGCCCTAGATTCCTTATGATGACTTAGAAATAATTACCAGGATTTATTAATTACTATAGAGTAGAGCATGGGTCAGAGAAAAGAAGATTGATTTTGAATTAAATAGACCTAAATTTTAATCTTAACAGTGTTACTTTCTAGTTGTGAGGACTGAGCAATATACAAATCTCATTAAGTATTAGAATAGTCATCCGTAAAATGAAGACATTGACACCAGAATTTTAAAGTTGATATGTGTTTTAAATAAGAATACAGCTGACCCTTGAACAACACAAGGGTTAGAAGCACCATCCTGCCCTCCTCCACCCGTGTAGTTGAAAACCCGAGTATAACTTTTGACACCCCAGAAACTTAAGTCGTCTCTCATTATCAGTGAGGGATACCTGTCGATACCAAAATCCACAGATGCTCAAGTACCCTCTGTAAAATGGCTTGGAACCATATATGCGGTTGGCCCTCCACATCCATAGACTCATGTTGTTCAAATACCTAACAAGTGCTGTCACATAACAGATACTCAATAGATTCTAGTTGGGTACATTTCCATCTATGTCAACATCAAAGTGTTCAGATTCTTAGGATATATGTTGCCAGTATGTCATTAATTTCAAGTAGGGAGAAGAAATAATTCTACTCTATGCAAACCATACCACTTAGCTACTTAGATCCTCAAGTCAGTGGTAGGGACTGGACTAGGAAGAGGGAGTAGGGAAAATAGGAAAATAAGAGTATTTCCAAAATATTTGCACCTGCCTACAAATGAATCAAAACATCAGAAAATATATGGGCTTTGAATTCTACTACCCTCTATTTCAGCCTCCTGTAATTACTTATAGCTTATGGTATGACCTGACCCTAGGGAGTCTTTCAAACCCCCAGAGCTTTCTGACAAAAACTCACTTCCCCCATTCACTCTCTTCCCACTCATACATCTGGAAGAAATATGGGTCTCACCTTCCAGTCAAATGTGAAGCACTGTAGGTAGAGAAAACAGGAATAAGAAGCCATGTAGACTAGGTCACCACCCCCCGCTCCCCCGCCACCCCACCACGCCCCGCCAGCAAGGAGATTAGGGGAAACTGGGCTTACTATGGGTTTCTTGAGGTTCGGTGTCCCTAGTTCTCTTATTATGATGCCTATGACGTTGTTTTATTACTTGTTTATTTATATTATTGCCATTTCACAAACTATGAGCTCATTGAGGCAGGGGCTGAGTCTCATTTTTATTTCTAATCCAGTATTTAGTACAGACCTGGCCCATAGTAGGTGCTCAAGAACTTTTTTGTTCTGAATAAAACTGGGACACAGTTTGGTTCTTTGCAGTACAGTGGATTACTGACACCTGGGAATCAATTTACTAATATCGATATGCATTTTCAATTTGTGATAGATTAGTGTAGTTAGAAAGAAAGAAAAAGTTTCTTACTTTTCCTTTTTTGCTTTTTCTTTTTGCACCAATGTTTAGTACTAAGATGAAGAAATAGAAGGCAAGATATGCCTTTTCTGATCCAGCCTAAGAGCTAGATCTGACCTGGTAGAAATTTCAACAGAAAGAAGCTAAAAGGATTATAAAAACTAATCTTGTACAAGTTTGGGAAGGAAGTGCTAATTCAGAATTTCCTATAGCAGAATTTCAGAGGTAGGTGCAAAGTAATCGTCCAGGCCTACCACAGTCTGAGATAAGAGAGTTCAGAATGGCGACTTAGGGAGACTCTCTGTTCTGCCCAAGTAATAGGGGAGATAATAGCACCCAGCAAAACTTCACTCTTGCGGAAAGATTCAGTGAACATGGCAGGTGCAGAGAATCTTCCCTTAAGTAGCATTTGATCTTTAGCAAACGTATCAGAGCAGAAGAACATGATAGAATTTATTCAGAGCTCATATGAACTTCTTTTTGGAGATTCCCAGAAAAAAATAATAAAATATGAAAGTATTAGTAGGCGGAGGTTTTAATCGTGCAGATTAGTCATGAGAAACTGTGTTAAAGTTCATCCAACCTCGTACTTCCCCAAAGCTGCTGAGATTTGAGGTCTTTCAGGTTAAATAAAAGATTTGATGAATAAGTGAATAATAAATGCATGATGGGATGGAAGGTATAGTTTTTTTACTCTTACCAAAAATTCAGGTTTTATTTTCAATAGCAGGTCTATCCTTAGGAAATTACGAACTCATGTCTTTGAAGGTCTTAATTATTTTAAAAGCATAATTCAGTGGCTGGCACATATTCTAGTTTTGATCCCTGAGCCTATCGTCCTCACCTGAAATCAATTGCTAGCCTTTTATAACACTATATATCACTTTTTTCATCCATGCAGCAGTAGTATTAACTAACTTCGATTTATCCACTAGACAGTGTAAAGGAAAGCTAGATGTGTAATATGTTTTTCCTAGGGGATGAAAGAAGCTGTATCCAATAAAGCATGATGATCTACTTAGCCTTGCCCTTAAGAGGAAAACAAAATAGTATACAGAGTTGAAAAAAATAAATGGAACATTAATATAATGTATCTATTCTGTTGTATAACTGCCTATGAGATGCTAAGTTGAAATATTGTCTAACATTTTGCCAGGAAGGGGGGAAAAAACAACATAGCAGATGGGCCAAGCAGAAGGCGAGCCAAATCATTTTGTACTCTTTTCAATGTAGTTTTTTCAGTTTCATTACAGAAATGACTGTGATAGATAATCCAACATCAGAAAACATGTATCAGATATTCTTGTAATTATATGACACATGCGTTTCTTTTAGGGCTACTATTAGGAGTAGAATATTATAGTTAAAGTATTTACTGGGAGAGATGGATGAAATTAGGAATCCATGAGGAGTGTAAGAAGTAAAAACAGAGAGACTTCTACTAGGAAGCTGCATACTGTGGTGCCAGTGCCATGCATCTGATGCTAACTGATTTATCCATGAAGATGCTTATTAGTTATCATGCACTAATTCTGATCCTGTTCAATTTATCATTAGGAGCAAAGTGGTATAACAGCTAAGGCAACAGATGTTAGGGATGACAAGCCAAATTATTGGAAACAGCCAATAATTTCTCCTCAAAAGCAAGTGGTTTGACTTTATAATCTCCTGCATTGAGTTCTTTCATAAACAGTCTATGGGTTTTCATTGTCAAATTGGAATGCCATCTGTTTCCTCGATGCAGATAACCGTGGTTTCTATCCCACATGGTAAGTCCACCCGTCACAGTTCAACTAGCATTCTCTTGCCGTTGTAAAACCACCTCTTCCAACTGCAGAATTCTCATTCAGGGCCACCACTGGAAGTCTGGTGGCCCCCAGGACATTTGCATATTTTAGCAGGCCCACCTCAAATCCAAAACTTTGAATTGCACATTGTCCAGCATATTTTTAAAATGTATGTATACTGGTAGAGAAGTATGTTTATAAAAAGTCTTCTGTAAATTTTTATATTGAGATACATTAGTTTATCAGTAAAGGAAGCTAGTTTTATTTGAATGATAATCCCTTATACTGGACTGCTATTTGCAAAATATATATCAACACATATTGATTATAACACTCTTGTGATTATTACTAACAGCTTACAGCAGAATTAATCAAAACCTTGATTTATCAGTTCTTACTGAGAACTTTCTGGGTGTTGGACAAGAGAGTTACCAAGGGTAAGTAAATAGATCCCTCCCTTACAAGTTTTAAATCTAGCAGAGGTGACGGGGCTTAAATATGTTGTTCTATTACTATGGCAAATTCTATGAAGAAAATAAAAGCATGTGATCAGAGATTACAACAAGGTTCATTTGATTTAGTTTGGAAGGTCAGGAAGCCTTCTCTGAAGAAGGGACACTGAAGCTGAAACCGCAAGGATGATTGGAACTTACCTGGGCAAAAAGTACAGGGAAGAGTGGTCTAGGCCTAGCTGTAGGAAAGCTTTAGGATGGAAAGAGATTAACCTTTACCAAGAATGGATTGGAGACCAGTGAGCTGGTTTGGAAAGAAACCAAGGGAAAAGTGACATGAGGCAAAACAAGGCAAAAAAACAGGGAAATTATTATGGAGTCACATTAAAGACCTACCTGACTTGCCCAATGTCACACAAATAGAAAATGGCCTCACCGAGACTAGAAGTTGTATCTTGATTTCTAGGCTATTAATGTTTTCTTCTGTATGGAGCTTTATTAAAGAGAAAAATGAAGTACTTGGTATAGGATCGTACATGTGTATAGGTGAACAGGTATTGCTATGAAAACGAACAAAACAAACAACAAAGCAGCTCGTTGCTCCTTCATGTTAAATTACCTGAAAACATGTTTGTTGTTTTGTTGCTTTGTTTGTTTTGGTGGAGTATTTAAGTTGGTCAATTGATGATGCATTGGTGAATAAGCTTAGTTTCCTAGCCAAATTAATAATTATGCAGGGAATATTGATTTTACTTGAACAGCTTTGTGTTATTATTCTAAAGAAAAGTTGCCACTGTACTCAAATGGAATGGTGATTATAGTTAACAATATTATATTATATTATATACTTGGAAGTTGCTAAGGGAGTAGATCTTAAATATTCTTACCACACACAAAAAAATGGAAATTATGTGTGGTGCTCAAGGTGTTAACTAACCCTGCTGTGGTAATCATTTTGCAATATATACATATATCAAATCATCACATTATACATCTTAAACTTATACCGTGTTACATGTCAATTATATCTCAATAAAGCTGGAGGGAAAAAAGAAATTTATTCTATCAACTGGTGTGAAATACTGAGTTGATCATTTATGTAAATATGCCTAAAGCAAGGAATAACAGTAATTTTTAGGTCATTTAATATGAAGTTTTGCCAAATAAAATTTGTTCAAACAGGCCCAATAGCAATGAAATTAGTTAAAATATTTTCCTATAATTTGTATACATTTTAACATATAGCATATTTTACACCAAATTTAGTAAACTACCATCGTAAACGATTTTTATACACCACAAATTTGATCACTATAGAACACTGGCAGCATCCACTAAAATATCATCTTCATAAAAACAAATTTTATGTGTTTGATTTACCATTCTATCACCAGTCTTCAGAACAATACCTTATACAGATTAGCAATATATAAATATTTCCAAATCAATTGATTAATGTGTCTCTGGGCCAGAGAGTTCATTTCTTTGGGGACAAGTTTCCTCACCTGTAAGAAGAGAAGGCTGAGAGAGGTTGCTAAGAGGCCTTTATCATTGCTCCTGGTAGTTATCTGCCACCCACGGGAATCAGTCTTAAAATGTAGTTGCCCTGTAGATAACAGAGTGGAAAGAAGAAAGAACATAAAGCCTTAATGAAATCATTGAGCCTTTGTTCCAGTCAACATCGAAGCTTGTTATACCTGTCTGCTTTCTTTAATGAGAATTAAAAAATAATAATAATAAAAGCATTTCTGATTAAGTTAATTGAGGTAGATTTCTCTATTTGCAGTTGAAACCATTCATATATGTATCTTTTCTATTTTAACATAAATTTGAAGCTGTGTTGCATGTGTCATAGTATATTCTGGACTTGCTAACACAAACTTTAAAGGCATATTTTTTGAACACTTAAAGAATGCAAACTTTTATATGAGACAAAGATAATGAAGAGTGGTCTTTTCCCTGGAGGTGCATACAAATACAAAAGGGAACAAATTAAATATACAATACCAATTATCCAAAGCAGACTACATATGTATTATGAACATACATAAGATATGATGCCTAGGAATCTCACTTATGCCTAATGCCTTATTTCTCCCTTTCCATGTGCTTTTTTTATTGTTTATAACAGTATGTTGAATCCATATCTTAATTGAGCCTGCAGATATTTTGAAGGGAAAGGTATTTTATTTGCATTGTACATAAATACATATATTTGGACTCTGAAAGCTGTGATATTTAGTTTCTTTTTTCTTCTTCTATGCATTGTAATTCTTTTCTGTTAATACTACCTGTGATTGGTTGAACAGTGGCCTCCAAAAATTCATGTACACCCATAACCTCAGAATGTAACCTTATTTAGAAATAAGGGTCTTTGCAGGTGCAATCAAGTATTAGGCCCTAAATCCAATGAGAGTGCCTTATAAGAGACAGAAAAAGACGCATAGAGATACACAAAAAGGAAAATGCAGAGGTGCTCTATGCAGGCAGAGATTAGAGTTAGTTATCTGTAAGCAAAGGAACATCAAAAGCTGCAAGAGGTAAAGAAGGATTCTTCTCTAGAGCCTTCAGAGGAAGTGTGGCCCTGCTGACACTCTGATTTCAGACTTCTGGTCTCCATAACTGTTAGAGAATAAAGTTCTGTTGTTTAATTCAACAAGTTAGTAGTAATTTGCTATGACAGCCCTAGAAAACTAATACAACCACCATCCTGTTTTGTTACATGTTACAATTTGGCTTTATCTGTGCTTTGGGATACGAGAGGGCTCTATGTTCACCTTAGACAAAGTGCTTTAAAAAAGTTTGGCTTCTCACTGCTTAAATAAACTACTAGTGAGAAGTGATTATCTATATAGAGAGTGTAAGAGTTGCCAGAAGCAAGGGGAGTGGCTGAGGTGGCCAGCAAACAACAGGAAGGACTGAGGTTTGTATAAGCCTTCTCCAAGGACATCCCTTCTCCATCCTCAACAATGTTTGAAACCAAGAATTCAAAGAAAGATGTGAATTTCTGCTCAAGTTAAATGGGATTCAGACCACAAGGCTATTAAAAAATGGCAATCCCTGAAAACTAGGGAAGTTAGAGAACTACATTACACAAGAGCATAGAGAAAAAAATATGATAAGGTTTACTTAGAAGTATAGTGAACACTTTGCTCGTCAAAGGGAATGCACCTTATTAGATAGCTTATATTTGATTGCCAAGTTCCCACACATAATTTAGAAAAATTGACTATGAATTAGACCTCTAGTAAAATTTTAATAAATAGTAAAAACTGTATAAGCCACACTTCATAATCATAATTAAATTAAAAAGTAAGTTTTAAAAACTCAATCTAGTTAAAATAAAAATAAATAATGAGAATTGATAACGAAGAATATGAAAGAGAAAATTATGTTCAGAGGAATAATAAAAATTGGAAAACTACAAAGCAAAGAATACAGTATTCCTAAAGCTGTGATTTTTAGTGTCAAAAAAGAAAGAATGAAAATGAAATAAATACAAAAGTTAGAAGAAGAAAAACAAATCAATGTTAAAAAACAGCAGTTCTTTGAAAGGCAATAATGCCCATTAAAAATTTGAATAAAAAAACAAACCATAGGTCAAAGTGCTCATGTTAAGACAAACTTCTAGCTTGTTCAATCAACAACAAAAACGCAAAATAAAATTCAAATACCTAAATTGAAAAAAGAGAACAGCATAAAACTACAGGTTTCTGATAAAGCTTCAGACCGGGGTTAAGTATCAGAATGTATGTGTTGCCAACAAGACAAAGCCTTGTCAGAGTTCAGGCGTCAGCGCATTTCAGTATCCCACCCCCTCCAGTCTCTCGCTCTCATAATCAGAGCATGGCCTACTTCTCTGTCCTTTCTCGCTCAAGGTCATAACACCAGAAGCTGGGGCGTGTGAAGGGGATGAAGTGGAAGTGAGATTTAGGAAGGAGTTATCTGCCATTGGCTTCTTTCCTCCTACTGTTGGTTCAGAAAAATTTAGGCCTAATTAAGATAGACTCGATCGTTTTAGTTGCTTAAGAGTACCAAATATAAGCAAAATATAGCAGAAAAACTTTTTTTAAATTAACTGATACTGTGAGATGTGAACCAATGTGTTTTTCACATACATACATCCTTTATCCCAACTCTTTACAGTTAGGCTTTTGGCATGACAGGTGACTTTTTATTATATACTGGGCATTTTGTCTATTATATTAGGAGACCACGTTCTACTTAAATGTTTTCTTAGCATGTAGTTACCGGGTTTAAATTTTCCACGCAAGTCCTGGCCTGCTTTTGTGGGCTGTGGTTCCAAGGACAATAAAATTCTTAGAGACTTTGCAGTACAGTGTTACTTGGCTTGGTTGATTAGGTGCCTCTGGGGCCACCACTGGTCCCTTCTGTACTCTCTGAGGTGAAGGAGTTTTCCCCAGTGCCCCTAGGTTTGGGGAAGGGAGTCAGGCCCACAGAGCACTCTCAAGGCAGCTACTGTTATGGCAAGATCCCCATTGCCAGTGTCCCCTGGCTGCCTCCATATTACTCAGTGAGGAAAAAGAGTCTTAGCCCTGAGATGATGAGACTTACTTGTTTCAGCCACTTATGGCAAAATCCCCTTGGCCAGTGCCATCAGGCTGCCGGGTGTCCTTGGGTAGGAGAAGTGGTTCTCAGGCCTGGGGGTGACAGAGAGCACTTCCCCTGGCCACTCGTTTTCAGCAGGGCTCCCAGTGGATCCTTCCTTTTCAGAGGCTGCCTGTGCTAATGCTTCCTGTTCCGTCTGGAAGACTCCATCAATCTGGGTGAGAAATGAGCCTAGCTGGACTGCTTCTGTTGCTAGACTGAGAGATGAAAAAGCCAGATGTGGGTCGCCTCCTTCAGTTGCATGGGGATCCTAAGAGGCCTTGCTGCGGTCTTGTTCCTCCAGTCCTGGCTTCTCTAACCAGTTCGCTACCTTCTTTCTTCCTTCCAGAGTTCTCTTTCGGTTTCAGGTTTATAGCTGTACTTAGTGGGAAGAGCAGGTGGAAATTATCTGGTCATTTTGACTTTTGGACCTGAAGCTTCCACTTTCCTCGGGTTGGGAGTGGGGGTAGCCAGAAAAATGTCTAATTCCTACTCATTAATTTAAAAAACAAAACTTACAAAAGACCTAATAGTTAGGTTATAAGACAGAGAAATATAGGATAATGATTGTTAAGATATTATTTCTCATCTAAGAAGAAACTTTAAAAAAGGACAATCTCTCTGGACTTTGGGTGAAAGATGAGTTGAAGAGCAGCCAAAGAGATGGCACTAAAGGAAGTCTTCAAGACAGAGTCCTAAACTCGCCTCGCCTGAGAGAGGGTGGCAGGCGTCACACAAGATGTTTGGTGGCCCAGTCATAGAGGAAAGCTCTACAATCCCCTTCAAAGTAACAATCATTATAATAAGCTGGGACCATGTGACACCATAGCAGGCGTTTCCTATGACACCGTCAGACAGGCACAATAAAGCTGGTCGCCTGGGATTTCAGGTGCCTAAAGTGCCTGAAGCACTAATTTCTCATGATCCCAGGGGAGCCCCACACCTCCGCTAGGTCCCTGGTAGAGACAAGGAAGTTAATTAGAGATAGAGAGGCATAGGCCATCTATCCTATGATAGAGGTTTTCCAGATGCAGAGTGTTCACCCCAACTGCAGACATGGACACCTCAGCAGATACTAGATGAAGGGAAGATAATGGCCAAAGGCCAATCAGGATTCTACATTTCAATGGATGTGGGTCTGTGCTCTATATTAGCTTCTGATATGCCGATGCCATGTGTCCACTTCTCCCTACACCCAGCATTCCCTCTACATTGAGACGCAAGTGCAGGAAGAAGAGGAAGAGAGCAAACATCGGTTTGATGGAATAACACCAAAGTGACTGAAAACAAATTTACTGATTTTATGTATAATTGCCCAAATTAAGTTTCTCTTCCATCAGGTTAAACGATAGCTTAAAATAGAGATTAAATTTAATTCTAGACATGACACCTAATCCTCCTCTTTAGAGAGCCAAAGTCCGTGGAATTCCTAATTGTGTACTGTACAACAAAATATATACTAAGTAAAAATAAATTCATTGTAATAAAACAAATATATATGTTGTTATAGAGATAAGATTCCCCAGCTATAAAATTGTATAATGTATAGAAAGTAACTGAGTCTATGTATATTCTCTAACAACATGTGTTCTGTATGATGTTACCTCTTTTCCACTGCGTAAGGAGACTGGACAAGATTCAGTATGCAATTTCCTGTAAAGTCTAGCATCTGTTTTCTTTTTTTTCACTTTCTAAGGTAAGATAATTGCAAATAGAACTTTAAAAAAGCTGTACACAGTAGATTTTCTCAAATGAAAAAACAGAAACACCCTACATTTAAATAGAGAGGAATAATCAAGTAAATTAGAATATATTGTGAATTATTGTCAGTTACTAAACATCAGAATTTCAAGAAATATTTAACAGTTGGAAAAAAAACACTCAGGCTACATCAATCTGGTAATGTTATAGAATGTTCAACATATAATATGCTCTGTAAAGCCATGACCTGTTACTTTTCAGTTTGAGGATATGACTTGCCTGGGTCGAGTATGTTTGTTCTTTGTCCATACATAAAAGTCACTTCTTCAGTGATTATCAGAATGAATCAAAGTCATCCTTTTTTGTGCTTCCTCTATGCCCTGCACTTAGATTGCATTACACTGCAGCACTGTCTTATTTCTCTTGCTATATCCTACTTTATATCACCAACCACTGGCATTGAGATTATCCCACATTAGCTGCTCAGCTCGTTTGCTGAATGCGTAAGAAAAAGACAGAGCCCTTATTTTAGATCGTGTACTCAAAACATGTTTCTTGGTTAACTGAGGGGCTTACACCTTAAATGGGAATTCTCAAGATTGATAAACATGACAAAACAACACACAGCAAAGAGAAAACTGACATTGATTTCAGAAATGCATACATACTTATTGAAAATTTGTAAAATAGAAGCTTCGGAAAATGCCATGGAGGCTCTGAACATATATTTGAAGGAGGGTATTTTTCCTTCTTGGATTTTGTCTGGTCAATTGACCAATTAGTGAACTGTCACACCAGCAATCTTATCAGCAAGTCCTTTGATTAATATTCAAGTCCTAAGACTGAATTTCACTTGAATTATTTTTCCTTTGTTAATTTTCCAGAGGGGAGGAAATTAGCCAAAATGAAGCAAAAATGGTATACAAATTATCAACTAATCATTGAAAATCCAAATGCCATGTATTCCTGTTATTTATCAAGAATTCAAATTGGGATTTCATTAATATTTCACATCAAAACTTTAATTGTAAATCTATATCCTGACTAATATGATAAATATAATCTAGGACTTAGTTCTACTTCTCAACATGTAGTAATTTTAGCTATTTTAAAGTCTCCTTGTGGTAATTGCTAGTTTAAATTTCTGCTAACAATGGTACTTTATCATGCTTACAAAATCGTGGTTGGGTCTTTCAGTATCTGTCATGAGTCTAAGAACCCTCTGAAGGTCTTATGTTAGGCAGGATTAAGGTATTCTATTGATTGGGTTTATAGAACTAGCAAAGCAATAAGGATTAACAGCCCCTCTCTACCCTTCCTCCCAAATTCCCATCATGCAAATTAATGGTCCTCTCAATTTTAACTAACCAATAGAGTGAAGTAGCCATACCCTAGGGCCTGCAGGAGAAATTACAGGTAGAAGAACCAATAACCTGGGACATTTAGAGCTATAATTTATTTCTACTTCACTTTATGCCCTTCCAATTCTGTCTGCTAAGTAGTATTGTAAAATTACCTCTGAAGAATGAGACTCAGCAACACCTACATTAAAACACAAATCTCCAGACAGATGTCCTATTGCAGTCCCACTGTTTTGAGTTTTGAAGTTATCAGCTATGAATTGCATTGAATCTTGGGTTCCTACTGCCTCCATGAAAGTAATAGAATCATAGACTGAGACTTTGGCCATTATCTAACCCAATAGTTCTCAATGGAAGTAGTACCACCTTCCAAGGAGCATTTTAGAAATTTATGGGTGCATTTTTCAGTTGTTGCAGTTACTGGGGATCTGACTGGTATTTAGTGAATGGCAGTCAGAGATGCTAAATGTCCTATAATGTGTAGGACAGCTGCCCTAAATGAAGACATATCTCACATCCTATCTGACTTGCAAGTATCCATCCAAGATGAGTGGTTCTCAAACTTTAGCCTACATCAGAATCACCTGTAAGGCTTGTTATAACACAAGACTACTAATCTCCCCACCCCCAATTTCTGATCTGGGGGGGCTAGGTTGGGGCCAGAGAATTGGCATTTTTAATAAGTTCCCAGATAATGCTGATGCTGCTTATTCATATACCACACCTTGGGAACTATAGCTCTAGATAATAAGTAATCATGTAGGTGGAAAATCTGTTTATAGGTAGCCAGAAAACTAGATCCATTTTAAGTGTAAAAAACTATTTATTGCATGGTTTTAATATACACTGATTATCTGGTACTACATCTACCACAGAACTTAAAAGAAGAGACCTAAACTTTGTTGTGGTCATACTTTAAGAAGAGTTGTGTAACATTTTAGACAATTGTATCACCAAAAATTAGTCATTATTAGTGACAGAGCCAGCACCATACCACACTTCTCTATCAGCCTGCATTTATAGCTTTCAAGTGTAAATATATAACAGAAGAGATTGAAACTTGTTTAACAAACTTAGAAACAAATATTATTAAATTGATAAAGAGATATGAAAGTTAGAGATCTCTGTATTTCATTAACATAAGTTATTTCAACATTGATATCATTGCCATCCTATTATAGCACGGATGTAAAATTACATATTGAAATTTGTTTAAAGTATGCCATTTGGTATTCACTCTTATTCTGATATTGTTCTCAGAGACCTATCACACAACTTCTCTAAATCCTTTATTACTGTTTACTTTTCTAATTCATCCTCTATTTCCCATATGTCAAAGAAAACAGTTTCTAAAAACTGTTCAAGTATTAGAGACCCATAGAAGGATTTTAAGATCAAATGTATTTTTTTCTATCACTACCCTTTCCCATATCATAAAATAATTACTTTGATACTACACTTAAATATAGAGTCTATTTTATTTGCAGTTATAATATACTCCCTTATTTTATCCACTTCACCAACTCTAATTTGTCTTGACATGTGAACCTGTTTTCAGTTAAGGTTATTTCTCTCTTTTTCTGACCTCTTCAGTATGTCCTTCTGTGGAGTCGTACCTGAATGTTACTTCTTTTTTAATTCATCTTTATATACAGTTAGGACATTATAGCTATTTTGCTGGTAATTATATTTATAGTAGGTTTATATATACATGGCTCTGACTTCAGGACAATCAAGAAGGTATTAGAAATATTTGTTGTAAAAGGAGATGTGGGCTCTCACAGAGCTGAGAACTACTGATCTAGTTCACTCTCTTCAGTAATTTTTTTTGTGGAAATGGAGACTCACCACGAAAAACTTAAATTAAAAAAAATAGTTGGTTTTTACCTTTTCCTTATTTCATTGTAGAAGTTGAGTACCGAGATTTATGTAATTTCTGGTCATGGATTATAAGAGCAACTGAATTTTCTTCATGGCTTCGGGTATAATTTTTCTATGAAAAATTTCATTTATAGGTTTTCTCCATCTAAAATCTATAAACCCACAGGTTCTTGTTTGAGCCAAAGAAATTGTGTCATAGATGATCCCTTTTTCATTATAGCATAACTTTGCTCTGCCTTCAGATGCTATGAAATTGGTTTAGGCAGCATTTCGAAAGGGATATGTTTGTAGAGAGAGGCTCAGGAATGGAGGCAATCATCTTCAACTGACAGAAAAGAGCGGTGAGCTCAGAAAGGTGGAGAACTTAATCAATACTGAATCAGACTAAGCACAATGGAGTACCAGATTATTAGATAGCCTTCTAAAGTGCAGTACTTACAATCCAGGAGGAGTCTGGATGCTTTGAAAGCTTGGCTCAGCATTTATTAAGCACTCCCATTGCATACATCATGGATTTCTGAGTGTCAGTCAAAAGTTTACTACCACAGGATGCAATAATTTAATATGTCTTTGTACGTGACCAAAGAAATTATTTTCAGCAGCTTATATATTTTAAACTTATTACCTTAGCCTTCTACAGAATCAGTGCCGCTTCATCGGTATTATTGCTGTTATTATTGTTATTATTGTTGTTGTTTTATGGTTATAGTTATTTTGTTTGCTGTTTTATGTTGCTCTCTAAGAAAAAGGGTTATTATAAGAAACAGCAATATGAAATTAGTGGAGGGGAAAAAAGCTTTATTATTCTAAGGAACCACAGTATTTTGTTTTCTTCGCTCTGATCATAAGGAATGTATAATACAACTAGTATGTTTTCATCTTTTCTGATGGAAAATTCAGAACCCAATTTGAAATATAATCATAAGAAATATTTGGGCCCTCATTGTAGGCATATTTATCTTTTCCACTCCTCTCATTTTTTTCTACTTTACTGTAATTTTATCAAATTAGTTATTGCTGTCTACCTAAATCCTTCATTGAATAATATGGAGGGTGGACGAGGAGATTTGAATGATTAGGATTATAATGTTTGTCTCACAGGTAAACGCTTTGATTTCAGTTATGTGAGATTTTACTTTGCTTTTTAAAATTTCCAGTTACCTTGAACCTGAAAAATAGATATGCTTTCTTAGGAAAAGTGAATACCTGTGAGCATATGGTTGGAGCATTCGGAAAAGAACACTAGGGAAGAAACAGTTTGGAGGTTCCTTAAAAATTTTAAAAAAACAACTACCTTTTGACCCAGCAATTGCACTTCTGGGTATTTATCCAAAGAAAACAAAAACACCAGTTCATAAAGGTTCATAAAGGTCTATGCACCCCTATGTTCATGGCAGCACTATTCACAATAACCAGGATATAGAAGCAACCTAAGTGCCCATTAACAGACAATTGGATAAAGAAGTTTTGGTACCTATATGAAATATTATGGAATATTACTCAACAATATATGGAATATTACTCAAATACATGGAATATTACTCAACAATAAAAAAAATGAAATCTTGCCATTTGAAGTGACATGGATGGACCCAGAGGGTATTATGCTGAGTGAAATAAGTCAGACAGGAAAGATAAATACCATATGATTTCACTTATACCTGGAACCTAGGGGAACAAAAGAAACAAACAAACTAAATGAAAATGGACTCACAGATACAAAAAACAAACTGGTGATGGCCAGAGAGGAGGAGGGCTAGGGGGCTGGGTGAAAAAGTGAAGGGATGAAAAAGTACAGATTAGTAGTTACAGAACAGTCATGGGGATTTAGAGTATAGCATAGGGTAAATAGTCAATATTATTATAATGGTTGTGTGTAGTGCCAATAAAAAAAAAAAAACTACATAGACAAAAAAGAAATACTAAATAACAGAATAGATTTTATGCTTAATGAAAGAGCATTCTTGCATGAGATTACAATAAGTTAACAAAGATATCGTAGTGCTTAGGTTGACATAGGAAAAGGAATTGTGAGATGAGTTAGTCGAGGGTACAACCTGTGTCCAAACAGGAAAAAGGTGAGGCAAAGGGGTAAGGATATCAGAATTCACAAGCTCGCAAGTGACTCAATAAATGCATTTAGTTCTTATTATCTTGGCTCTGAAACTTTGTAAATCTTATAAGGAAAGTAAAGGGTGACATTAGAGAAAGTGACAAGATAGTTAATGGAAGTATCTGTAAAGAAACAACATGTAAACTGAGACTAGAGCCAGGCAGGTGAAGAGATAGGCAGAGGAGAACATTCTAGGCAAAGAACAGAGGTCCCAGGTGAAAGAGCAACTTGATGCATTTGAAGAGTAGAAAAGATCAAGATAGCAGAAGTATAATGAGCATGAAATGTAGTATAACGAGAAGTATAATGAGTTGAAGTCCTAGACACGGGGGTGGGAAGAGAATTAAACAGGGCAGTGGCATTATCTGATATGCATTTTTTAAATATTACTTTGGCTTCCATGTATGGAATAAACTGTGTGTTGAGGCAGGAAAAGTGGGCAAGAGAAGAAAGAGATAAGAGACTATTGCAGTGCTCCAGGTGGGAGAGGTCGATGGCTGGGACTGAGGTGGTATCTGCAAAGGTGGTGAGAAGGAATCAGATTCTGGATGTATTTTGAAGATAGAATTGACATATTATGGGCACAGAATAAATATAGGATAAGAGAGTAGAATGTCTAAAAGTGATTTTTAGGTTTTTGGCATGAATATCTGGGTGGATCGTGTTATTTAACAGGAAGATTGGGGGAATTGTAGAAAGGGTAGGAAAATCGGTACTAGGATTTATTTTGGGCGCATTAATATTGACATTCCTATAAAGATACTCAAGAGGAGATTCCTAGTAGTTCCTTAGATAAATAAACCTGAGGTTCGGGTATAAAATAAATATATATATTCTAGAGTCAATAGCATATAGACATTTTTTAAGACATGGTAATGAATGCTGTCACCTAGGGACAAAGTGTAGAAAAAAGAAAATTTAGAGCAGAGTCCCATACTTCTCTGTTTTCTCCTCCTTCTACTATTTCTATTCTAGGAGCAAGCCAAAAGGAAAAATATAAAGTTGTGCCTCATCAAGTCCTGGGACGGTGAGTAAGTGGGTGATAATTCCTCATTACCCAGCCCTCGGCTATGCAACTTCTGTTCATTGTTTCAGTGGAGGATTTGCTTGCTAACTGGATTATGATCTTATCTCATAGGGGTTTTTAGTTAGTTTTTGTTTTTGTTTTGTTGTGTTTTTGTTTTTGTTTTTTGAATTCTGTTTCCTACTCATTTGAATGGGGAAAATACCAAGAACCCATAATTCTAATTTCTCCATTATTACACCATTGTCTTTGGGCGAAATGAACAAAAACCATGGAGCCAGAAAAGGCAGCAGGGTAAAGAGTCTCAATAATACAAAGCAAATCTGAAGAAAATAGATTTATATAATGTTTTCAGTATTTACAAGGTATGTTCATCTATGCTTTTTATACAGCAAATATTTAGGTTAAATGTATCTGACATGTCCCAATATCCAGCAAGGCATCATGTAGACATTGTAAATTGGGGTAGATAGGAATAAGCCTTCAATGAGCTTATATTCTATTTTATAGGGTATTTTACTTTATTTAACTTTCGAAACAGCATAAACTTTTTGATAATTTTTCATTTAACAGATATAGAAATTAAGGCTAATTTGTCTTGTAATACACACAAAAAGGATAAAATTAGTATAATATTTTGTATAATAGCTAGGTTTAAGAG
>NW_006431915.1:627509-720439 GCF_000325575.1 Pteropus alecto
TAAAAGGCAGAGCCTGGAGTCATTTTATAGAATGAAACCCTATTTTTATACAATTAAACAGATTTCTCAGTTATAGCCAGAGTCATTACAAACTAAAATCCATAACCATTTTAAAAGAAGCCCAGAATATTGAAGCACACATGTTTTTAATCTTTTCCATAGCTATCAGAAGAGTTGCATTCACATCTTTAAAAAATGTTAAATGAGACTTTAAACCCAATTAATTATTGAGGAAAGAAAAAAGAAAAGAACAATTTTTAGAAAATTGAGGGGCAGCATAAAATCCTGTTCTATAAAGAGGTCCCTTTACAATTAGATTTAGTACATCATCTGACTGTGTGGTTGCAGTAGCCTTTTAATAGAGATGCAAAACAGGAATCTTGGCTAGTTCGAGGATAATATCTAAGTGTTCAGTAGGGATGGATGTTAAGTACTCTAGTTTATTACATTCTGTTTATTGCATTTTGAATATCTTAAAAATGATATTTTAATGTAGCTGAAATTATAAGGAGTACATTTTCTGCCAGCCACTTTTTAGCAAAAACCTGTGAGATATGACCAGAGATCAGAGGCTAAATCTTTATTACATTATGGAAACAAGAATGAATTTCTAAAAATGAAAGGGCAACTCCCAGCTGTGAAAGTGTTTTATGTTTGTTTTTAACAGAGTTTTCACTCCCAAGCCATGACTCACATTTAAGAGTTTCCCAGTCCAGAACATACCCTGGAGGCTGAGATTTTTATTTCTAAATTTGAAAACATTGATTTATTGAAACTTTTAAAAGCATAGATATGGGCTTTGTGTGACTTTAGCCAGGATGGGAAAACATTGGTCAATCATGAAACACTGACTCTCTGGAGGGTAAAAACCTTCAGTAGAATACCATGGTCAAGAAAAAAATGTCATGCAATGAAGTGTATTTTTATTTGTTTTTAGGAAAAAAATAAATATAAAATATTATATATCCTGGCTTTAAAAAGTAAGAGCAGGAAACATAGAACCTGTATCTTTTAACTCTCATTGCTGTGAGATGACTCAACAACAACAACAAATATATTACTATTATGGATATTTAAAGGAAGAAGAGAAACAGGCAAAAGAAGAAAGAGATGAGTTAAATCAGAGGGTGAAGGTAGAGACAGACGAGAGACTCTAACTGTGAGAAGCAGGGAGGAGAGAGGAGAAAGAGCCACCTGCTTAAAAACACAAAAGAGTATCTTTACTATTAGGTTTTACTGACAATAATAGAAAAAGCCAAAATAACAGTGGTTTAAACGAAGTAGATATTTATTTTTCTCTCACAAAAAGCTTAAATAGTCAGGACAGCTCCAGCATAGGGGCCTCACAGCCATCACTGACCCTGGCTTATTCAGTCATATTCTTTGCCTACCCTAGTATGGTGCCACATACTCTAGTATGGCTGCTCACATGCTTCTCCATCAAGTCCATATTTTAACCATTCTTTGGGAGTAAGCGATAAAGAAAAACATGCTTTCTTCCATTAGTCAAGTTTCCCCGAAATTGCATGCTTTACTTAATCATGTGGCCAAGTCTAGAGGTAATGGAGACCAAGAAATGTAAACATTATTTCATTTACAGTTGGAGTTTTGTTACTAAGTAAAAAGCTCTTTCATAAATATAATTTTATTCAAAATCCATAGCAGTTCTCTATAGGACGAAAGGAAGGTTTTATTTCTACTCTAGAGATAAAGAAACTGAGGTTCAAAAAGGCTGAGTATCTCTGTTCAAGCACCACTTCCTCTACAATAACCCTGACTAAGTAAAATCTCTTTTTTATGAGTGTTTATAGCACCCTGTGCCTCTCCTTCATTGGGTTGTAATATTTACTATTGCATTTATTTGTGTGATTAGTTAAATATTAAATTTGTCTTCTCCACAAGAGTGTACATTTCACTGAAACATGGACTGCTTTTGTTTTTGCTCACCCTTGTAATCTCCGACACTTTCCACAGTCTAGTTTATTAGTATTCAATAATATTTTATGAATAAATTAATGAAGTCATAGTCTTCAATATTGATGAAATAATATCCAAAAAGCACCAAGCCATTGAAGTGAATATGGCCTTCCAAATCTTAGCTCTTCAAATATTTTGAAAAAAACTTTATCTCAAGTCTATTTATGGTGAAAAATCATGCAGTCTCATACGACATTTAAAATACTCTTCTGCTGAGTTATAATTCAGATTTTTAACTCAGTCATCGGGAAGGAAATAATCACTCACAAATCATAAAAGAGGAAGTTTGTTTAACAAAGTATTTTCATTTATTCATTTATTCAATTATTTATGATTTTTTTCAATAAATACTTTTTAGTACCTCCTATGCATTTAAAATCACATTAGGTGCTGTATGGAATAGAAAATTAACTATAAAATTCATCCCAGTCTCAGGATTATTATAATTGATTTTAAGAGACTAGAAAATCTTATGTTATTTTTTGAAATGGAAGATGATAAGATGATTAAGTTCCAAAAGTATTGCTCAGGGGATTAATCTTACTGGGCATTTATTGCAGATTGAAATTGTTAGATGTAGTTTCATGGAAAAAGCCAAGGAGAAACAGGACAAATCAAGGACTGATTCTAGAAACTGCAAGTAAGTCTGGGACAACTAATGAAAGCATAGCAATGCAGTTGGGAGAAAGAATGAGGTGACGATGAAGAGGTAGGCAAGGCCAGATCACAAAGGCTCTTACGTTCTCTTAATCCTGAAATCTGTTGGAAGCAATGGCATAATTTTCCCCTTAAGTCACCTAGAAATAATGTAAATGATAGAATGGGATATGTTAGGGTGGCAATAGCATATAGAAGGCAAGGAAATGAGCTATGAATACTCATTAGATGTGAGACATCAGAATATAGAAGGTACAATTCTTGGATATTGAGTGAACACTGATGAGGGGGAAGGCATTGAGTAAGATGTACAGATATAGTACAAGTCCTAGGATTCTTGTCTCAGACATTAGGAAGAAGATGGTGCCATTTTCTGAAAAACGGAAAAAAGAACTGTAGAGCATGCAAATTTATGAGAGAGGATAAATCATTCATCTTAAGTACATATAGATCGCGGTAGTAGTGGAAGATGCAATGGCAGATATCCATGTGGCAGTTGAAATAAAAAATAAATAAAATAGAAAAAATATAAATAGACCACACAAGAAAAAGAATTGGTACAAAGTAGAACAGGAGAGTAGATACGATTTGAAAGTCATCAGCAAATGGAAGGCATTTAATGTTAAATTTAGATTAAGTCACACAGGGTCAATAGGCAGTTTGAGAAGAACAGAAAGATGAGGAAAGAATCCTTGAGAATACCAAGAGTTGTGGCTTGAACAGAATTATAGGAGATTGGGAAGGCTTGGTCCAGATATATGAAGATAAACTGATGAGCCTAATGACGGCAAAACCAAGACAGGATAGAGTGTGTGAAAGAAGAGATAGTTAACAGTGTCAGGTGCTGCCGAAAGTTCAAATATGTAAGGACTGAAAATAAAATGTCAGATTCGGCAATTAGGAAATTATTGATAACTACTGTGAGAGCAATTTCAGTTGGATGACAGGCAGAAAGCAGTTTTCAGTCTGTTGAAGTGGAACTGGCAGGTGAGGAAGCCAGTTCTTCAGTGAGAAGAGATTAATTTTTTAAAAGTTTATCTATAAAGGCAAGGTAAGTTATAGGCTGTGTGACACAGGGAGGGCCTTTTTATTTTAACATGGCAGAATGGAGAATGAGTATTTACTGGGAGGTACAAACTGATAGAAAGAAAACCGTTGATTTAACAATATTCTTAAAGAATTAGGAAGAGATGGGATCCAAAATATAGGTAGAGTTATTTGTTTCAAATAAAATACTGTGAAATTGAAGGAAAATTGTTAAATGCAGAACCCAATTTGTAAGAGATAACAAAGGAAATTACTGCCTGATGCTCTCAATGTCCTCAATAAAACTGAAGTTACAATGGAAAGGATTTGGTACTCGGTGGCACAAGGAAGGGAGAATTGGGTTAGTGGAAAAGAAGCACAGAGCTCTATGGGGTGGGAGTCATGAAAAGGTGGAGAAGATGAGGATCTTCTATGATCGATGTTGGCAGAGTTGATATTAAAAATACTTAACTGATACAGCATGGATCCTGTCAATCAGAGTATACAGAACATAGTCAAGAATGTTGGGTTTGGGTCTTGGAAGCTCTCTCTGGGCTAGATATTAACCCTTCCGTGTGTCATTGGGAGGTTCAGTGTTCCCACAGTGAAGGCTTGGTTAGCTAAGTCAGTGAGCATGGGGAAGCCTTGCTATAGCGGTTATTTTTCAAATTGTATGCAGTAATTTTATTATTTTGATAATTAGTATGGTCATACTTGTATGTACTGACTCAATAACAGCCTTTGTTGTTGGCCAACGATAACAGAGACTCAATCGAGCCTGTATATTTCAGTTACAATCTGTTTCCTATTCCATATTGTAACTGCCAGGCTCACACTCTAGAACTTGTTAGTCAACTGCAGCATCAGCTCTGAATTTTATATTTCTAGCATTCCACTCTAGGACAAACATTTCTTGGATTTTTAGCATATTCCTTTTTGTATTCCCATTCCAAGATTATTGATCTACATTAGGATTTTAAATGCATTGGCTCTCTTGTCTTTTCATCATTCACTCCCTCAACCCATGTCCTCACTTTCTTCCTACCCAGCTTAGATTCCATGGCCCAGCATTTAAAAAAAACAACAACAACAACAAAAAACCATATTTCCCTTCTCCCTCTCTCCCTCTGAAGAACTAACATGGTAAAACCCTTACTCCTATTAATCACAATCCCCTACCTACTTCTTCCTCTGTACTTGAGCAGCTAATCGTATTGGGAGGAAAAGCACAATCATGCTAATTTGTCGGAATTTTAAATCACAAATTCACTGAAGATTCTTACCATTGCTGGACAAACATACAGAATCTCCCTAATTCCTTAACTCTCCCACTCTACCTAACCACTAACCATGTCACATATTTCCCCCCTTTTCTGATGAAACTTTTAAAGCCCTCTTTTGCTTCTCATTTTCAGCTGATGCCTTTATTTCTCAATTCATTGATTACTCCACATGCTGTGGCAAAGACCGCATATAGTCAAATTAGCCTTGAAAATCTCTTAGAAGGTTCCACATTGGAAACTAACACGTCCACTGTTAAGCAGTCTAATAGAACCAGTTTTTCCTCTAGCATAGACACTTTCCTCAGTTTCATATTCGATAAAATATATAGCCTATATTTAAGTCCTTATCATATGAAAAATATCTGTCTTCAGACATTATAATGATACTTTCCAAAACTAGATGCTCACACTATGAGAGGTATATGGGAAGTGACTTCAGCTGGGGAAAGAACATATTTACCTCTCCTGTCTCATTTTCATTCCAAGACATAAGCACTTTGATATGGTAGGACAAATGTTTATACTATATAAATTTGTATCTTTATAGCTTTTTAGTCTCTAATTTTTTTTTGGAGAACAGGGGCTGCTTAGTGTGAAAATGTTAGTTCACATTATATAACAGATGTATCATGTGACCCCACTAAAAAATATGATGCATTTTATGCTTCTTGTTAAATGTGATAGTCTTATTAAGATGCTTAGCCCAGTCAGTGCCTGGCATATAGTAAACAATAAATGTTAGTTATTATTAGTAGTAGCATTAATATTCAAGAGTTTATGTTACAACCAAGTGGAGAGGACATGTGACTATAAAGATAAATGATGGCATATGATAAATACTTAACAACTATTATAGGTGCTTAGAGCAGGGAGAGATCACTATCAGATGCTTCCTCAGTGATTAAATTTGAAATGTGCATAAAAATGCATACAATTACAAGAACAAAGCTAGCATCTGTGAACCAACAGTTCAGATAAGATACAGGACAACATTAGAGATAATTTCTGAACCATTTCCAAAAAAATAAGCCACAAAATGAAAGTTTACATGCATATGCGTTATGGTTTTCAAGAAATATTTATCTTTATTATCTCATTTAATCGTCATGGGACTTAGTTGATGGAAGGGTAGGTATTCTTGTCTTCATTTTACTAATGAAGAAATTGTCCCTTGGAGAGTGTGACTTGCCTACCCTTCTTCACTCAGTGGTAGAGCTAGAAAAGAGCTTATACATAGTGGTTCTCATACTGAAAATCCAGGGCTCTATCCATTGTATTCTTTCTGTCTCTCCTGCTATGATGATTCAAAGAGAACAAAGTGTGCTGAGATAAGAACTAGTGAACTTAATATATTGCTTAAAGTACTTTGTTGTGTTGACAAAGTTCATTTAAAAAGAATGAGAAAATCTTTAAAAGTTGTGTAACCATCAATACTTTATTCTGTTAACTAGACATGCTGGTATCATCTTAATTCAAATATTTGTAAGCAGAAAAGAGATGCTCATTTTTATTCATGATGCTTTTCTTATCCCATCTGGCACAAGCAATTTCCTTTTGTGTGCCTTTAAACCATGTTATAAAAAAAAATTAATTTCACCCTGAGGGCTTTCACTATGAATCTCACAACTTTCATTCTGGTTATTTCTCATCATCAGTAACAAATTGTTCTTGAGGGGGGAATTGTCTTGTCAATTCTTCTAGTTTAGCCCATCAGATTTTCTATTAGGTCTTGCCACTAACAAATGCCTTTGGTTTTTCTTTTTCCAAAGTTGTTAGCAGCTATTATAATTATTTTATCATAAGAACATGGTTTGCATTGTGTATATTTATTAATTGGAAAATTACCTTTTCAAATTAGTATATAATGAGAATGATTATGTCTACTGTCACTTAGACAAGTGATAAATAAAAAGTCATTTCAACTAAATGTATGTGATTAATAATTTAAAACATAAATGTGTGTTTTATAATTGTTTAGCTGTACTTCTTGCAGTTTTCTTGATGATTTCACTAGATGATTAGAAAGATCTGCTGATGCATAACCTCAGCTTCCTAAAGGTCTTTGGGAGATGAAAGATAAAAAATAGAAAAGTGTTATTTTAGTAATTCTTTCTTAATTCACTACTCTAAGTAAGACACAGATTTGTTATCAGGGACATAAAGGTAGAAAAGGCATCACTCCTGGTCAGTCAAAAAATGTCACATATCAATAACTACTATTTATCCAACATTGCATAAGGGGCAGAACTCTAGGTTTTTTCACAATGTACATAAATATTTTCTCATTTAAATCCCATACCAATCCAGGGAGGAAAATACACTGTAAAGAATGTGCAATTCATAAAACTTACTAAAGTTATAGACTTAGGAAGTATCAGGTGGATTCAGGATATGGACTTCAGTCTTTCTTTCTCTATCTATCTCTCTCTTCCTCTCACTACTATGAGATAAGAGCCATAGCAATGGTGGAACCACCATGCTGTAGAAGTATGGTAGAGTCACTGCCTCACTATTTTGGGCCACTTCTACTCAGAAAGATCTGATTTTGAATGCTAATCAAAGAAAACCCTATACTCAGAGCTCACCATTTTTCTAACATACTCTATCATTAGAATATCCTGGAAGCAATATCAGTGCCCATGGCATCCCCCTCCACAAATCACCAGGCATTGCTGAGGCTTTTGGTCAGAGCTTCCAGAGGTCATCATGTTCTGTGTAAGCCGAGAGCCGTGGTCACTTAAATTCCCTCTGCAGTATCATATTCAGTCTTTAATTCAGACAGACAGACAGACACATTTTTTGCTTTAACTCTGTGCCAGGAACTGAACCAAGAGATAAATGAGAGATTAAAACATGATACTTGACCTCAGAAGTTTTAAGGGAAAATACGCTATAAGCTCTTGTTAATGAGGATGAATAGCATACTAGAAATTTATTTGGAGATAAATAGCATTTTTTTTCTTATTACAAATGTCCAAAGACTAAACATTCTCAGATGTACAAGAATGTTCTGCCTTTGTTGCTTTGGGGTGGGGGACAAGAGATGAAGAACAGGAGAGGGACCTAAAAAATGTTTAAAAACTTAAAACAATTTCTAAAAATATTTATTAAAATTGAATTAGAGAGGCATCTCTTAGAAGTACAGACCAAAATGGACAGATTAGATTTACATCCTAATTTAATCTTATCAGTTTAAAACTGTGGTGGCAAATAATTTATCTACTTCTCTTAGATTCAGTTCCTTATCTGAAAAAAAAAAATGTTAATAATGACATCTACAGTTTTCCTGTTGTATGTATGATGCTAGAATGAAATAATAAGTGTTACATGCTTAAGACTGTGTAGCACATATTGAGGGAGCATGTACACATGTCCTCATAGAATTAGTATTTAAAATTTCAGGACATGTGTAATTTACCTTCTGAGATTCTGACTCATGTAAGATACAGGATATCAAGCTGTTTTGACCATTATTTAAGATAAATATATCTAATATTTATACATAAGGAAGGGAATAAGACATCAGAAATACTAGCTTGTGTATTCCTAGGACTGATGAAGTATCAGGATAATGCTGCTTTTTTGTGTTTTGGTTTTTTTTAATCATAGAGTTGTTATAAATTCAAGCTGGAAAACCTCATACATTCAATATAAGCCTATATTTACATGGACTAGACCAGCATGCTCCTATTTGCTGATGTGAGTGGGTTGTTATTTTGTAAATGCCTATGTCACTACTCTACTGTGGGTTTCTCACAGCAGGGACCATGACTTCTCTCTTTGACTCCTTAGTGCCTGACGTATAGTAGGTGCTCGTTAAGTGCTAGCTAAAGAGAAATTGATAACTTTTACCTATTTAAACATTCTAAGTTTCTTTTTTTATGACATGTACATACAGGACATAATTTTAGTTTCTAATCACAACATAATAATGAGAATTACTGAGAAAAATCACACAACTGGGGAAATTGATGTAATTAATGTCATTTAAAATTCATCAGCACTATGATCACCAACCTCTAATAAATATTCACTTACATCTTACAAACTTGCTCTATTTCTCCAAGAAGCTTGTTTTTTTCCTATTCTTTACTCAGCTACTTATTTTTTATTACTTTTCACATACCCCGACCACTTTATTCTGGTGACCTTGCCTCATAATTCACAGATAAAATAGAAGTCATAGTATGGAAAGCCCCTCCTCTTCCTATCACTGAGTCAACAAACCTACCTGACTCTACACCTGTCTTCTACCCTTTAGATACAATGGAGAAGGTATGTCCCTCCCCACAGTGAGCTGACGTCATTCCTTCACACGCATTCCATGTCCCTTTGCCACTCACCATTTCAAGGGCTTTCCTTCCTGATTAGTCTCCCTCTCTTCTGCATCATCAGTCTCTGCTTCTGTACCGAATTATTCCTAGAAGCATGCAAAGATTGTCCACTATCACCCATCTGTAAACAATATTTCTTTACTCCTTTCCCTGTTCCCTATTTCTCTGCTCCCTTTCATAGCCAAACTTCTTAGAAGAGATGTCAACACACACTGTCTATACTTCTTCTCCCAGCTATTTACTCTTCAGCTCATTGCTATTTAGCTTCCACCCCACCATTTCTCTAAAACTATTCTTGTTAAGGTCCTCAATGACCCCATGCTTTCTGTTCTCACCCTGCTTCTTGGAATCTACAATGCCACTTGACTTTTATTACAATACCACTGACTTTTCTCCTATCTCTGCATATTCTTTCTCAGTCTCCTTGGTTTTCCTACATTCTACCACCTTTTCTCTCTACACTCCCACATATATGTGTTAACAACTCCTTAGTATATATGTAGCCCAAACCTTTTTCTCTTCTATAACTCTATGAGTCTAAGTTCATGTAACATATAAACGGTGAAATGTATGTTTTTCCTTTAAGATTTATTCTTCTCTCTACCTTTCCTATTTCAATAAATGACATGACCACCACCCAACTGCTTAAGCCACAAATCTAAACATCATTTTAAATGCCTCCTCCTTGTTCATGTCTTACATTCAGTCTATCAACAAATACTTTCTATACTTTGAAAAGTAATCCCTTCCCTTTTTATTTCCCTGCCACCATCCTTCACCAGCTCACCATCATCTCCTACCTGGACAACTGCAGTAATTCTCCTACTAGGGCACTCTTATTTTCTTATTTTGCCCCCAGTTCTCAAAGCATTCTTCACACATCAGCCAATAATCTTTTATAAAAACCCAATCATATTATGAGACTTCTCTGCTTAAAACCTTCCTATGTAATTCCACTTTATTTATAATAAATATAAATTGCTTATAATGGCCCACAAGGAACGTCATGATTGTGTTTACATTTCCCAGGTCATCTCAGCCATTCCCTGCCTTGCTCACTATAGTTGAACCATGTAGGACTTCTTTCGATTTATGAAACGACAAAACTCATTCCCCAAAATGCTCTCCCTCTTGCTCTTCATATGGTTAAATGCTTTATATCCTCTAATACTGCTTTCTCAGAGAGAAAATTGAAACATTAACTTACCATCTTACCAAGCAGCATTTCTCATTTCCTATTAATTATCATAAAAACATCCTTCATAGGATTTTTTTCATTTGTCATAGTCATTGGTCATATGCATCAGTTGACTTCCCTGTTGCCAATCCAATAATTATTTCTTAATGTTCTTCTTGCTCACTTTACCAGCAGCATTTGACTGAGTTTATTGATCCCTCTTCCTTGAAATATCTTACTTACCTTTCAGGCAGTGGTATACTGGAGCCCACTTTGCAAGAGACAACCGTTAAATTTTTAGAATTTTGCAAGCCTATTGTTGAATAATTCATAACTTAAAATCGGCCATGGTGGAAGTATTTATACCACAGTAATTGGCAAGCTCTACAAATCAGGGCCTTTATTTTGAGACAGACGTTTTTAAACATTTACCATCACACCATTGACTCCAGGACATTGCCCTCTTAGTTCTTCTGCTTTGCAACATTTTCTTGATCTTTCAACACTGGAGTACCCCAGGGCTCTCAGTTCTTGGACCTCTTCTCTTTTTTTTATCTCTCCTCGTTCTCCGGGAGATCTCACCCACACCCATGGTTTTTAATACCGTCTACTTGTTGATGACTCCAAAATTTATCTCTAGCCTGATTTTCTGCCAAAACTCAAATTCCACTTATCCAACTACTTTGTTAACATCTTCACTCCAGTGTCAAAACAAGCATTTAAAACTTAAGATTCTGAAACCAAATATTTGGTTTGCCACCCCTCCCTTAAATATGCCTCTTCAAGAGTCTTCCCCCTGTCTCTAGCCAAAATCTTGAAGTTTACTTGACTTTTTTAGATTTTACACCCTATATCCAATCTTTTCCAATCTATATCCAAGTCTTTTTTGATTCTACCTTCAAAATATAGCCTAAGTCTGACCATTTCTCACCATTTCCATAGTTGCTTCTTTAAAGCATTATAATTTCTTGTCAAATTTTTTTCAGTGGCCTCCTAACTAGTACCCCATTCCACCCTTGCCTGTGAACAATCTATTCTTCACTCATCAGCATTAAATATCTTCATGGCTTTCTGCTTCATTTAGTGCAAAATCTGAAGTGATCACTAGGACCCATAAAGCCTTATGCAGTCTGGCCTCTGTTATCTGTCTGACCTTGTTACTTCCACTGTTGTTACCATTCCCCAGGCTCCAGACACACTGGTCTCATTGCTGTTCTTGTGAGTTCTAAGAACCCTCCTTTGCACCTACTGTCTCCTCAGACTAGAATATTCACTGACTGAAAGCCTACAGGGTTTACTTCCTTCAGTTCTTTACTTAAATGTCACTATCAGAAAAGACTTTCATGGTCACCCCCAAATACTTTTATTTTTATTTTATAGCCTTTATCAAAATATGCCATATTAACATACTTATGTGTTTATTGTGATTCCCTCCATTACAAAATAAGCTCCAAGAGGGCAGAGCCTTGTTCTGTTCTAATTACTGCTGATTCCCCAACTCTTAGCACCATGCCTGTGTGACCCTTAGTAATACTTATTGAGTAAATAATGAATTAATTTTTTTGTTTACTTGTTTACTTTATTCTGAGTTAAAAGTAAAAAATCCCTAAGAGCCTACCAAAAATATTATGTACCTAAATTATCACAGAAGCTGTTGATAAACCTCTAATAACTTGCTTGATACTTCCACTCAATTTTCCCAACAGAACTGAACTCAAGATGTCGAAATGCATCTTTCTGACTTTACTGTTTCCATAAGAGCAATTTGATCCTTTCAGTCCTGCAAATTTAAATATTTAAAGCCTCCTTTCACTTTTTTTCTTCTACTTTATTGTTAGGTCATATCAATAGATGCCAGATTTTAAATTATTACTTCTGAAGACTCTTTGCCTCTTTCTTTCCATTCCCATTTTCATCATACTAGTTCAGACTTTCTTATTTGAACTGTTTTAGTCATCTTCTCACTATTCTCTCAGTCTTTACCTCTGAGTGTATTTTTAATCACATTAACTAATTAATCACTGTAACTCATAGCTCTTGCACTCGAATCTTTACTATATAAAATTATCTATTTTAGCTACATTGACCATATAAATTATTATCCAAATAGGGACACTATTGAGAGTGTAAAGGGCACTATTATTAATTACATTGGGATAGCAGGTATGGGCCAGAACTGTTCAGGCAAACCAAGATATATGGTCACCTTGACTTTTACAGGGACTGTTGGGTGCATATGCAACAATCATTCCTCCCTTCCTTCTGAAAGAAAAGCTATTTTTTCTAGCATCTACTCCTCCCTGACATGATTTAGTGATATAAATTCAATCATCTTAGCCCACATGGACATTCCACTCCTTTCGTTAGTATTTAATTTAGGAAGGAGCATGTGATCTAATTTTAGCCTGTGAAAGGTGAGAAGTAGTCTGCCAGGGAAATGGATTTCTGAAAAGTGTTTCTACACACATATAAATGCAGTTCTTATTCTTCTGCTGATTGATGTCTTGTCTGCATTTGATGTCTGAAACTACCATAGGCAGCTTGTGATTATGAGGTAGCTAGAAGAAGACAAAGCTGACATCCTAGCTTCAGCAGAGAAAAAAATAAAAAGAACTTGCTTCTTTGATGATATCATTGAGATATTGAATTAACCAAAAGCAGGGTACTATTCTGCTTGTGTGGGATAATAAATTTTCCTCTTTATTTAAATAAGCCGAGGCAGAGTTTTCAATGACTTTCTGCTGAAAGCATTCCCACTTGATGCAAGCTAAATACAAATCTTTCTCTCTCTGGTTTTTAAGATTTTTTTATCTTATTGCCCATTCCCCAACTACAACCTCTTTCAATATACTTCACTTTTAAGCCTAACTGGAAGACTACAATCTCCTTTCAGAAATATTTTTTGACTTCTCGTGACCATTTCTTTGCATAGGCCGCCCCTTATTTCAGAAGTACCTTCTGTTCATTTCTGCATGCTAAAATCTTTAGGATCCACTCATCTCAGATCTTATCTCCCCATAAAGGATTTCTAATTCTTGACATAGTTCTTGTCCTTTTTCTTTCGAACCCATGTTGCAATGAGTTCATACTTCTCTCATGACACAGATTTGACCTCCATCCTATAGTATTATTCAAAATCTTCCCCCTTATACTTACTCTTCTCTGTATGCTTTAAATACCTGATACATGGTTTTGCATATGCAGGAAATATTTCTTAAGTTGAATTGTGAAAATATTCACTATCTCTAGTTATTAGTAAGTTAAGTAATATTTTCTTATAATTTGCAAAGTATCAAACTTAGAACAGTTGAGCTTCTGTCCTCAAATCACTAATTTAGGATAAAAAAATAGGAAAAAAATGAGTATCTAATGATTAACACTTTTTTTGATTGACAAACACATGTTGCAAATAATGAATACTTCTTTTGCACACATCTGTACTAAGTAACTAGTTGGCCAAAGTGATTATTTTATTGTTAGTGTTTTTCTACAATATATATCAGATACTTTAAAGAGATAAATGAAAGTTTGCCCTACACAATGCCAAATTTTTTTATTGAATTAAAAAGAATAGGAAATACAGAAACATGTATCAGTTTCCGGTAATACTTCTTACTCAAGAGAAACGCCTCTGGTTTAGCATGTTAATATTTCAAACAGTCTTGAAATTCTACTATTCCTGTTCCAGTTCCTTTGTTTTAAAAAACTAAATTTAGCAAGAGAGAAAGGGAAGGAGAGGCATGAAAGGATTTAAACCTATCAAGTGCCTAATATATGCCACATAATATATTAAGAGCTATGTGTACATTTTCTTATTTTACCCTCAGAACAATCCCACAAGATAGATATTTTATCTGCAGTTTACTAATGAGAAATCTGAGGCATAGAATTGTGTTTACAAATACAGTTATTAAATGATAGAGCCAGGATTTGAATCCAGGTATTGGTTAACTAAACCCAGATCATCTTCACCAAATACATAGGCAACTTAATATTTGGATTAAAGGTCAAAAATTATGTTTAGTAATATGAATTTATAAGATGAAAACTGAACTCACAAGTTAAGAGAAGCAGCAAATGCCCATAAATAATATAATATAAAGAAAAATCCAATAATATCATATGGAGTACAGAATTGAAATGCTAAAGTGTCTGAATTTAGATTTCCCTAAAGGACTTGGGTGTGGGTAAATTATTCACAAAATGGGTATAGACAGCACAAGTGAGAGTGCAGAGTGAGATAGGAAAGGGCAAAACACCAGTAAATAGTCTTAGCAAATAGATATGATGGCAACTGATGCTTAATCCCATTGGGATTTAGGTGGAGTGTATTTCACAATTACTCTGCCAGGGGATAGGAAGCTGGGATAATTACCTATCCACTAGCATCTCTTGTTTAAGGATTATCCCTGAGGGCAGTGGTGGGGGCAGGGAGTAAATCCCCAACACTTCAGGGCTTCCTTGTACTTTTGACATGGGCACTGGAGAAAGCTCTATGGCAGAGAAGCAGAGATGTGAGCACTTGAGATGGGAAACTGTCAGACTGCACATGCACAGGACCTGTCCACAACCAGAGGGGAAGCGGGTGAGCAACAACACAGTCAGCCACATGTGGGAATGTAAAGAAGAGACTGTTGAAGGAATATTGAGGGTATCGGGGTAGGCATCGGAGAGGAGATGACATGAATGGGCTTTGAAGGATGAACAGAATTTAACTCAGCTAGATGTGGCAAGAAAAGTAGAGTTGAGTTTTGTTCAATTTCAGTTGACCTCAAAAGTCAAATTAAAAACTACAAGCCATTTGTCCCACCATTCCCTACCACAATTCCAAACCCTCCCTGATTTTATCTACTGATTTTCCATAGCAGTTATAAACATACTATGTTATTTACTTATTTGTTATATTTATTGTTTACTGTCTATACTACTCATCTTCGCTAGAATATAAGTTTCAGTAGGATAGGACTATTTGTTTCTTTTATGCACAAATGTATGCTAACTGCTGAGAACAGGGCCTGGCGCTTCAGAGTTGTTTAATATTTGTTAAATGAAATAATGAGCCTGATCATTCAGCTCTTAAGTTACTGGATGGCTATCTCTAAGTTTAATGACAATGGAGAATCTGAACGGAAAAGAAGAATTAATGAATTCTGTGTGGGGCCCACTTGAATCTGAGGTACCTATGAGACATCCCAGTCATGTTTCAATACAATGAGAAAGGAGAAGGGCAGGAACTGATGCTCGATTGGCACTCTGTTTTCATTTTTTAACTTGATATTCAGATCATACATTTGGTACATTTTCAAGGATCTTTTTCCTTAGGAAATCATCTATATTTATGGTATTAATATACTCTGGCAGGCACAATAATCTCACATTTTTCTGGCATCATCTATCCTTAAGGGCCTCTAGGCTTTTGTGCTGAAAAGTTATTTCTCATATAGTTTTGCATTTACTTCCTTAAACTGAGAACATCTGTCCCAGGAGCTGATTCTGTTTGGCGGCTCCCACTCAGTCAGTTGGACCTTTAACATCACTACTAAACTCATGAATCTGCTTTCCCTGGGACTCACTCTTCTGCCCTAATATCTCACAAAATTTTCCTCCAACAATGGGTTGTACTATGACATACAGTCTTTAGAGGTAGACACTGTCCTTTGATTTTGTCTCACAGGCAGTCTTACAAGCAAGATTATCTATTTTATAGCTAGAACTGACACTTATGCTGGATGATCAGACAGAAGAAATAGTTTCCCAATGTGGTAGCCAACATCTGCTTCTGACATTAAGTTTACACTTGTTTCACCCTAATAAAATGAAATTCAGTTACAGACATACCTCAGAGATACTGTGGGTTTAGTTCCAGACCACTGCAATAGATCAAATATCGCAACAAAGTGAGTCCCACAAAGTTTTTTGTTTCCCAGTGCATATAAAAGTTATATTTATAATATGCTATAGTCTACTAAGTGTGCAACAGCATTATATAAAAAATGTACATACCTTAATTTTAAAATACTTTATTGCTAAAAAATGCTGACCATCATCTGAGCCTTCAGCAAGTCTTAATCTTTTTGCTGGTGGAGGGTCTTGCCTCAATGTGGATGGCTGCTAACTCATCAGGGTGGTGGTTGCTTAAAGTCGGGGTAGCTGTGGCGATTTCTTAATATGCAACAGTGAAGTCTGCCACATCAATTGACTCTTCCTTTCATGAATGATATTTCTCTGTAACATGTGATGCTGTTTAATACCATTTTACTTACAGTGGAACTTCTTTTTCCAAATTGGAGTAAATTCTTTCAAACCCTGCCACAGCTTTACCAACTAAGTTAATGTAATATTCTAGATCTTTTGTTGTCATTTCAGCAATCTTCACAGCATTTTCACCAGTAGCAGATTACATCTCAAGAAACCATTTCCTTTGTTCATCCAAAAGAAGCAGCTCCTCATTTGTTCAAGTTTTATCGTAAGATTGCAGCAATTCAGTCACATCTTCAGGCTCTACTTCTATTGCTAGTTCTCTTGCTATTTTTTACCATATCTTTAGTTAGTTACTTTTGCCACTGAAATCTTGAAACCCTCAGAGTTATCCATGAGCATTAGAATCAAATTCTTCCAAACTCCTTTTAACTAATGTCGATATTTTGACCTTTTGTTCTTCCCGTGAATCGTAAATGTTCTTAAAGGCATCTAGAATGGTGAATCCTTTCCAGAAGGTTTTCAATTTACTTTGCCCAGACTGATCAGAGGAATCACTAACTATGGCAGCTCCAGACTTACAAAATGTATTTCTTAAATATTGTCTTAAAAGTTGAAATTACTCCTTGATCCGTAGGGTATAGAATTGATGTTGTGTTAATAGGCATGAAAACATTACTCTCATTGAAAGACTCCATCAGAGCTCTCAGGTGACCAGGTACATTGTCAATAAGTAGTAATATTTTTAAAAGAATCTTTTTTGCTGAGTTGTAGTTCTCAACAGTGGGCTTAAAATAGTCACTAAACCATGTTGTAAACATACGTGTTGTCATCTGGGCTTTGTTGTTCTATTTACACAGCACAGGCAAAGTAGAGTTACCATAATTCTTAAGGGCCCTAGGATTTTCAGAATAGTGAATGAGCACTGGCTTCAACATAAAGTCACCACCACCTGCATTAATTGACCTTAACAAGAAAATCAGCCTGTCCTTTGAAGCCCTGAAGCCAGGCATTGACTTCTCTTTAGCTGTGAAAGTCCTAAATGGCATCTTCTTCCAATATAAAGCTGTTTCGTGTAGATGGAAAAAATGTTTTTTTTGGTGTGGCCACCTTCATTATCTTCGCTAGATCTGGATTACTTGCTAAAGCTTCTAAATCAGCACTTGCTGCTTTACCTTGCATTTTTATGTTATGGAGATGGCTTCTTAAACTTCATGAATCAACCTCTGCTAACTTCAAACTTTTCTTCTGCGGCTTTCTCACCTCTCTCAGCCCTCATGGAATTGAAGAGAATTAGGGCCTTGCTGTGGATTAGCTTTGGCTTAAAAGCAATGTTGTGACTGTTTTAATCTTTTATCCAGATCACTAAAACTTTCTCCATATAAGCAACAAGGCTCTTTCACTTTCTTATCATTCATGTTTTTACTGAAGAGCACTTTTAATTTTTTCCAGATTTTTTATTTTGCATGTTTGGTTAGAGACCTAACTTTCAGCCTACTCAGCTTTTGACATACTTTCCTCACTAAGCTTAATCATTTCCAGTTTTTGATTTAAAGTGAGAGATGTATGACTCTTTCACTTAAACACTCAGAGGCCATTGTAGGGTTATTAATTGGCCTAACTTCAATAGTTTTGTGTCTCAGGGAATAGGAAGGCCCAAGGAGAGGGAGAGAGACAGGGAGCTGCCTGTCAGTAGAGTAGTCAGAACACTCACAACATTAATTGACTAAGTTCTCCGTCTTATATGGATGTGTTTTGTGGCACCCCAAAACTATTGTAATTTAAACATTAAAGATCACTAATCACAGATCACCATAATGCATATAATTATGGAAAAGTTTGAAATATTGCAGGAATTATTAAATGTGACACAGAGACACAAAGTGAGCAAACCCTGTTGGAAAACTGGTGTTATTAAACTAGTTTGACAGAGAGTTGCCACAAACCTTCAATTCGTAAATAAATGCAATATCTGTAATGTGCAAGAAAGCAAAGGTCAATAAAATGAGGTATGCCAAATTGTGAAAATTTTTGTGTGAATTAAGCCCAATCCTGTCTGATCTCAGAAGCTAAGCAGGGTCAGACCTGGTTAGTGCTTGGATGGGAGACCACTTAGGAAGACCAGGTCTGTAGGTGTAAAAAATAATTTAAAAAAAAAAGAGAGAAAATTTTTTGTTCTCATTTTTATGTTAATGAAAAGAAATGGTTTGTTAAGCAAATTAATAGAGGGAAACCATTGTGAACCGAATGCTTACAGTTTGTAACTAATTCAAAAAAGAAATTACTTTCAAGCAAGCTCAAGTACTTTAGAAGTATCATTTACATATAAATACCTGGGATGATAGGCTAATTACAATTGCTTTTATTTGTTCATTAAACCCATTTCTCTAAAACATTCTCTTGAACTACATTTTCATATTCTATCATCTAGTTTCCTTGAAAGTAAAACAATTGAGTTTTTTAATATTCAGTAATTGAGGTTTGTCACTAATTATGCTTCCAGCAGTGCATTTACCAGCTATGAAGCAACATTATCAGAATAAAATGTCAAAATTCCAGAGGTAAGTCTCAACACCAAGAAATTCCAGGTTTTATAGGGTTGTTTGAAAAGAAAGTATAAACACTGAGTGGATATGATTATGCCAGGAGCTGCAAATTCTTCTCTTGGACAATGGGAAAGCCATAGCTATGTAAAGCAATTCTTTCAAAGAACCCTTTGCCTTTAGGTGATAGAGGAGCAAACATAAAAATTTACCACCCCTTGATGACTTTCTCCACGTGTCTCATTGCCTGACCACTGATGTTTCTATTGCTTATCTTACACTGCACACTCTAATGTCTTTTAATCCTAATAATTACAATGGCTAAAAGGCACCTTTTATGAATATTATGTGGCTCTATTCCTCTTTCCAATTCTGATTCTTCCTCTACTTCAGCCAGAAGTCCTCCATTTTCATTTACTTAACATGAGATTGAAGAAAGAATATGAAAAACATGTCTTTAGTGTTTGTCCTAGTAATCAATGTGATGCTTTTAGTTTTTGCATTTAACTGTGATATACCTATATAATACCACCCTTTGGTATATAGATGCAAAGAATGAATTTTTCTACTAGGAATAGTTATTGATACCAATTTTCCTTTGCTCGCAAGTTTTTTTTTTATTCTACAAAGATAATTATCGTGAACTGAAGAACAGATGGGAAATAGAAAGCCATATCGAGGGCAGTTATTGACTCCTACTCTAGGGTGAAATTAGAGGACTGCAAATGGGTCAGGCTCATCCATGGCTGATTAGTTGTGTCTATGCCCAGATTAGCTCCAGCATCTACTAAACATTGAGCAAGGGAATTCAGTTGTTTGGGTTTGGTTTAAACTCTCTTCTGTGCACTGGCACAGATGAGACATGGTAATATCATGACTCCAACATAGCTTCTAGCATCAAGTCCCCACTTTTGAGTCAGCAAAGAGCCACCGTGCCTTCTCTTCTTTCATCAGGGAACAAATTTTCTCATATGACCCCTTCCTTCCACACACTTTTTTGGCCACAATCAGGTTATATGCTCACTCCTTCACCATCTACTAACATAGGGAGATGTTAGTGAATAGTTTAGCTTAGATTATTCATGCATAATTTCATGAATTTAGCATGCTACCTATTAAATAAAATCATGCTTTTCAAAATAAAAGGAAAGTGGATAAGGACTATGATTAGTAAGCAATCAAAATCGGCTACATCCAGAAATCAAGAAATATCAAAATGGTAGCTGTCCTCCAGATCGAAAATAAATAAAAAGAAAGAGAAATAAATGTTTAAACAGTGACATACATCTCTTCATTTTTAGGAAGGTTCTTCTAACACTCATTCTGAAAGAGGTTTTTGCTGAAATTTGTATTGAATTCCCGTTAGTTATATTTGGATAAAAATATAGAGGGATAGATCAAGATAGTAATACTTTTTTTATGTTTAAACATGGAAAGCACATGCATATAGATGTATCTAATCTTACTTTAAATAGACACCACAGTTCATCTCATGACATACCTCCACGGGTCAGGCATAGTGCATGCAAATAATTATTTGATTTCCATATGACTGGTCATCATTTTGTATTCAATTTAGAAGTATAACCTCTCACATTCTGATGTATGTTTGCGTATACTGCTACCATCTGCTCATTTTATAATCACGGCAAGACCGTGATTATAAAACAATAGTCAGTGGTAGCCAAACAAAGGATAGATGGAACCAAACAAAAAGGGAAGAGAATATCACAGCCCTTAAAAAGGCCAAGTTTCAAAATGCATGATCTCTGTACACATTCTGAATGTCAATATGTGTTTTTTTTTTTTTTACTTGGCCCTAGGTTGAAATTCAATTTCTGTTTTTTAGCAATATGTTATATTGTAAACTATTTTACTTTCATGTAAAGCATTGAACATATCAGACATCCTTGCACATAGATTGTAAATAACAATAAACAATTATATACCAAAAGGCTTAAGTTTCTTATAGCAAATTAACGGTATAATCCACCAAATGTCTCTTACCCCCAGTTATTTTTCTTCATGCACATTCATTCCTCTTGGGTCTGTCTGTTCTAAAATTTACGCTGATAATGAGCTTTTAAACACTGATTTTATATGACACAGGGTCATATTTGAAAGCTTTTTATCAAAATAACTGGAGATGTAATCTTAAAATACACCTCATCAGTGCAGCTGTCTTTAATCTCTGGGGATAAATAGTGACAAATGAGGCTTAGTTTTTGACTTGTTTAGCTGCTGCTGAAAGAGTGGATGTTTTAATGGAGCTTTTAAGTGGATAATAGACATGCAGTGAGCATTCTGAGGTATGATAATGAGCTCTATGTATGGATGCAGGACTATATTTTTCACTGTGTTTCTGCACAAGAATTTACAATTTATAAAAGAATCAGAAGTCTATTTACATGGCCACTGGGATGTGTGCTAAATTTCCTTATGCATTTAAATATCCCTATTTTCACACCCGCTACAACCATTATTTAGTTTGCAGATTCATTAAACTATATAATGTGTTCTTATTAACTGCCAAAGAAATCATGTCAAATTAGGTGTGGATTTTTATTACTTAAAAAAGTAGCACACAATAATGCGACATGCTCAAAATATTTGAATCACAAAATGAGGAGAAAAAACTTTGGATAAAAATCAAGCCTTCAAATTAATATATTTAATGTACTCCAATTATAGGAAACACTAGCTACATTTCAGTATTGGTTTGATGAAAGCAAATCTAGATTCTCTAATTGCTGTAAGTTGACAGACCACATAAATGATTACAACCAGAATATTGGAGCCATGGAATCCTGAAAAAGAAGCAGAAACTCTTGCTCTTGCAAATCTCAATGTGGTTAGTATAGAAGAAAGATAAAATAGACAGAGGTAAAAGTAAAAGCTCTTGGGTGCTCTGACAATAAAATAGCATGGTTTCCTAATAAAACCAACAATTGATTGCCTACACATAAGAATGCGAAAACACATGTACAAGAACGAGGAATTTTATAATGCCTTATATTTCTCATTAGATGTACCCTACAAAGTGTGGGAACATGGTATTCTTGAAATAATATGGACTTCAGTGCCGACAAATCTGAATTCTTGTCCTATGTATGCCACTTCCTACTTATATGATTGTGGGTAGACCACATGTCATCTTTATTCTATGTTCTTCTTATTAAAATGTGGCAGAGTATGTCCTTCTGACTCAACTGATGAGCTGACTTCTATTTATAACCTTACGGAGTCAAGATATTCTGAAAGGCCCTATTAATACTAAACAATTAGGTATTGTATGTATATATATATAATATATATATATGCTTTTTAAAGCAGTACAGTACTCACACGGAAATAAAAACATTCAGTAGTCACCCCCTAAAACAATTTTAAATGGAACTAAAACCAAGAGGTTTGATTGCCTCAAGGACAAATTCCAGTATTAGAGCTGCTGTCGGAAGATCATACATTAAACCAGCCATAAAATATTTGCAAATCAAATCTAACAATATGCAAAATATACATAAAATATATAAAAATGATAAGATATATGCAATTAGGTGACCATATTAACAGACTAAGTACGAAAAACTATATGATTATCTCAATAGATGTAGAAAAAGCATTTGCCAAACTTCCATTCTACAAAAAAAACTAGGAATAGAAAATAATTTCCTTAACAGAGTAAAAGACATTTAAAAATAAACCTATAGCTATTTATTGGTGAGAGACTGAATGCTTTGCTTCTAGGCTTGGGAAGAAAGCAAGAATGTACTCTCTGATCACCCCTAACCAACATGGAACTACAAGTAATGACTAGTGCAAAAAAGCAAGAAATAGAAATAAAAGGCTGACTGGATTGGAAAAATGTATTCACAGAAGACATGCTTGTCTATTTAGAAAATTCCAAAGAAATCTATGAAAATACTTCTAATAACTAAATGAGTTTAACAAGATCATAAGACACAAGGTCTACATACAGATATCAAACATATTTCAAAATACTAGCAATGATGAGACAGGCACAGTATAAATGTTCCCATTCCAAAAGGCAGAAATGGGTAGGAAGAAAGGAGTGATGGATTCCAGTAAGCCCAAAAACTAGCGAGGCAAACTCCTTTAGACCTTAAGGCTCAAGATACCTCTCTGTGGTTTGAGGCTCACCCTTTCTGGCCTGCTGGGGTGGCAACATCACCTCCGTGGCTTTGTTTGGAAGTCATCTGGCTTGTTGAGGTGGTGTCCCTGATCTCTGAATCACCCATGCAGTCCGTCTTCTTTTTTCTTGAAGGATAGACCAAGTTCACAGCCAACTAGCTCTCTGGTCCAGTCTTGTAGGGTCTAAGAAGTCCAATAACCTTCTTTCATTTTGTTCCACATTCTCCATCTTCTTTAGTTAAAGCTGGCAAGTGTCTTCGCTGGTATCATCCCGTTTCTATTTGTGGCCTCTGTTGAGATGGCCGATTAGATCCGTGGTTCACACTCACACTTAATCTCATCAAAAGTCAATCAGACATACCCTTGGTGTTCTCATTTTTTGTAATATGGACAGACTGAAAACTTTCCAACTCTCCAAGTTTTGATTCCTTTTTGCTAAACAATTCCATCTTCAATTTATCACTCTCCTGTCACATTTTATTGTAAGTAGTCAAAAAGAACCAAGCTGCTTCTTTAATACTTTGCTTAGAAATCTCCTCGGCTCAAAATCCAATTTATTGCTTTCAACTTCTGTCTTCCAGAAAACACCAGAACATAAGCATGATTCAGCCAAATTCTTTGCTTCTTTAAAACAGGGATTGCCTTTTCTCCGTTGTCTAATCCATTCCCCATCTCCATCTGAGACCTCATCAGAATGGCCTTTACCATTCATATCTCTACTAACATTCTGTACATGATTATGAATGCATTTTTAAGAAGATAGAAGCTTTTTCCAAAGCTCTCTTTCTGTTCTGAGCCCTCACCAAATGGTCTTTAAAAATCTCTATATATCAGTGTTAGATTTTTCTAGCATACACCTTAAAACTCTTCCAGCTTCTACTGATTATCCAGTTCCAAAGCCACCCCCACATTTTCAGGTATTTATTACAGTGGAACCCCACTTCTCAGTACCAATTGTTGGCTTAGTTCTAGTTCCCATCATGGGAGCTCTATTCCCATGACCTCATTCAAACCTAATTACTTCCTGTAGGCCCCACCTCTCAGCACCATCACATTGGTGATTAGGAATTCAACTTATAAATTTAGGGAGGATACAGACATTCAATCTATAGCACTACCATAAAACTTATGAAACTGTGCTGTTATTGCCTGTTCATTTTTCTGCCTTTCCTATTAGACTGTGAAACAAGATTTTGGCCAGCTTTGCGGTTGTATTCTATGCATCTAGCAGTGACAATGGGCCCCAAATAAATATTTATGGAACAGAAGGAATTAATGTGTTGAATAGAGATATATTTTTTTAATTTTTGTAATAGAATGTTTTCAGTTTTGTTAATGCCTCTCAAATGGATAGCAAAAGCAGTTTTATTATTTCATACATTTTCAGGAATTTACAGTTCCCTTCATTAATTTATGTTTTGTCATAACTTCTGGGAAGCAGAGAAAAGAGAGAAATTACTATCAGTTTGTGGATAAGATTAGTGAAGCTCAAAGCAGGTAATATCTCTTTCAGAAATTAGTGTTAGCATTCATATTGACATTTTCTAAAAATCAGCATTCGGCACATAAAAATGATTCTTTCAAATGCTCAATATTACAGTAGTTCCTTCTGCAATGTGAATAGGAACAAAAAGAGATCTACCTTCTTATAAAGAATTGTATAATTTAATGTAGAGTGTGACTGTTATAATTAGCTAAAATCCATGCAGCTATTATTATTGAAAAGTAAGTGTTCTCATTTTTCAAAAAATAACCCAAAAAACATTGAAAAAAACCACTTTCCAGAATTTTTTTTTTTTTTCCTTTTTTCCTGTCCAAGATGTATTGAAGTGTCAAGGAACTGGTAATTGTTTTGTCATTCATTCTAAACTCTACCCAATGCAGGCTACATAAATGCAAGCCTATTTTGCTCGTAATATTTATTTCAGATGGATGTCAGTTTACTGCTTCAAGAACATTTAATTGAATCTATTGACTAAAGGAGGTGAAGCATTTCTGGAAATAGGAAATTACACTGATATTGGTAAACTATAAAGAATTAACCTGTAGATTGCCTCCAAGTTCTGACACCGGAGTAATTAGTTCCATTTTATTAATTTCTAATTCTGTGTTCTATTTGTAGCACAAGTACCAGTAATGAAAGAAATTTTAAAAAATCTCTTACAATTCTACCTTACTAACAAATCTTTTGTTTTCACTTTTTATATTCTCTCAATCGTAAGAAAACAAATTTTATGCATTTGAAAGTATAATGTACATTTTAATGTTTTTTTCACTTGACATTACATTGTAAATATTTTTACACGTTAATTCTTCACAATAATACTTTTTAATAGATAGCTTATAGTCTATGAATTCATATTGTTATTTACTGAACCATTCTCAGTTTTTAAACATTAAGCTGCCTTTACTTTTTAATTATTGTTAATAAATTATCAATGAGTACTTTTACATGTGATGTTTTCTTTTTGCTTAAAGTAATGTAGAGTCTCAACAATAGCAATGACAGGTCAAAAAACTTGAAAATTTTCAACATTTTTGCTGCTTTGTTTTAACTATAATTTATACTCTCAGCAGTATACGTTCATGAACTAGGTTTCAACAAACTCACTTGTACATATATGCTGATTTAATAGTTGTAAAAAGATACATCATTTGATTTTAGTTCTTTAATAAATAGTCACATTAAATTTTGTTCCATACTGATTGTTGGTATGTGGGCTCATTCTCCCCTTCTAGATTGTGGCTCCCTGATATAAGGACTCTTAAGACAAAGACAAGGTTACAAAGGAAGCTGAGAATCCTCTGAGGGGAAAATGATCCTACCCCTCTTTTAGGCCCTTTCCAATCTGCTGGTTCATTCTTCAACTATGTCTAAGAGGGATTCATATACTTTATCGTTACCACAAAACCTCTAATTCAGTATTTTCTGTTATTGGAACATGATGTATATCATTCTGCATTTCATCTTGTAGAGGAAGTAGGAATACCAGTTACGATGGGGAGATGGGTAGCTGCAAGCTCCATAAATGAATAATAGCATAGATATTTCTCTTCGGCATGTAATCTAGGAAATCGCATAAGTAAAATATGAAGAATCCCTGCACTTAAGAGCACCACTGAACTTATTCGTGATTGTGTCACTTTTAACACTTTGATTTTAAGGGGACTTTTTAAATGTATTAAATGTTGATTTTGTAAAAATAACTGCTACATGTCAAGTGCCTGTTGTGTGCCAGACATTTCTAACCACCTTATATCTAATTTTCCCAACACTCCTATGAAATAGATATCCATTGTCTTCATTCTGTAGGTTAGGAAACTAAGATTCAGAAAAGTATCTTGTCCAGGTTCATGCAGTAAATGGCTTCGCTGAATTTCACATCCAATATTGTCTCTTTCTAACTTTTATGATCTTTCACTTATACTGAGTCATTTAAAAGAGTAAATACATTTTCTTCTCTATACACTTAATTTTTCATTATAAGTTATACTTTAACATCAGTATATTTTCATTTGACATGAATAAATTATAAATCAATAATCAAAACTCCCAACCAATTACTATATCTGCTTATAAACCAATAAATATTTATTTCCACCTAAATTTTCATCTGAACGAAAGAACACCCAATATGAATGAAAACCACTTTGAGGGCCTTATCTCCCAATGCTGTTCACCAACTGTACTTTCTAGGTAACAGGCTCATTTGCCATTCTTTGAACACAATTTTTACCTTCTTGTGCATCTTAGCTCATTTTCAACTGCAAACCTCCCTCTCCAGCTATTAAAAGCCCAATCTAAAGGATGTCTTCCTTATGATTGCTTTCTTAATCACTTCAGTTAAAGTAACTCCTGCCTATTTGGAATAGCTATACACTTTGTTCTGTACACTTCATTATTTGTGTTCCATGCACCGTATGGAAAAAACATTGGCTTTGAAGTTGTACAGGTGTGATTCAATATTCAGCTCTAATTAAAATGTCATTTTTCTAAAGATCAGTGTCAACTATCGCTGTGTAATAAATCATCCCAAAACTCAGTGGCTTAAAACAATAAGGATTTCTTATTGCTCATAAATCTGTGAGTAAGATAGGTGATTCTTCTGGTCTTGGCTGGACTTACATATGCATCTGCAATGAGACTTGAATCAAGGAGGCAGCTTAACTGATCTCGCCTGAGTTCTTTCACATATTTGGTGATTGGCTGGCAATTAACGATCTAGGAAAATCTCAGGAAAACTATACTCTTTCCACATAAGTTCTCATTCTCCAGTGAGCTAGGGTAGGCATTTTTACACATGGGAGTAAGAGTTACAAGAGAAAACAAGTAGAAGGTTTCTTAGAGCGTAAGCTCAGAAATGACAGTCGCTTCTACCGCATTCTGTTGGCCAAAAACTAAATTTAGGGAAGTTCAGATTCAAGTGGTGGGATATATACTCCACCTCTTGATGGGAGGAGCTGCCAAAATCAGCATAATGGTCATATCTACATTTCAGAGCTATTATGAAATAAGAGGCTTGCTTAAAAAGTACTTAGCAAATGCTTTGAATATATATACTCAATATATGCTAAATTATATGTTCATTATATATTTTGGCCTGCCATATCCTGTACACTGTAAGTCCACAAGAAACACCCAATTAAATAGATGTATTAATTATTGTCTCAAAATTATATTTAATTCAGGTTATATAAAATATATAGCAAAATAAAAACTGATGCTAAAAGCCATAACAATTTTAACCATGTTTCTTCAAATTCTTGTTTCCTAATTTATGTTTTTATGTCATATAAAATGTGAGAATTTTAAAAGGAGGTATTTGATCATTTTCAATATATAATTTGTTCAGGGCCACTATTTTTGGCAATAGATTTTTTTTTATGGGAGCAAAATAGAGTATATAAATTCTGCATCTCATGCTGGGGAGAAAATCAGTATGGCTACACACTTCTCATGCTTCAAGGATTTTTACTATAATAGAAATCTACAGGAACATAACACCTTGGAACTTCACTACCTCCATGTGTCTTAGATAGACATGGTGAGAATGCATCCTCATGAGTTTTACTTGCTGAAATAAAGCACACATTCTGTTTAGTAGCCAAATAAATATGCTGACTTTACTTACAGTTTTAGAAGCCACCTTATCACAGAGCTTTGAATCAATAATCTGAAAAAAACAATATGTCCAAGAGAAAATTGAATGTACCTGAGTTTATATATGTAGTAAAACTCAGAGCTGGGATATGAGTCATATAAAAATGGATAAAATTTTTCTCATTCAATAAGAGAATATAATCCTCTATGATAATGAAACCCATAACTTCCCTAATTAATCTCCTTTCACAGGTTCATATGTTTATACAGGGCCCTGCAGAAACATGAGCCTGTACTTAAGTGTTTCTAACATTGACTGGCACTTTATCTTTCAGGCATGTCAAAGGCAATTTTACACGTGTAAAAAAATACCCAAGCTCAAATGTGCTACATATAACATTTAAGCTTTTTAAATTGGAGTTTCAAAATTAGATAGTTCAAAAATCTCAGACAAAAATATGGAATAATATAATAAAAAGCGTGTGCTCGACGTGAAGTTTTATCATATTCTCACATCATTCCATATTTGCTTTAGTTTAATTGGATTTCTCTCTAAAATCTTCTATATTTCGATTACGTTCACTCCTCAGAGGTAATCTACTCTCATTAATTCAATGTTATTTATGGTTAGGTTTTCTAAGATTTCTACATTTGTATTTATCTCTAAACAATATATATTATGATTTTGCAGGACTTGACACTTTAGAGAAATGGTATCATATTACAGGTATGACTTTTCAAATTGCTTTGTTTTATTTAACATTACGTTTGTGAGCTTCATCCATATTAGTCTATGTGCTGCTTTGGTTGGTTTATCTTGAATACATTATTTTTGTAACATTCCATTTTATGACTATATCACATAATTTACTTATTCTCCAGTTGATGGACACTTCAATTGTTTCCAGTTCTTCCTTTTTCAAACAATTCTGCCATAAAGTCCTGGGCATATCTCCTTTGTACACATGAAGAGTTTCTCTGCTAGAAAAGGAGCTGCTGAGTTTTAGGGAATATACGCCTTCAACTTTATGTCACCAATATACAGTTCATTCACTGTATATGAGAATTCCCTTTCTCTACATGTTCCTTTCTAAAATAAATTATGTACTTTCTTGTTATCCTGTAATGATACCTAAAACAAACTGTGATTCCTTTTTTCTTTTGACTCAGACCTCAGTGTAGTCAACTATGGTAACTGCCAGATTCTCCTTATCAAGACCACGGGTCACGATTACATAGTAGGGAGAAACCACACCTGTTTCTCCACCATGGTTTGCAGCAAGGAAGAGTTTTAGTTTGTGGGAAGAAGAATCAGGAATGATGAGAATGGGCTCCTCTCTCTATTTCCATATGGAGGGAATGTTTGATTAGTTAAAGGCTGACCGTATTCAGGTGAATCTTCTGCAAATAAGCATACAGATCTCACAGGGCAAAGCTTTTAGTATTTTGTAGACTGGGAATCGAATCAATAGTTAAGCATCCTTGCCCCTCTACCCTCAAATTCTCCCAGGAAGCCTATCAGTTGAGAAGCTCATTTGTGTTTAGAATGAGACACCTTTGGTATGCATTGCGTTATAGTCCAGCAGCCAGCAGTTTTTGCCTGCCCTCCATCCCCCGGAAAGTAATAAGCCTATTTTGCCTACGGCTCTGATTCTGATTTTGCATGTCGTGTCAAGTTGGCCTGATATAACAATACATTAACCTCTTCAACTCTCAGTTGCCTCATTTATTATGAGAATCGGAGAGAGAAAGCATTTTTACAACTCAGCCAGAAAGAAGCAAACCATGGAATGGAACTCAGTCCTTCAGCTTCTTAGTAGAATGTTGTTTCTACTATATTATTCTTCCAAAATGATTCTTCCTTTTAGTTCGCAGTCCTTCAGCTTCTTAGTAGAATGTTGTCTCTACTATATTATTCTTCCAAAATGCTTCTTCCTTTTAGTTTTTTTTTTTTTTGGCTGGGATTTTATTGGTATTTGCTATACAAAATTGAGTTTTGTAATATATTTCTAGAGATAATATTATGTAAAAATGAACTTTAGTCTCAATATTATATAGGTCCTCTGCATGCAATATTCTATCCAATGGCAAGTATTGAAGTCACATAATCTCAGAGCAGGAGGGGATCCTCAAAATGTTGGCTCGACATTGTCAATTTTCAGATAAGACAAAGGTGAAAAATTAAAAAGATTCTTTGCCCAGTGTCACACTGCTTGGAAGTGACAGAGCCACTATCATATATTAACTTTTCGTAATTGTAATGGTAAAGAATAAAATAAAACTCAATTACAAAGTTCTACCAAACAGAGATAACTGTTATTAAAATATCATTGTCTATTTCTCTAAAGTATCCATTGACAGGAGAATAGATAGATTGTAGTATTTATTTAGTACCACAATAATTACCACAATACTCTTGGATTTGGTTTCAATTTGGGCATTTATTACATGTGCGACCTTAGGCAATAATATTTAATCTCCCTGACCCTCAGTTTTCCCATCTGTAAATACAAGAGAATAGTATACATGAGAAAACTGAAAACAGTATCTGCCAATAATCAGTGCCTGATAAAGCATAACTATTATTCTGTATAAATAAGTGAAAACATAGATTATACTTCATTATAATAAGAAAGATATTTTTATAGTTTATGTATATTTTGTACACATGAATAGTTATATGTGTATAACTCCAATTTATATTTTTTAAATGTGTGTTTCTCTCTCCTTTTTTTAAAAAGGGATCTATCAGATCAGTCAGAAACTTGAGCTATGTTGACCATAATTTTATCTTAGAAATTGACATCTTGCTGGGCCACTCACAAAAAGTAATTATATCCTAGAACAGACAATAGTTCATTAGAAGTATTTTGATCACACACCCAACTACACCTTGGTTTTGAGCAATTAGAGAAATATGTGTATTTTAGATCAGGAAAAAGTAACAAAGTATATAAAATATCAACTTAGCTGTATATAAAAATTTGCATATTGATATTAAGAATGCATATATAATACAGAAGCGTATATTAAATTGGGAGAAAATATACCAGAATGTTATTATGTACTTTTCTATATTTTAATTACCACTAGGAATTATAATACTTTTATAGTTAGAAAATTCATAAGAGAGAAATAAAGGGATGCCTTCTCCCCTATGTGAACTGTTTATATCTGAAAAGTAAAATGTTTTTTTATTGAAGACAAAGACAAATCTTTGTCAATCAGTGCAACTGAGACTGATTTAATACATTACAGCATGTCATGAATTAGGGCACCCCTGTGTATTTTTGCCTATGATGTTCTACCTGTATCCCCTTTTCTCCTTTTGCCTTTAATAGTCCGTTATCATCCTAAAATAATCTAAGCATATCTCCAGACACAACTTGTTTTTCCTCTTAAATTAAGATTTTATGAATAACTCACTAATAATTGACTTCTCCTATTTTTGACCCATTGTAACTTGAATATATATTTGTCATAAACCTGAAACAATTTTTTGCACCTTTTCAAGTATATGTCTGTAATTCGGTATTGCAGACTCTGATTCATCTTTGTTTCCTCGATGCTTAGTAAAATAGGTGCTCTGTGAATTTTTGTTAAATAGAGAAGGAGAAAGAGAGAGAAGAAAGAAAAGGAGAATGGACCCTGATAAACTAGAGCCAGACTATAGTAAGGGACAATAGGGCTTCTGCAAGAGAATTTTCTTTAAGAGTGGAAGGAATTAGTCTTAAACTGGCCCCTGTAGGTGTTAAGTTTTATTTGTATCCTTGTATCCTAACCCAGTCATGATTGTGTGTAAGTCCAGGGAGAATAAAAGGGGCTGTATGTCAATTGAAAGGTCTGTTTCACTAAACTCAGTAATGATTTGAGACTCAAATAACTACTGGGGAATACTTCTTAAAACTGAACGTAACATACTTCAGAAGTGCAGAGATATTTGCATATTGGCAGCAGTAATGCTGGCTCATGCCACCATAGGCCATTGAACACATTGCTATTAAAATAAGGGCAAAACAGTTCTGGAGGCCAGCAGCTAGGAAATCCCCAACAGACTAGCAACCCTGGCTGTTACAGCAGCAAATTGTGAGAGTGGCTGGTTCAGTAAATAGTGGTGGTAGAAATGAACTAATTCTAAGGACAGTGAGAGCTATCTTTGCTTAGAGCAGAGAAGACACACCTCTAGAATTATTGAAGTCAGTGGCTGTGTAATACTGAATTAGTTAAAAGAAATTAAATAATTCCTTCACAAATTCATTCATCATATATTTGCCTAGTGCCTACTCTAAGCCACAGTCCTAAGTTTTTGTAGGTGCTAGACACATACTAGGAGACAAAATAAATGAAATTTCTGTTCTCGTAGAGCTAAAATTTTAGGAGGAGGAGACCAAAAAAAAAAAAACAAGTAGATGAGTAAATGAGTAATGTAATTTCAGATATTCACACGAGATGTGAAAGAAAGAAATCAAGGATGAATTCTAGGTTTTGGAGAATGGTTATGCCATCTACTTAAATGCAGAAGCATAGGGGTTTCTGTGGACAAAATCAAGTCTATGGTTTTGAACGAGTAAATTTTGAGATGCTGACTTGATGTTAATGGAAATGTTGATTAAGCCATTGCACATAAGAGTCTAGAGCTTGATGGATAGGTTGGAGCACAGCAATGAATTTGCACTGAAACAAACATGGAATTAGGTATAGGAGCATTGGTAGTGCATCCTGGATCATAGATAAAGGCTAACAGCCAGTGGTTGCCTGGACTGATCCGTAGTCCAAATATCCCATCTAGGGGTATTCCCACGTATGTTTAAGGATGGCTACTTTGAAAGAAAAGAAGCTAGAATTGTTGAGGGAGCATGTAGAAGCTTCAAACAAGCAAGATTTGAGTGCTAATGTTGATGCGATCTTGTTGATACTTACAAATAAGGTATGGCATTGTTCCGGTAATGGCTGTACATGCAAAGTGCTATGTAATTGTTTAACAAAGTGTCCCAATGTGATTGTTAATTTTCACTGGTATAATTTAATTCACAACGAACACTTGTTAATGTCTACAGATTAGTGATATTAATGGAGACAGGATGGTATAATGGGAGGGTACTGGATTTGAAGCCAAGGTGAGGTAATTCTTCTTTAATGAAGAACTTGTTGCCTCAACTGCTGGGAGTCCTATTGGCAGGCAATCTTCAGCTGACACCACCTTCAAGGATTGCTTCAGTTGCACAGAGCCACATTTCCCTATGATGCAGGGTGAACGGGATAGCCACAGTCGATGTGGAAAGACCATGTGGGGAAACCACAGAGAGAGCCACGTTTGAGGACCCCCATAATGTTCTCACACCAGATGTTTGAATCTTCCCAGCCCAGGCATTACACATGTGAGTGAAGCCTTTGAAATCACCTCAGCCCCAGCCATCATCTGATTGCAACCACATGAGAGACCACAAGTAAGGATTTGCTGAGTCTAGTCAACCCTCAGGTAAGCAAAATACATGAGTGCAATTATTGTAAGCTACTGTTTTAGGATGGTTTGTTCACAGCTATAAATAATTGCAACTATAATTAAATTATTTTACTTTTTTCAACCTCAATTTCTCTATGATATGGAAATTAATTTTATTAAAACTTCTTGAACCTATCTCATGAGCTTGTTGTGGAAATAACTTCAATAGTATATGCAAACTTGCTTTATAAGCTATAAGAGGCATTAGAAATGCAATTTATTATAATTATCACCTAAGTCATCATTAACTTGGAGGAGAGTGTACAGAATACCAAAAAAGCGTGGCTCCTGATTTCAAGGCACAATGATATCAGCTTTCAGTTTGCAATCATTTATCCTAACCACATAAAGATTTGTGGCACTATCAATAGAAAGAATTTTAAATGTAAATAGAAGGGTCAGGAATGGAAGGGATAAATGAAAATCAAGACGCGGACTTAAAAGCAATAATGTAACATTCACTTTTGCTTATCTACTCCTTCTGTACCCCTCAGATTAGAAGGGTGTTTTCAGGTATACTTGTTGTAGGCACAGTTTTGTCTGTTCCGGCTCCAAACATGGAAACTTTGCACTTAATAATTCCCTTTTTATACTCACTAAACATTGCCCAGTCCTCTTTTTGTTCTCTCCCTTATATACTTTGAATGCATATATCTCCAACTAGATATGTGTCTTTAAAGGAACAAATCAGAGATTTTCTCATATTTGTACGCCAAGGGTAACTATCACAGCACTTTGTAAATAAAAGGTACCTAATACATGTTTATAAAACAGATAAATATGAAATCCAAACAGTACAAATATGATTTAAGAGATAAAGGATCAATGATTACTTACTACTAAGCTTCTTTTTATTTAATTGAAAATCGAAGATTCAGCCACCAGTTTAACTTGATTTTTATTTATTTTTTTATTTTCTAGATTCCAAGCTTTCCCCTCAAGTCTTTATTAGTACAGCCTGACAAAGAGTCCAGTTCCTCCCCATCTCCCTGCACACCACATATTTCCAGGCACATTTGGGGGTGGCATTTCATGAGCCCCTTGTGGTAAATGTTTGTGGTGAATTGTAAGTGATATGTGTCATTTTGGATGATGCACTTTAAATTCTGGTTCTAGGCCCTTTCAGAGCTCTCGTTCCCTCTGGCAGAGATCTACAAATTTCTAGGTAGTGGCTGCTCCATTAGATTGGCTCCCTTGGTTACTATGATAATGATGAGCAGAAACACCTCCTCCCCCTGCTGACCTGTAATGGATATGTAGCATGAACAAGAAATAAACTGTTGCTGATTTTTAAGCCCTCGGTGAATGTGTATAAAATATATATATATATTCCTTCTCACAGCGTAACTTCCTGACATTGCCTTCCTGATAGAGCCCCTACCACTAAGTAGCAAGGACTGATTGATGGGTTTGACAAAGCTTGAGAACAGAAGAATCACAGCTCAGGTAAGATTTCTCTCCTTTTTCAGTTCTTAGTCAGTGGAATATAAATGGGTTTAGTAATTCAGTACTTAACTTGAGATGCCAACTTGGTACTGTAGAGACCACAAGTCAGCACTTCTTATGACCGAATTGTATGTACTCTCTAGGCTTTCCAAAGTCTATGTTAATTTGTGTTAAAAGTAGCCTATAGTGTTTCGAATTATATTTGGAGTCATCTTATGTGGTTTCCCCAAAGAAAAGCTAAGACAGAGATATGCGTGTAGAAGGTTTTCTTGGGAGTGCTGTCTAGAACAACACCTGTGACCTAGTGCAGGAAACAGAATTGGACAAAAGAGGAAGCCAAACTGCAATGCAGTCACAAGGGCTCAGCTGATGGTATGAAGAGCCATTCAGAGGGTCCTGGTTAAAGCAAAGGGGTTCTCGTTTCCCTGTGTCAACCAGTTATAAAATATGGACAGACACAAAAGAGGAGGTATAACTTTCAGCAAAGCATCTTCCTTCAGGGAAGGCAATGTGTGGGAAGTGAGCCATTAGCAATCAGTAATCCTGGCAACTGGAGGATCTTATGTCTTGGTCCTGATGGGGATTCTGTGCAGTACAACACAGTTTCCACTACAAGAGTAGCATTCACTTCTAACAAAATTAATGGAAGTCTATACCAGGTTATCACCTATTGAAACCATTACTCTGAGTTTTTGTCCACAGTGATCTGTTCTCTTGGGCTGTTTCCCTATCTCCAACTGTCAAAAGCATATTTATCCTTAAGGATTCAACTTAATCCTCCCAAGAGTTATTTTTTGATGGTGTTCTCAGCCACAATTTTTTCTCATGGACTTTCTTGGTACTTTGCACCAATCCTGTGTTATTAGTTTGCCTTGTATGAAGAAAAGGTCTTCTAAGTAGATAACTACGGGGCAGCTCCTAAAGCATGAGGCATAAGAAACTAAGATGGAAGAAGGCAAAGGTGGGAGAAGTGACACGAGAGATCTGAATAGGACCCTCTAGTGCCATTTGTTTCTCTGGGGTCTCACACGGATGACACTAATTCTGTGAGTACGAGTATCTTGTTGTTAGAGTGCCTTGTAAGCTGGATTCTTCTCTCTTTTTACCATATTCCATGGATTATTTTCCCATTATTCCTAAAGCTTTAGTAAAGGATTGTTTAAATGTTTCATTTTCGACTTGGTCTTGTTTCAGAGCCTTAAAGGCAGAGCAAATCATTTCAATTCCTTCTCAGGCCTTCTGTCCCCATTCCCCAGCCCCAACTCCATTCCCATCCATGGTGGAATCCTGTGTGGTGGCTGTGGTGTTACAGATTGAGGAATTTTGTCGCAGGAAGAGGAAATGTTGGAGAGTAAGAGCCTGGCTGTCAGCTCTAACTGTTCTTTTCCTAGTAGAGATCCTCCCACAGAGTCAACCTCTCATTATCTAATTATTTTAATTTTTATTTTTCACAGAAGTAATTTCTCTATACTTTGAATTACAATTATTCATACATATATTTTACTTCTTTATTAGACTTTACTTAATTTACTTGAGATAAAGAGTAGATTTAGTAAAATCACTAGAAGCCTTAATTTCCCAGTTGGCAAATGAGTGGCTATAATTCTTCAAGGGATCTTCAAGCTGCAGAACTTGCTGATTTTATGTGTCAGACTAAAATGATAGGATGTCATAATTATAGAAAGGTTGAGAATACCTTATCTCCAGTTTCCTTATTAGTTTGCTGGCAGATATGCTGCTTGCATCTTTTTGTTACTGTCAAGTAAAATAACTCTGGAACAGAGGGCGAGAATAACACAAAGAAAGTAAAACAGAAATTTCACAACAGCCTCATCAAGAACTCAGGGGCAATTTGACTTAAAGGAGCTTGAAATTTAAAAAAAAGAAAAAGAAAAAGAAAGAAAGAAAAAGAAAAGAAAATGCAATCTGTTTTCTCATTTGCTTTCTGTTTCTTCTTTAAACAAGCACACTCTAGCTCCCCAAACATTTTTCCCTAAAAAGAAATACATTGCACAGCTTGACCTGTAATTTAAATCACAATTAAGCTTCCAGTTAGAATGACTCTTCATCATAAATCTGCTATAAATCCCCCAGTGTTCTCTTAAATTCCCTTATCCTCTTAAACAGCATGGCCCCAATTTTATTTTCCCTAGACATAAAATGCTGAATTATAGCTTATTTATGAGTTTCATGAATAAGACTAATTTGATTGCCATTTGCAGAGAAGTTCTCACCAGGTTAGTATACTCCTAGATCCCATTAACTAATAAAAGATATACAAAATAAAAATTACTCCAAATTAGTATTCCAAGCAGAATTGCTGGCAACATTTCTTCGTATGAAAAGAAGATGCCACCGACCAGCACTATTAAGAACATTTCCTCCTATTGCACTTGCTCAGCACTTCTATCTATGCTAAATCCACTTGCTTTTTATAAACATTTACAAATCTAGCTTTTAGCCTGTTACAGCATTTATTCCTAGTGGGGCATTGCTTCTTCACTAAGAATTCACTCCCTATGAGCAGTGCTTAAAGTAATTCTAATTTTAATATCTTGATTTATACTTGGGTAGCCACTATAAACCCAAGCTTGACTAAGAATGTCCAAGCATCTATTAGAATAGGTTAGCTGGGGTTCCAATAGTCACATGGAAAGGACAATTACTTGAGGCATTAAGACTGATAGCTACTCCTAGGGCACTAAAAGGCTATAGTAAAAAGTTATGCTTATAATCAATAAAATAAGAAGTGATATCCACAACAAGATAAGCTCTGTGAAGGCAGAAATTTTTGTCATACTATTTATTGACATTGCAAACACTCAAGCATTTATTGAATGGATGGATGGACTTTAGTTCTAGTGCTGCTCTGTGATCAAAGCCCTAGTTCATAAACCAGATTCTTCATCTATAAAACAGGGATAATAATAGAACTATTGGTTTGCATGCACTAACTTAGGGAAGTGTCCGAAACTTGGCACAGGATAAGTATACATCAATATTTTAAGTAATGAAATTACATAATAATAATAATAAAATGACTCAAAGTAAGTCTGAAATAAAAGATTATTTAAATCCTTGAAGAACAATAATGGGGGAAACTGTTGTTTAAAAGTTGCAAGCATTGTTCTTTCCTCTAAAATGTGAAGGATTGAATTAAACTTTCTGGCACAAAAAGCCTTTGTTTCTATAAAACTGTTTGAAAGGATACTCAAGTTTATACAAATATAGAGCAATAGTTCTCTGTTGGAATAGAAAGGTTTTAGATATGTAGGGCCAAGGGAATAAACAGCTTTACTTAATATTGTAATATATTGATATTAATGTAGGCAGAGTATGTTCCTTTTAAAAATGTTTCTTTACTATTTATGAATCTAGGTCATTCTATGCCTGCACATTACTCCTTGTCCTTACAGAAGTATATGAGGGTTTTTTTTCCAAGCAGTTACTCACAGAAGATTGAGAAGGGAGACCTGGAAATGGCAGAAAAGACTTGGAGACATAATTTTCGTTACCCACGGACAGATTTGAATTGCTGAAGCCCCAAACTCTACTGTGAATAACCCATAAATGCTGGTATTCTGATGGAAAAAAACCCTCAAACTATTAGAAATTTATTGATGTTACACTATCCTGGTCTGTAATCCCCTGGTAACCAAAGGGCAAGACCTACCCTTATGAGCGGAAGTGGAGCTTAGAGAGAATGGAGTATAGGGAGAATAGAGACTGAAAAGGAATAAATAGATAACTAGAAGTCACTATTTGGAGATAAGGCCAGAATGGGAAAGGGAGGAGAGATAGTGATCAAGATAATTTCCAAGTTTCTATGCATGTTAAATGTTTGACAGAACAATTATCTAGGAATTTAAAAATGGCAAAAATAACAATAAAACAGCAACCAATGCTCATTTGAAAAATCTAAAGAGCAGAGAATGAGTGTTCTCTGGTTTAGAAAGAATGGCCACCTTTATAATCTTTATTTGTTCATGTAGTTGTTCAGTCATTCAGTAAACATTTATGGAGCGTGACTGTTTCAGGAACTGAGCTGGATGCTAGATTTACAGACAATAATAACTCAAGACCATTGACATCAAGGTGCTCACAGTGGGGAGAGACAAACATATAAATGAATAAATACAATAATATGTAACAAGTCTGAGCGTATAATAAAGGAGCACAAAGAAGGGGTGGTAATTATACCTTGGCAGCAACTAAGGAAGTAGTGATACTTGAATTATATTCTTTCGACTTGAAACTTCAACTGTCCCGTAGCATAGTAAAAGCTTTCATTTTATAGGTCAAAAAACAGGACCGGATGAAGTATATGGTGCTGAGAGCACTGAGACAAAAGCTATATAGTGTATTCCATGGCAGATTCCTCAGCCTTATGAATGTCACAGTGATCATTAATGGTATTGCACAAAGAGAACACTCCTGCGAGCTGGTATAAAATTTCTTTTCAATGTTAGATCAATGAGAATAATCACTACCATTAACTTGCTGAACCTTATAATATTGAATAGTTTGTGGAATATATCATATATTTCAATATTTAGCATTTCTCAAGTCTTTTTTCCTTTTCTGAATCTATTATTTCTCTTTACCTTAATCAGAAAGCAGCAAATGAACCCACATGCTGAACATGAAATGATCATCCCTCTTCTGTAATCCCTTAATCCTTTATCCAATTCTTCTGTCTGAATTCTATTCCTATTGTGAAATATCTCAGTATCTAGCACATAGTATACAATAAATAGTCATTGAATAGTTTTGGGTTTAGTAAAAACTGAGTTGGTAATAAAAAGGAACAATTTGAGGAAGATTAAACAGATGTGTACAGATTTGAAATAAAAAGTAATAAGGGACCATGATGACAGGAACAATGAAATAAACAGAACATTTGAGAAAGAGGAGCCAGTAACCACCACCATAAAGGAAGGGGTGTAGTAAAGCAGGAGAGAGAGGGGAGATGAGTAGCTTTGGCTGTATACCAGCATGGAAGTAATAAAAGCCAAGTAGAAATGGAAAAACTGAAAGAACAAAAATGAAATAAGTAAGAAGAGACTGGATTTTAAAAGTAATGTGAAAATATTTTCTTAAGAGCTGGTGCCAGACTTCTTTCTCTGGGTTTTGTTGTTTTTGTTTGTTTTCAGAAAAGCAACTTCAAATGTGGGAATGTGAGAATCTGAAAGAAAGGCTTGGCAGGAGCAAAACAAAGATCACTCAAGTTCTTCCTAAAAAGTAAATGAGAAGACCTCCTCCAACATGGTTGACTGAACTTCCCTTTATATACTCAAAGACATACTGGATAAAATACAATTATTGTTATGTAAACCATATACCAAGCTCAATAGCAAAAATAAACAAACAACAAACTTGAAAATCTCAGTGCCAGAAACAAATTGAATGTTCAAAGAGCAGAAATTGATGCCATGTCAGCCCTCCAACACTTTATATGTGGTTCTTAGGCTCAAGAGCCAGTAGCTGGGTTTTAATGCTCAAGCACAAGGTCTTGAGCTTCAGTGAGGCAGAGGAGCTGGAAGGAGGCCCTTCGGTAAAACATGGAGCCTTAAAGAACTGCCTGGGAAAGAGGCAAAGAAGTTTGTTCTTTCCCTGGGGCTTTGGATAGGAGGGAAAAAAAAAAAGGTACTTGTGAGAAATCAAAATCTGAGGCTTCCAACTGATATACATTTACAAGCTCTGCGTAATTCAGGAACCACAACAGAAATAATCATTTACCAAGGCTTCAGGATCTTTAAGAGCCAAAGAACTCTGACAGAAGCAAACACACAATTGTTCTGAAGGTACTCACAACTCAGGGCATAAGAGATTCCCATAAACAATCCCATCCCAGAACAGCACCATATGAGGAAATAAATCACTATGAGTAAGAATCAGCAAATGTTGTAAACAGAGTTAGGAACGCAAAAACTGGAAATAGAAGTTCCTGAAAAAGATAAAATATTTAACTTGATTAAAGAGGCAAAATAATAGAAATAATGAAATGAGGGGATTTCAAAAAGAACCAGAATATGTAGTATTGAAAACAATATAATCATTGAAATGAAAACGAATAGGCCGAACCAGATCCCATAAGTGAATGAATACAATCACCTCCATTTCTAATTCTCATTTTAAATTATGTTCAACTTCATTTCTTTCCAAGATTGCTAGACAGGTTATACCTGGTATATTCAAAATATGCTGTTACTCAGTACAATTTTATAATATGAATTTCACATCATTACCAATTCATCTCTTGGAACCCAAAATTAATCTTTCAGCAAAATGAATCAAACTTTTCTCATTGTTGAAGTCCTTTCATTTTTTTTGTTCTAAATTCTAGGGAGAGATTCGTCCAGGTTCCTATAAAAGCTATGTTAGGACTCCAAAGATAGGAAAGTGCACCAGGAAAAGAGGCTCCCTCCCAACACCTTCTAAGAGCAGATGACCTAGTTCCCACTTTATGACCTTAATATCCCTGCTAGTGCTGCTGCCTTGCACATAAGGACTAAGACTCCACTTGGCTGCCAGAGTTGAAGCTTTCAAAAGCTTTTGATCCATGGTGATAAAACAAGAACAATGTTCTATTGATACTACATCTACCCTACAGTTTACTTTTATTTTCTCCCCAATTTAGGGAGCAGATATCAGTGGTTTTGTGCCTTGGTCTTCTCCGCTTCCCTGTGATCTTAGGAGACAGAACTGTAAGTCAGCCATTAATGATTTCTTCAAGTCTATCTGTACTAACAATTCCTTAGTGTTTCTGGCATGCACTAAAACTGATATAAATCTTTCCCTTTATAAGCAATTTTCATTTTAATTAGTACTTTTAGAGGGAGTAGTTAGATGTGTATATTCTAGTAACTACCCAGATGTCTTTATCCAGCAAAAGTACATTTGCATGTTTTCATCCATTTATCTTAAATATATCACCTAATTATTAATCTATTAATAAGTGCAAAGGCTAATGTGTATTAACACTTCTATTTTCACCCTAAAAAATTATTTCATAATTTAATAAAATCCACATTAGTTGGCAAATTAAAATTCTTTATTCGCAGTGATGAAAGGGACATAGCTGAAAATAAATGTATTGATTAAATAGAATCAATACAAGTAAACAGCTGTGGAATGTAGGGGATGCAGGAATTAAGGTAGACAAAGATAACTGCTTAACTAAATTAATGTCAGGCCTGTAATGACTGACATTATGGGATGGGGTAGGATATAAGAATAAACCAATTTTTTTAAGAAACGACAACAAAAAATTTACGCTCTTAGGTAAAGAATTTCAAAACATTGGCACATTCCTTGTAAAGACTGGTGTTGAATACTGCAGTCATTCCGGGGACAAGAAAGGAACTTTAAACATATGGTCTAAAATAGCATACCGCCCACACCGTCTTTCTATACATAACCTACGATAGGACCACACAGCACTCTGAAGCTAAGCTTTTCGTAATTCATTAGTATTAATGTGCTCAATAGAGTAAACTGGCCAGTTTTTTTTTCTTTTTAAGGCAAGAACACACACTAATAAATCACAAGATGTTATTAGTAGCACCGGATTCTGTACATGAACAGTACTGCGAAATGAGAGTACGCGGCCTGGAGTTAGACTACTTAGGAACACATGCCAGCTTCTCCACTTACTACTTAGAATAAGCTGCTTAACTTTTGTGACTCAGTTTGCTCATGTATAAAATGAGCACAGTATCGCGAATTTCAAAGGGTTGCTTCAAAGATTTTAAAAAGCTCTTGAAACCCAATACTAGCGCACAGCGCTCAAGAACGATTGGCTATTGTGTCTCAAAAAAAAAAAAAACTCTCTGAAACGTTAATTCTGCCATTGCCTATGACTACTTTTTCAGTTGAAGGAGGGGAACATTTATTTGTCCAAAACCTACTGCCCGCCCCACACAATTTTTCCTCTGGGCTCGGCGCAGCTCTTGGCCGCGAGCGTATGCGTCCGGCCCCAACGGGCCGCTAGGGATGAAAAAGCCTGCCAGGGTCCGTGGCCGGCGAGGGGCGGAGCCAGAACGCGACTGAGAATCCTCAGAAGGCCGGCGCTTCTTCAGCTCCAACGAGGCGCACCTTCCATTTCTGAGGAATCTGAGCCAATCTGGGGAGATTCTGAGGCTTCCAGCATCCCTGCCTCCGTCACTCTGAGATAACAGCAACCTGCACCAGAGAGTTCCCTCCAAGCCCGCGAGAAGGCGGGGTCTCCGGGACGCGGCCCGCAGCCTGATGGGACCTGAGGTGGGGCGGGGACTGCGGAGCGCGAGGCCCCTGGGCTGAGGTGCGGGGCTGCCCGAGGTGTGCCGGATGTCAGTCTCAACACAGGCTACCTGTTCCTTTAGTCTTCAGGCCCAAAAAGTCGCATCCCCGGAGCTCCTATTGACGCGACCCACTTTCCTATCTCCCTGTCACTTTGATTGTTCTATAGAAGAGAAAAATGAAATCTTTAAGTCAGGCATCTCCTAGGCACCAATCAATGAACCAGGCAGTGAAGGTGGGGTCCTTTGCTCGCGCCGAAATTCAAAGGTATAAATATTTCCGGCCGTGATGCAGAACCCGGAGTGAGGGTTGTAGCCGCTATGGTGGGCTTCGCCTCCTAGTGCCCGAAGCCGGGCAAGGTGAGCCGCTTTCCGACCAAGAGGAACTTTTGAGGCGCCTCAAGCCCAGGCAGCCGGACGCAGCGGTGAAGCGGGTGCATGCGCGCGACTGGTTGGGCCTAACCTGGCGTTCCTGGCGGGAGATAGGGGCAGTGGGGCGGAAGGGGTAGTAGCAAGAAGGGACCTCAGACGAAAATTAGTCCTAAACAGTTTCTGGCAGAATGACTAGTTCCTATCAAGTCTTGGGCTGGGGCGAGGAAGTGTTGACGGGAAAGCGAGGGAACAGCTTGAGTGAAAGCCAGAGGCAGAAGGATATGAGATTCATAATTTAATGAATATTTACTAACACCAACCCCACCCTCGCACGCCCTCGAGTCAGGCAATGTTTGGGCACACAGCAATGGACGTAGGCGAAGATCCTTAAGTAACTTACATTATGATAGATTGGGTAGACAAATAAGTACTGTTCAGATTACTAAGTTCAATGAAGGAAAAAGTAAAGGGATGGGTAGAGGTGCTCATTTATATATGGTAGTCAGAAAGGACTACAGTAAGGTTACATTTGGGCAGAGACGTGAGTGTAGTAAAGAAGAGTGAACCGTGCCAGTATCTGGAGAAGTACGTTATGGATAAAAGGAATGGGTTGTGAAATAGTAAGTAGTCTGTTAGCTGGAGTATTATAACGATGGAAGAGAAGCTTGGAAAAATAAGTAGTTGACTTCCAGATTGAATTAATAGTTTAACTCCCAGGTACCGACTAACTTTTGCATGTTTTTAATTTGGAGGAAGACATCTTTACACCAGAGGAAGTAGCTTGGCTTGGCAGGTTTTATTTCTATTGAGCTGTCATTCCTGTGTTTTAGTTGTTTATATTCATTATAGTTCCAAGTTTACATTCCATTTATGTGTTATTATTTATGTTTTCTACAGAACTGTTTTGTGGCCTATTAGAGTCCTAGCAAAGGTTTACTTGTCCAGGTCATCAGTGAAAATGCATATTAAGTCAATCGTTCTTGAGGGATTCAAGTCCTATGCTCAGAGGACTGAAGTCAATGGTTTTGACCCCCTCTTCAATGCCATCACTGGTTTAAATGGCAGTGGGAAATCCAACATATTGGACTCCATTTGCTTTTTGCTGGGCATCTCCAACCTGTCTCAGGTAAAGTGTAAACTTTCTGATTCATGTGAATTTAAGTTTGGGAAACCTAAAGGGAATCCTGTTGAACTAGGAAACTTGCCAATATTTACATTTTTTACTTTATGTGAATTACCTTATACTTCACTGCAGTCCTTTAAAGGTAGGTATTATTACTCCATTTTTATGGTGAGAAAATAGAAACTTAGAATGGTTGCCTAAGGTTCATCTTATTTTGGAGCAGCACTCACACTCAGTCATTCTTACTTTAAGGCAGTCTTATTCCAGAGTCTATATTCACCTCTGCCTGTATTATAACGCCTTTTCAGGATTTGTGAATGAGATTGGATAACAGTGAAATTCTTAGATACTGTCTACCCTTAACTCTTTTAAATAAACTTTTGTTAAAGGAGTAGAAAACAATTCAATTCAGGGTTGAAAAAGTCCTATGGAAAAAGGCATTTATTTCAGGTTGTTGCCCATTTTCCTTGCCTGTGAATGCAACTGCCTGTCTTTGGCTACTGGAAGGATAATATATGTGAGTGATTTTCCAACAAGAAACCTATTTTTTATGCCATTTTGTGCAGTATGGAGTTTTGTAATTAATGAGCTTTTTTTTTCTTTTAGGTTCGGGCTTCTAATTTACAAGATTTAGTTTATAAAAATGGTCAGGCTGGTATTACCAAAGCCTCAGTCTCAATCACCTTTGACAATTCTGACAAAAAGCAAAGTCCTTTAGGATTTGAGGTCCATGATGAAATTACAGTAACAAGGCAGGTGAGTGGCTACTAAATAGTTGGATACCTAAGAACTTGCATATCTGATGTATTTTTTGGTGCTATGACTTTGCTGCAGAGAGAAAGTTTTTGAGCAAAATTAATGCATTAAATACTGACTAGATTCCTTAAGAATATCTGCCTTATGTTAAAATTTTGATCATGCAAATTTTACCATTTACCAAGAGCATTGGAAGGGATCTGAAAAGTCACCTATCAGTATAGGCACTCAACCATGCCTAAATCTTGAACCATACTTATCCTCTCTGTGTGGGGAACACCTACCAGTACTTGGGATCTTGCTATCTTCTGAGGTAATTCGTTTTGTTTTTGAATAGGTCTAATTAGAAAGTTTTTCCTATAAATTGAGCTAAAGTGCTGTCTGCACGTTTTACACATTAATCCTAGTTCTCTTGAAAGCACTAAGAGCAAATCTAATTCTATATTTCAATATTTAAATGTTCTTTAAATCTAAATGTTTTATAAGCCACATATTTCTGGGTCTCTCGATATTTAGTTGTTTCTAGTTCCCTCACTTGTCTGATCACATCGAATATGAATTTGTTCCAGTTCTTTATATCTTTTTTTTTTTTTTTAATAAACGGCAGCTAAAATTCCATGTACAAAAATTGATCTAGTTAGGTCAGGATTAAGCGGAATTGTCACTTCTTTCTACTTCATTTTTCTCAATATGACATTGGAGAGTTCATAATACTTTATGAATTCATATCTGATTTACTTAAAATTACATTTTTTTAAATGTGCGCTATTAGCCAAGTTACTGCCATTTCTGTATGTAAGCAGGTTTTTGGAACTAATGCTTTTGTCCCTTAAAATCTTTTTTTTTATAGTCAGTGTTTCCAGTTTGTCAAAGCTTTATTTTTAAAAATTCTAATTCCCATTTACTCTCTATCTTAGCATTATATAACTTACAGATTTCTTTATATTTTAACGAAAGCCTTAGTAAAAAAAAACAAAAAACATTGTCTAGATTGGGACAGAATTCTGTTCTTTGTCATTAAGCATCCATCAAATAACCACCCTTAAGGAATTTTCTGTAAGTCTGCTACTAATCTACCTTAAATCTCTGTCCTCATGTGGTCCTTATGCCTATGTCTTCACCAAAATTTTTTAACAAATACTTGGTTAAATTACTTATGGGTAAAATAGGTCTGCTCAAGTATATTGATAGATGATCTATCAGCCTAATAATCCTGTCAGGAAAAGAATTAACATTTCCTGTTATTCAACATTATCGAGTGCTTGAAATATGCTGAGCATTCTTAAATGTCCTGGAAAATATAGATTGAAAGAATGAGAAACGATCTATCTTTAGGATCTCAAAGGGAGTGAGACAATTCCATCCAATAAATGACAATATAAGTGCTATAGTAGAGTTTAAACAAGCTGTTGTCTAATATAAGTTGTCCTTAACCCATGCTGAAGCTCCACAATTCCTCTTTTTCTTTCAAGTATTTGCACGTCATGAGTAAAAAGTGGAGGAAAAGAGGTTAACCTCTGAGTGTGGAAAAACTGTAGAAAGAGGGTGATGAAGGATAGAAAATATGTACACATACTAGAAACTAAGCTAGAAGTGACCTTAGAGACTCAATCCAATTCAGGGACCTTAGGAGGCTTGTGTGCAATTATCTAACAAGTTAGTAAAAGTCCCTGGATTAGAAACCAGTTGTCCTGACTTAATCTTGTATTCTTTTTCACCATGTCCCACGTCCTCTACTGTTTACTAAGATTGGCTTTACCATTATTTGGACAGAACAAACACATGTAAGATAATGTATTTTGGAATTTATCATCTTAGCTCAACATGTATGTGTTCATATCTTTTAAAATATTTATCTTTTAAAATATTTACCTTTTTAGGTGGTTATTGGTGGCAGAAATAAATATTTAATCAATGGAGTAAATGCAAACAATACCAGAGTACAAGATCTATTTTGTTCTGTTGGCCTTAATGTTAACAACCCTCACTTTCTCATCATGCAGGTAATTTTGTTTTCTTTTTAGATTTTTCTTTTTTTATATACAGTTTTGCTGGTATTTGGGCACCTGTTAAGAAATGCGGGTTATTTGTACTGATGTATTCTAACATGTAAATGTTTGAATTTTGTAGAACATCTAGAAGTAATTTTCATTTTACTCTGTTACTATAAGAACAATACATGCTAACTGTAAAAAAGTTTTTAAGTTATATCTTTTCAAAGTATTGTATTAAAGTATTTTATTATTTAAAATATGTATTAAATTTTTAATAATTTTCTTTTTTAGAGACTTATTCAAATGAAAAATAAGGGCTAATGTTATTTTGTCCTTATATTATCGCACTTGACCCATCTAGCTATCCTTTGAGAAAGTCATAGCAAAGTCAATGGCAGGATCCTGATGAGACAAATAAAATTATTTTCACTACATCACAGCCTCAAAGCTGAAAATTTACTTCAAATGAAACTAAATCTGAAGTAATATGATTTTCTGAGAGTTGGATAGCAGGGTTTTGGGGAGTTTTATTTGTCTTTTTTGGGGGTACTAATTTGATGATTTTCTGGCATTGAAAGAAAACATTTTCTATTCTATTTGAGACCTAGAAGTATGCATTCTATTTTTAGAAATTATCTTGGAGGGCTGTCATTCAAAAAAATCAAATGTTTAATATGCTAAATTTATTGATATAACCTATCTTTTAGAATTGGAGACTTCTACATCATTAGTATTAACTTGCAGAAATATGGTTTGAGTTAACTTTGTATCATTTAATAACTCGTAATTTGTATCACTGTTAAGAAAGGAAATAGCAAAATTCTAGAATTATAAGATACCTTTAGTCTCAAATAAAAGAAACATCTTTTCATGTAAGTAGAAGAAAGAATTCCCAAAAGATTGGTATATTAGTATATAATAGCTTCAGTGCAAATAAACATGTATGCTTTTAGGTTGTTCTCTGTAATTTGTTATCATTATAGTAAATTTGCCATTTCATTTTCAGGGCCGAATCACAAAAGTATTGAATATGAAACCTCCAGAGGTAAGAGTACTACTTATGAATAGTAAAAATAGTAATAATAGATACTGTTTTAATCTTCTAGATAATCAATTTTTTTAAACAATTTTTTTTCATTAAAATTCTTGGAAACATTTAAGAATGATTAATAAAGAAAGTAGTTTTTTTTAAAAATGTTTGACACTGCCTAGTATTACATTATGATTATATTTTTTAGTTTTATAACATAACTCTTATGAACCTTAGTTTTTTAATACATAAATCGAAATAAAAAATCTTAGCCTTAGGTTTGTTCTGAGGATTAAATGAGAATGTATATAGAAGAAAAGTGAAGGGATATTGTTAAGCAGATTTTTTAAAATTTTTTTAATTGAAATAAAATCGACATTAATTTTAGGTATACAACATAACGATTCAATATATGTAAATGTTGCAAAATGATCACCACAATAAGTCTAGTTAACATCACCACACAGTTGCAGCTAAGAACTTTTAAGATTTACTCTTAGCAACTTTCAAACATACAATACAATATTATTAACTATAGTCACCATGCTGTACATTATATCCCCAGGGCTTATTTATTTTATAATTAGAAGTTTATACCTTGGACCACAGATTTTACCCACATCCAGTCCCCACCTCTGGCAACCATCAGTGTTCTCTTTATCTATGAATTTGCTCTTGTTTGCTTTTTGAGAAAAAATATGAGATTATGTGGTATTTTTCTTTCCCTGTCTGACTGACTTTGGCATAATGCCCTCAAGGTCCATCCGTGTCATTGCAAACAGCAAGATTTCCTTTTTTTATGGCTGAATTATGTTCCATTGTATACATAGACAGGCATACCTTGGAAATATTGCAGATTTGGTTCCAGATCACCACAGTAAAGCTAATCATAATCTTTTTGCTGGCAAAGGGTCTTGCAGAATTTGTGAAAAACGCAACATCTGCAAAGCGCAATAAAGCAAAGTGCAATAATACAAGGTGTATCTTTATACCACATTTTCTTTATCCATCAATTTAGGTTGTTTTCATGTTTCGGCTATTGTAAATAACGCTGTGGTAAACATGAGGGTGCAGATACCTTTTCAAGTTAGTCTGTTTCTTTCAGATAAATACCCAGAAATACAATTGCTGTATCATATCATATTTCTATTTTCAATTTTTTGAGGAACCTCCAAACTGTTTTCTGTCGTGGGTGTACCAATTTACAATCCCACCATTAGTGCACAAGGGTTCCCCTTTTTCTACATCCTTGCCAATACTTATCTTGTCTTTTTGATAATAGCCATCCTAACAGGTGTGAGATTATATCTTATTATGATTAAGATTTACATTTTCCTGATGATTAGTGATGTTGAGCACCTTGTCATGTACCTGTTGGCCATCTGTATGTCTTCTGTGGGAAAATATCTGTTCACATCCTCTGCTCGTTTTTGAATTGAATTGTTTGTTTTCTGTTGAGTTTGTTATGTATTTGGATATTAACACCATATCAGATACATGATTTACAAATATTTTCTCCCATTTCATAGGTTGTCTTTTCATTTTTGTTAATGGTTTCTTTTGCTGTGCAGAAGTTTTTTAGTTTGATGTAGTCCTACTTGTTTTTTGCTTTTGTTGCTTTTGGTGTCAAATCTAAAAAATCATCACTAAGACAGATGTCAAGGAGCTTACTGCCTATGTTTTCTAGGAGTTGTACGTGCCCAATATTAAAAGAAATTCTGACTGTACAAAGCAGCCTTTCTCAACTGTGTTTTCATTGTCAGAGTTAAATCCTATAGAAAAACCTACAGAAAAAGATTCGAGTGAAACTAATTCATGCATACAGTGGATTGCTTAGGGCATTTTCTCTTGGAGCCCCCTTGAGAAGAGTTGGTATGAAGCAATGAATACTTTATAGAAACACGGGCTCTTTAGTTATTTCTTTCTGTTGAGAAGAGCTAATAAGACTAATTGATAATATCGGTCTAGTTTGAATGTGGGGCATCCTTATTTTCTTTAACATCTTGAGGGAAAACTTCTAATTTGCAATCTGCCAAATACATAGAAATCAAATGGTTTCCAGAGAAATCCTCTTGAGGTAGGGTTTGATGGTGAATAGGAATTCTAAAAAGGGATTGCTGGCAAAATTGCCTTTCTTATAAAATTATATTTGATTAATACTTGCCTCTTTCAGAGTGCCTTTCATATGAATTATTTTGTTTAATTCTCAACAGTGCTATGAGATATTATCAGTACTCTGGATGAAGAAGCTGAGGCACGGAGAAAATTAATAACGTACTTACCCAAGTTATTAGAGCATGTGCTGTGGTTGAGATGCAGATGTAATGCCATGCTTCATCCTTGTAGTCTCAAAATGGCTGAAGTCTTACTTGGGACAATTTAAATTTCTAAAATGAAAGCTGGGTGATGTTAGCCTTTACTTTTTTAAAACTTGTATTTGAAGGAAAAGAGGAGTGAGGAATTACTGGCTTCAATTTTAAAAGAAATGTACTCTGGAACCTTAGTGTAGCATAAAGTTTGATGTTAGAATCGAAGTGAAGGCCAGAAATGTTTCTTGAATGTTAGGGTTATGGCTAACTATGCATTTTGCACACTTAACTTTTATGGTCCATTTGGGCCATTATTTTGGTAAGGTGCTTAGTGAGGCCAAGGCTTTAAATGATATACTTAATATAAATTCCAATGAGACTCATTATCTCAGATTCTTAAAACGTTAATGCCATTGTCTTTCTAGATTTTGTCCATGATAGAAGAAGCAGCTGGAACCAGGATGTATGAATATAAAAAAATAGCTGCCCAGAAAACTATAGAAAAAAAGGAGGCTAAGCTGAAAGAAATTAAGACGGTAATTAAATTTATATAAGAAATTTTTAGAGCATAGTTTTGCATTTAAAGTTTCTCTGCTATAAAGAGGGAAATCCTGCCCCTCCCCTAGTTCTGTTTTCCAGTCGTGCTACTTCTCCTTTTTTAAATTTTTTAATGGTAATTTACAGACTGAAAATTTTGATTTTCCTTTATTTTCCAGATACTTGAAGAAGAGATTACTCCAACAATTCAAAAATTAAAAGAGGTATATCCTGTGTATGTGAGGACAGCAAGCTAGAATGTCTCTCACAATTGGTGATGTATCCAAGATCATGCACATAGGGATGAAATGTGTACCATTTATTAGAAATTATTTTCTGGGATGGGATAATGAGTTAGAGTTGGTACCCCATACTCAGCCTTCTGCTCGTAGAGGACATGTGCTTCATATCTATTAAGTCATAATTTTGGAGATTGCTCTTCATAATCTCAGATAATGATATGCCAGATTTTAATACTTTGTTGAAGAGAACAAGTCTAGATTTTTTTGGATAATTAGAATGGAAGAGAACAACATTTCTTAAAGATGCAGCAGTCTTAGTAACCCTTGTTGGTAGAGTGAATAACTTCTAAACTATTAGGGGCTATCACTACAATTACTGCTGTTAAGGCAATTGGTTAGTGAAAGGTGTTAAAAAAGATAATTAGGTTTTCTTTAATCTTTGCAGCTACTGACATCATAATCAATGTTTCAGTGAAAGAACGCATTTATAGCACATTGTTTTCAAAGTTGTGCATTTAGGAATTTGTTAAATTCTCATTAAAATTTGATACTTCTCAAAGCTGTCTTCTGAATTAATATAGTAGCATAAGTGTTATTGGATAAACTCAAAAATTGTAATCTTGAAGGTACTCCTTTTATATGCATAGTTTAGTAGAAAACAGTAGTTCACAAGTTTAAACCTAGATCTCATACGTAATTTTGCTAAATTCTTTCTAAATCTGACAACAGATTTAAGTCTTGTCATTTAGGAGAGGTCATTTAACTACTCTGAATTTCTTTATCTGCAAATTAAGAATTTTAATTGTTATTTTTGTTTGCCCTAGCAAGTCTTTATGGAAATCGAGTTTAGTTATGTGTGAGTAAATACTTGAATGAATGTTGGGTAGTCATTTTGGTAATACATATACTTTGTACTATGCCACTTTATATAAGGTACTTGAGCATCTGCAAACTTCGGTATCCACAGAGGGCCCTGGAACAGATCCTCCACAGAGGCAGAGGGATGACTGTACTATTAAAATACATTTAATAGTGTATCATTGGTGGTCATATAGGTCGTATTTATAGACCTCTTACTACCTTCAGTCTTTGAACCTTATATCCACATTTCTTTGGTAATCCCAATTGCCTGATTATATATTAGAAGAAATAGCCACATAAGATTCACTAGAGATGGTATAATGCTACCTTAATAATCCAGAGTTCTAGTGTTAAAGTTTTCTAAAATTTATAATCCATGATCACTTAGTCCCAGACAAAATCTATCATGTAATGGGAAATTGTATACATGTTGCTGTAGTTCGATTCTTTCCAAATTTGTTTGAAGCCATGAGTTTTGAGCTATGCTTTATTGGTAATTTCTCTTTCAGGAAAGATCTTCCTACTTGGAGTACCAAAAAGTAATGAGAGAAATAGAACATTTGAGTCGTTTATATATCGCTTATCAGTTTTTGCTGGCTGAAGATACCAAAGAACGCTCAGCTGAGGAATTAAAAGAAATGCAGGATAAAATTGTAAAGCTTCAAGAGGAGTTGTGTGAGAATGATAAAAAAATAAAAGCACTTAGTCAAGAAATAGAAGAATTGGAAAAAAGAAAAGATAAGGTCAGACATATATGTTAGAATAGATAATATACTCTGTAAAAAATATTAAATTATAAGCAACGGGATTCAATTGGGTATCGTCCTCCATATTGATTTGTTAATCTTAAAAGTATGACAGTAAAATAGCTTGTAAAAAATAATTCATACAAGAAAATGACAACATTAACATAATTTAAATATGTTGATTCAATTGGGTATATCTGATTATAGGAAACTGGAGGTATACTTCGATCTTTAGAAGATGCTCTTGCAGAAGCTCAGCGAGTTAATACTAAATCTCAAAGTGCCTTTGATCTTAAGAAGAAAAATCTGACAAGTGAAGAGAATAAACGCAAAGAGCTGGAAAAAAATATGATTGAGGTAAGCAAATAATCTCACTAGTAGACATGTATCCAATTCCATTAATATTTATTGAGTGAGTGTCTGCTATCGACCGAGTGTAGTTGTTTGGGTATGTAGCCAAAGGACAAAATGACAAAAGTGGACAAAATGCCTTGTGGGTCTTCATTCCAGTGAGGGAAATGATAAAAAAAAAAAGTAATAATGATAAACGAAATATATAGCATCTTCTATAGTGGTACCTGATATAGAGAAAAAATAAAGCAGGAGATAGGATTAGGAGACAAATACAGTTTAGGCTTTTAAATTGGGTAGCCATTGAAGTTTTCATTGAGAGGGTGATATTCCATTAAAGACCCAAGGGAGGTCAGAGAACCATGTAGCTAAATTGGGAGGCTGTGGGGGAAGATGGTCCAGGCAAAAGAACAGAAATTAATTGCCCCAGTGCTTAGAGTATTGGAAAAGCAAGGACATCAGTGCTATTGGTTAGCACTAAATAGTAGGAATACAGAATGATTATGGGATGTAAGATTGCATGTGATTTTACAAGACAATGTGAAGGACTTTGACCTTTATTCCCAGTACCATGGGAAGCCACTGGAGTTGGTTGAGCAGAAGCATGACTTTTTTTTATATTTAATAGGACCATTTTTGTTGTTTTTTTTTTTAAATTTTTCAATTATAGTTGACATACAATATTATATTAGTTTTAGGTATATAGCTTAGTCATTAGACATTTATATAACTTACAAAGTATTCTACCTGGTAAGTCTAGTACTCATCTGGTATCATACGTAGTTATTATAATATTATTGACTATATTCCCTATGCTGTACTCTACATTCCTGTGACTTTTTATAACTGCCAATTTGTACTTCTTAACCCCTTCTCATTTTTCACTCACCCTCCCAGCCACCCTCCCATCTGGCAACCATCAAAATGTTCTCTGTATCTATGAAATCTGTTTCTGTTTGCTTATTTTCTTTTTAGATTCCACATATAAGTGAAATCATATGGCATTTGTCTTTTTCTGCCTTATTTAACTTAGCATAACACCCTCTAGGTCCATCCATGTCACAAATGGCAAGATTTCATTCTTTTTTATGGCTGAGAAATATTCCATTGTATATATGTCCTACCTCTTCTTATCCAGTTGTCTATCAGTGCTTCCATATCTTGGCTATCGTAAATAATGCTGCTGCGAATATAGGGATGCATATGTCTTTCCGAATTAGTGATTTGGATTGCTTCGAATAAATACCTAGAAGTGGGATTTCTGGGTCATAGGGTAGTTCTATTTTTTAGTTTTTTGAAGAACCTTCATACTGCTTTCTATTATTTCTATGATTTACTATTCCACCAACAGTGCACTAGGGTTGCCTTTTTTTCACATCTTCGCCAATATTTATTGTTGATAGCCATTCTTACAGGTGTAAGGCGATACCTTATTGTGGTTTTAATTTGCATTTCCCTGATTATTAGTGATGTTGAGCATCTTTTCATATCTCTATTGGCCTTCTGTATGTCCTCTTTGGAGAAATGTCTATTCTGGTCCTATGCCCATTTTTTAATTGAATTCTTTGTTTTTTTTGATGTTAAGTTGTTTGAGTTCCTTATATATTTTGAATGTTAATCTGTATTGGATGTATCATTGCCGAATATCTTCTCCTAGTCAGTAGGTTGTCTTTGTTTTGTTGATGGTTTCTTTTGCTGTGCCAAAATTTTTTAGTTCGATGTAGTCTCATTTGTTTTTTTCTTCTCTTTCTCTTGCTCAAGGAGACATATCCAAAAAAATATTTCAAAAAAAAAAAAAATAGTACTAAGAGTATACCGTCTGCTCTTTTCTAGGAGATTTATGATCTGGGATCTTGTATTTTAAGTTTTTAATCCATTTTGAGTTTATTCCTGTATGTAGTGTAAGAAAGTGAACTAGTTTCATTTTTTGTATACATCTGTCACAGTTTTATTAACACCATTTATTGAAGAGACTGACTTTACCCCATTGTATATTCTTGCCTCATTTGCCATTGATTAATTGGCCATATAAGCATGGGTTTATTTCTGGACTCTCTATTCTGTTTCATTAATTCTGTGTGTCTCTTTTTATACCAGTAACATGCTGTTTAGATTTCTATAGCCTTGTAGTGTAGTTTGATATCAGGTTATATGATACCTCCAACTTTGTTCTTTCTCAAGATTGCATTGACTATTTGGTGTCTTTTCTGGTTCCATATAAATTTTTGGATTATTAGTTCTAGTTCTGTGAAAAATGCAAGTGGTATTTTGATAGGAATTGCCTTGAATCTGTAGATTGCATCTGTAGTATGGACATTTTAATGATATTAATTCTTCCTATCCATGAACATGGCACATCCTTCCATTTATTTTATCTTCAGTTTCTTTATTTGTCATAGTTTTCTAAGTATAGGTCTTTTATCTTCTTGTTAAAAGTTAAATTTATTACTTTTTTTTTGATGCAGTTGTAAATGGGACTGTGTTCTTAATTTCTCTTTCCGATAGTTCATTATTGGTGTATAAAAATGCAACCGATTTCTGAATATTAATTTTGGATCTTGCTACTTTACTGAATTTATCAGTTCTAATAGTTTTTTGAGGGAATCTTTAGGGTATGTCATCTGCAAATAATGACAGTTTTACTGGTTAGGACTTCCTATATTGTATAAAAGTGGTGAGAGTGAATGAACATCTTTGTCTTGTCACTGATCTTAGAAGAAAAATGTCAGCTGTGGGTTTGTCAAAGATATGACCTTTATTATGTTGAAGTTTGTTCTCTGTTCCCACTGTGCTGAGAGTTTTTATCCTAAATGGATGTTGGATTATGTCAACTTCTTTTGCTGCATCTACTGATAATGATCATATAATTTTTATCCTTCATTTTATGTGGTGTATCATGTAATTGACTTGTGGACATTGAAATAGCCTTGTATCCAGGAATAAATCCCACTTGATCATGGTGTATCATCTTTTTAATATGTTGCTGAATTGAGTTTGCTCATGTTTTCTTGAGGATTTTTTGCATGTATATTCATCAGGAATATTGGCCTATAATTTTTTTTTTGGTAATGTCTTTAGTTTTGGTATCACTGATGCTGGCCTCATAAAATGAGTTTACAAGCCTGCCTTCCTCAGTTTTTTGAAATATGTATTCATTCTTCTTTGAATGTTTGGTAAAATTCACCTGTGAAGCCATCTGGTCTGGGACATTTGTTGAGACGTTTTGATTATTGATTTGATTTCATTAGTAGTTATTAGTTTGTTCAGAACTGTTTCTTCCCAATCGAAATTTGAAAGATTATATTTCTAGGAATTTATCCATTTCTTGCAGGATGTCTCAGTTTGTTGGCAGATAATAGTTTGTAGTATTTTCTTATAATCCTTTGTATTTCTGTAGTATCACCTTCACTTCTCTTTCATTTCTAATTTTATTTGTTTGGGTCCTCTTTTTTTCTTAATTAGTCTGGCTAAAGGTTTATCAATTTTGTTTATCTTTTAAAAGAACTAGCTCTTGGTTTCATTGATCTTTTGTATTGTTTTTTAAGACTTTTTTATTTCCATTTTGATCTGTATTTTTTTCCTTCTACATTTTGGGCTTCGTTTGCTGTTCTTTTTCTAGTTCCTTTAGGTGTAAGATAAGCTTGTTTATTTGACATTTTTCTTGTTTCTTGACGTAGGCCTGTATTACTGTGAATTTCCCTCTTAGGACCACTTTCACTGTGTCCCATAGATTTTGGGTTGTTGTGTTTTTATTTTCGTTTGTCTCAAGGTATCTTTTGATTTCTTATTTGATCTCATTATTAACCTGTTTATTTCATAGCATGTGATTTAGCCTTCATGTGTTTTTCCGTTTTTTTCTTATAATTGATTTCTAGTTTCATACTATTATGATCTGAGAAGATGCTCGATAAGGCTTCAGTCTTCTTAAATTTATCGAGACTTGTTTTATGGCCTAACGTGGTTTATCCTAAAAAAGGTTCGATGTTCACTTGATTAGAATGTATTGTCTGCTACCCTTGGGTGAAATGCTCCAAAAATAATCAACTAAACACATCTGGTCTGATGCATCATTTAAGGCCACTGTTTCCTTGTTGATTTTCTACCTAGATGATCTATCCATTGATATCAGTGGGGTGTTAAAAGCCCTCTTCTATTACCATATTACTGCCAAACTCTTCCTTTACGTCCATCAATATTTGCTTTATATATTTAGGTGCTCCTCTGTTGAGTGCATAGAGTTATGTCCTCTTGTTGGATTGATTCCTTTATCATCATGAAATGCCCCTTTGTCTCTTGTAACAGCCTTTGTTTTAAATCCTGTTTTGTCTGATATCAGTATTGCTATCCCAATCATTTTTTTAATTTCTATTCACATGAAATCTTTTTCCATCCCTTTTAGTCTGTATGTGTCTTTCGATCCGAAATGGGTCTCTTGTGGGCAGCGTATAAATGGGTCTTTTTTTTTAAAATCCATTCAGCTACCTTATGCCTTTTGATTGAGCATTTAGTCCATTTACATTTAAAGTAATTGTTGATAGATATGTAGTTATTGCCATTGTATTATTCATATTTCTTATCTTTTATTTTTCTTCCTAAAGAAGTCCTTTTAACATTTCTTATAATATTGGTTTGGTGGTGATGAACTCTTTTATCTTTTCCTTGTTGGGAAGCTCATTTTCTATTCTTCGATTCTAAATGATAGCCTTGCTGATTAGAATAATCTTGGTTGTAGGTCCTTGCTTTTCATCACTTTGAATATTTCCTGCCAGTTCCTTTTGGCCTGCAAACTTTCTGTTGAGAAATGAGTTCACAGTCTTATGGAAGCTCCCTTGTAGGTTCTTTAACTTTTGGCATTTTACTCGTAATGTGTCTTGGTGTGGGCCTCTGGGGGTTCATCTTTTGGGGGACTCTCAGCACTTCCTGGATTTGTATGTCTATTTTCCTTCACCAGGTTAGGAATTTTTGTTATTATTTCTTCAGATAGTTTTTGAATCCCTTGCTCTATCTCTTCTCCTGGTCCCCCTGTATATGGATGCTAACGCAGAGGCCCCTTAAACCATCCTTATTTTTTAAAATACTTTTTTTTCTTTTCACTGTTCCAGTTGGGTGTTTTCCACTACCTTGTATTCCAGATTGCTGATTTCATTCCTCTGCTTCATCTGATCAGCTGTTGATCCCTCTGATGTATTCTTCAATTAAATTATTATATTCTTCATTTCTAACTGATTCTTTATGTTTCGTATCTCTTTGTCGAAATTGTCACTGAATTTATTTATTCTTCCCATAAGTTCATTGACCATCCTTATAACCAGTGTTTTGAACTCAATCTGGTAGATTGCTTGTCTCAATTTTGTTTGTATTTTAGAGTTTTGTCCTGTTCTTTTATTTGGGACGTTTCTTTATATCCTCATTGTGACCGCCTCCCTGTGTTTGTTTCTGTACATTAGGTAGATCTGCTTTGTTTCCTGGTGTTGGCAAAGTCCTTTTCTGTAGTGGCTGTCCTGTAGGACCCAGTGGCACAGTCTGTCTGGTCACCTGAGCTGTGTGTTCCAGGGATGTCCCTTGTATGGATTGTTGTGCCCTCCTGTTGTAGTTGAGCCTTGATTGCTGTTGGCACGTCAGTTGGGATTGACCCTCAGGCTGAAAGTGAGGACTGGCCATGACCTCGGGAAGAGCTGTTCTGCAGGGGCTGACTCCACAGAGCGGAAGTTAATTAAGTGGGGCTCTAATGCCAGCCAAGTGCATCCTTCAGGTATGTCATTTGTGGAGTTGGTTGGATGGTGCTCTGGTATGGTCTGAAGCCGGCCCTAGGTGTGCTGGTTCTGGAGCCTCTTTGGAAGGGGCTCTGATGCTGGTCAAGGTCATCCACTGCTTGTGCCTATCTTGGGCCATTTGGTAGGAGCTACAAAGTGATCTGCTGTTGGTTGCACCTTGTACTGGGTTTGGAGGCATTTAGGAGAGACTGTTCTGTATACTGGCTGGCCTCCACTAGTGTCTGGTTTGGTACCTTTTGGTGGGCACCATGATGTGCAGGGTTTGTGGCTGTTTAGTTGAGGCTACATGCCAAGCCAAGACTGGCGACTGCTTATGTCAGGCTTGGGGCTACCTGATAGGATTTACAATGCGAGTTGAGACCAGTTGCTGCTTCTGCCTGCAGGTTTGGGGTAGCTAAGCAAGAAGTACAGGGCACACTGAGGGTTGTTTGGGATTTGTGGATCTTTGAGAGATTTTAGAAAACTGCAGCACAAGTCAAGGCAGGCTGCTTGTGTGAGGAGCTGCTGGAAGGGGTTCTGCTGAGTGGGCGAGTTGGGTGGGGCAAATGTAGAACTTGGATTTGGTGCCCACCTACACTGGACCAACTGGGTTGGGGGAGGGCTCAACAAAGGAACAGTATCGCCTGCCAGCACTTCCATGTCAGAGAGAACTGTCCAGACGCGTGCCCTTCCAGCCTTGCCCTGAAGCTAGTCAATTTAGTTCCTCCTTATATGTCCCTGGTGATTTTCAAGCTGCTGCCTCTGCGCTGGAGCCCAGAGCTAGTGAATTGGTGAGCGACTGCTTTAAGACCTGCAGCACCTAGGTCTTCAGCACCCCCTCTATCTCACTAGGATGAAGTCCATGCTGATTTTAACATCCAGATGTTCTGGGAACTCTTTTTTTATGGCACTGGAACCCTGGGCTGGGGAGCGTGCTTGTGGGGCTTGGACCCCTTGCTTCTCAGGGAGGACCTGCACAACTAGAAATCCTTCTCTGTTCTTAATCACCACACCTTGGGTGTGGGACCTGCCTGTTCTGTGTCGCTGCCCCTCCTACCAGTCTCAGTGTGGCTGCTTCTTTATGTTAGTTATAAGACTTCTATTCAGCCAGTCTTCAGGTAGTTCTCAATGATGGTCATTCTATAATTTAGTTGTAATTTTGATGTGGTCGTAGGAGGAGGTAAACACAGTGTTAACCTCTCTATCATCTTGACAAGAAGACTCCTATTCTTGTTTTGAGTAAAAAGAAGGAAGAAGCTTGTCCAGGTGATAACCCTTGGATAAATGAGTAGAAGTGGATATATTGAGAAAAGTTGTGGGATTTTATGTATATTTCAAAAGTCCAACAAGATAGACCTGGGAGATTGGTCAACTATAAAAGAAGAGACTGAAGGAAAACTCCAGATTTTTGTCTTTGACAGTTGAAGAAATGATTACCATAAGCTGAGTGGAGAATAGGAAGAAGTACACCATGAACTTAATGGGCTTGAGGTGCCTGTTAGACATCTAAATAGAGATGTTGATTAGACAGTTGAAATATTGAATCCCAGTTAGAAATAAAAATCAAAATACAAATGTAGGCACACACCCAGGCTAGTGCTCAGACGTCTTCTATATACACTCATTTCATCTTAGGTGATCCTTTCCAGATTTAAATACCATCTGTGTGTTGACACCTTTCAAATCTATAATTAGCCTCTCAATTCTAGACTCATTTATCTAGCTACTCGACATTTTTTCATGGATGACTAACAAAGTCTAAAACTTAACATATCCAAAGTAGATCTCTTAAATTTTCCCCACCTGCCCAAACCTGCTACTAAATTACTAAATTTGTCTCTTATCAGTAAAGGGTACCAGTGTTAAACTATGTTCTGTCCAGAAGTCCTAGAATCCTGGATTTCCCTTTTTCTCTCAAATTCCGTATCTAACTCCATCAGCAAATTTGTTGACTTTAAAATATCTAGAATATAGCCACCTTTCATCACTTCCATCACAGTTAACCCGGTACAAACCATCACCTCTCATGAAGGATACTGCAAAAGTGTCTTTTTTGGTTACCCTGCTTTTACTCTTGATGCTGTATGGTCTGTTCATAAAAGCAAAAATATCAATTGGATCACATCACTCTTGTGCTTAAAATTTTTCAATGGTTTCAAAGTCACATGTAGAATTAAATCCAAAGTCTTTACCATGGCTTACATGACCCTACATGATGTGATTCCTGGCTCCTTCTTGCCACTGCTCTATCCACTGTTCTTCAAACACCTAAGCATATTCCTTAGAGCCAAGTATACTGTCCCCCTGGTATTAGCATGGTCCTTTTATTTCATTTAGTTTTCTGCTCAAAATGTTATCACAAAAGGACCTTCTCTCATCATTCTTTTTTAAAGTAGTAGTCCCCATCATTTTCCATCCCTGTACCTTGCTTTATTTGCTTAATATGTTTTCCACCCTAAAGTGTAGGCTCCCTGAGGAGCCTGTGTCCTTAATATGCAGAACAACCCCTGGTACACAGTAAGCATCTAATAAATATTTAATGAATTGTGAATTACCAAGTGGGCCAATATTTGTTCATGCTCATGTAAACAAAATAGCTAGATTGTGTGTGTGTGGGCGTGCGCGTGCGTACGTGCTGGTACCTTGCATAGTGCTAGATATCTGGTTAATGTAACTTAAAAGATGTTAAGTAATGCTGTCTCTACAATTATTTACTTAAATTTTATAGCCCTTAATAGTTTATAAAAATATTTTCATCTACATGCTCCTAATCCTAAAACCTCTACTTTTAAGTTTGTTGTAGGATAGCTATTATTTCAAATTTTTAGATTTAGAAATTGATTTTCGGTTTCTTCAAGTGCTTTGTTTACATTTGCAATGATGTTTTAGTTCATTATCTCCCAGATTCGACTATAAATAAAATGAAAGCATTTCTGGTAGGATAGGAGGCACAATTTATCCTAAAAACAGAGCTAATTTCAAAATCGGAATAAAATATTTAAAGTTATAATGGTTATTTTTATTACCATGCCCACTTCAAATTGCTATCAAATTTGATGACATACGTATATATGTGTATAAGACATATGTATGTATGTGTATAAGAAAATGGACGTTTTTCCTACAATATAATACTTTTCAATCTCAATCTCTTACTACCTAAAGGATACTAAAACTTTAGCAGCAAAGGAAAAAGAGGTTAAAAAGATAACAGATGGGCTGAACACCCTTCAAGAAGCAAATAATAAAGATGCTGAAGCTTTAGCCACTGCACAGCAGCACTTCAATGCTGTCTCTGCTGGCCTGTCCAGTAATGAAGATGGAGCAGAAGCAACTCTTGCTGGTCAAATGATGGCCTGTAAAAATGACATAAGTAAAGCTCAGACAGAAGCCAAACAGGTAAATACAGACATTAAGCAGTATGTGATTGCCTTTTTTTTTTTTTTGCTGTTTTTATTGACATTATAAAGTTCAAGTCCTAAGCTTTAACAGGAAAACAAAAGTCCTCTTCATTTCTCCCATGTACCCCCTCCATTCCAGTCTTTGGTTTCCTTAACCCTGATTTCATAATCTTCAAAAGCTTGTCAATCTATTATAATGGTTTAGATAGTTGTTCAACTTAAAGTCCTGTGAATGCAAGAGTTTTGATGGCAGAAAGAAAAATATACACACACATTGTTTTAATGGAGGACTCGTTTTTAAAAATATATACAGATGTGTGTTTGTGTATTAATAATTCCAGCCAACGTTTTCATTACGTATTTGCAACTTTTTCATTCAAAGATGGTGGTCACAAAAACTTGTAAAAAATCACTAGCAAAAAAACTTTTAAGTTATCTCAGTTTTTCTGTAACCTGATGTTATATTGAGAAAAGTCCACTATTATTCAGTGTTGGAAGATACAGCCATGTAGATCTTAGAATACTAGCTTATGGTTTTAAGGAACAGTACTCAATTAGATAGCATTTAAATATCAGACTCCTAGCATTTAAATTTCTCTGTCAATTTGTCTTCCTTTTTCTATATAATGTTATTTCTCATTGCTCAATACAGTTTCTCCACTGTTTGATTGTATTTGTATTTATTTGTGAGTGTTGTCTAAGTGGAAAGAAAGAGAACTAGAGTTGGGATTTCTAGTTTTTAATAGTTTTTAATTTAATGAGCTAATGACAATTATTCTTTGATACAGTTTTTGAGCTAATGTCATATTTTATAAATATTAAAAATATAGACTTCTGTTGCAAATTATCCAAACATGTTAGGCATATATTAGTTGATACTCTGAGTAGTTTTTTGAGGAGAAAATACTGGAAAATGATTGTTCTTTTGAAATATTAATCCAAGTGACCAAACCGTTACATTTTCAGGGCTGGTGTCTCTTAAACCAATCTGAATCTGTAGCCATTTAATCACTTGCACTGTCTGCCTCATATAGTCTATTTCTTTTTTCTATTACAGGCTCAGATGAAGTTGAAGCATGCCCAACAAGAATTAAAGACTAAACAAGCTGAAGTTAAGAAGATGGATAGTGGCTACAGGAAGGATCAAGAAGCTTTAGAGGCCGTGAAGAAGCTTAAAGAAAAACTTGAAGCGGAAATGAAAAAGCTAAATTATGAAGGTTTGCCTTTGAGGACATGATATTAAATCATTAGGAGGTAGCGATTGTTGGTAGAGACTAATTTAAATAAAGGAAATAGCAAATAAGAATAATTTTTACCCTGTTAATGGGCATTAGTATAAGAAATATTTTGTAAAAATAATAAAACATCACTTTGAATTTTTGAAAACTCACTACTGAGAATTTCCTGCTTCAGACACTCTGAAGTGCTACTTGAAAACTCAGAAATGTTATATGTATATTTTTACATTAGTAGGCATTCAATTCATGTGTGATTTCTTGAAATGAAAATTGTATTTGTCAGAAATAATGTCTTCTTGACACTTACTTGATAGGAATTTGAATGTTAAGCATGCTTTTTATTTAATACTTATCAGAAATTTATATTTTGCTTCCAGAAATGCTTTGGAAATAGAGGTTACTAATATTTTCCTTAAAACAATAGAACATTTCAATTTCTAAAACTTGGTTTCAACTTGGTTTCAATTTCTAAAACTTGGTTTCTTGATTTACTATTCAGAAAACAAGGAGGAAAGCCTTCTGGAAAAGCGAAGGCAGCTATCTCGAGATATCAGTAGATTGAAAGAAACATATGAAGCTCTCTTGGCCAGATTTCCCAACCTTCAATTTGCCTACAGGTAAGAGATTTAAATCTTGAATTTTAACATAGTAATAACCAAGATATATTTAATATAATCTGGAAGGCAATCTGAAAATTTCATGGATATTAAGATTTTTATATGAAAATTATTGTAAACTGCTTTACCTTAAATACTATTTTTTCCTTAAATGTTTATCGAAATGTTTCAAATGTGGGTAGAGGAAACTCTTATGAAACTTAATGGCTGCTAATGCCCCTAATCTTAAATTAAGACCAAAATGAGGGGAATTTAATCTCAGTCCACAGTTTTTAAAAGTTACTCTATCATTAATGTTAAATATCTACATTAACATTTTATAGTGTTTTACTACATGGGTTTTTTCATTGACTACTTAAGGAAATACATGTATTACAAAGAGTAGAAAGTCAAAGTTCTTTTTGTTACATTGACAATAATATACTGAAAGATATGTTGATTGATTTACAAACAATAGCTGACTAGTCATCTGGGGCATTTTAAAATTTTTGTTTTGTCAAAACTATGATTCTTCTGCTTTCAATAGAATGTGTTGTCAGAGCACTTGAGTAGTAACATACATCCAACTTTTTCTATTTTCTTATCTAAAATTAACTTTTGTCAACTTTTCCATTTTAGGGATCCAGAGAAGAACTGGAATAGAAATTGTGTGAAAGGACTTGTAGCTTCTCTGATTAGTGTGAAAGATACTTCTGCAACCACAGCTTTAGAATTGGTGGCTGGAGAACGACTCTACAATGTTGTAGTAGACACAGAGGTAAGTTGATTTTAATAAAGTAAATTTATAATTGCTGTCCAGCTGGAAAGTCATGTGCTGCTAGAAGAACTGGGTACTTTCTCAATGTTTTAAGCTTTTCCTAAGGTTACTTATCCTTAAAAGGTAAAACTATTCAGTTAATGACTTTTTTGCTATATTATTGATTATATTATATTTGATTAGCTGTACTCCAGAAGAAGTCTCATGCTTACTCAGAAATTAAGAATGCATATTATCAATCTTCAACTTTTGATTGTTCAAGAGAGGAGGCACTAAACATTTTTTTATGGATTTCTAAATGTGCATACTCTCTCAATTCAAATATTTCTGTCATCAATAATATGTATGTATTTTTTTTATTTCAAATGCACAATGTTTTAGGTTACTGGAAAAAAGCTACTAGAAAAGGGAGAATTGAAGCGTCGATACACTATAATTCCACTCAATAAAATTTCAGCCTCACGTATTGCTCCAGAAACACTGAGGATTGCTCAGAACCTTGTAAGTCTTGTTTATATGTTTTAGTTGCATCTTACCTTTTTTTTTAATTAGAGGACATTAATTTGAGGGGACATAATCATATGCAAACCATAAAATTTTATTGTTATTGTGCTTTAAAAATTTAAGATAAAAAAATAAGGTTGGTGTTTATGAAATTAGATGGAAATAGAATAGAAATGTTGGAAGGCTAAAACTGCCTTCGATATTTCAGAGCTGTGTTAGAATCTCTTTAATTAAGTCAAGTCACATGGCTATCCGGTAGTAATAAATACAATCACTCACCCCATAAAGACATTTCATTTAATAAAGGACCATATATAAAGCCTTGTTCCTTTATTATAATGGAGCTGAAAAATTCTTATAGCCTAGTGAAGTCCTAGCCTTAGTAATGTCATAGCGCAATACTTACATACAAATAATTACCTCATGTTACAGTTTCCTATAGTATGTCATACAGTAACATGCAGTACAGGTTTGTGACCTAGAAGTGGTAGGGAAACAATTTGTGACCCCAAAATATGTCTGTTTGGCATAAGAATTATTTTAGGCTGGTTAATTTTAAGAAACTGCAGACCTGAGAAGCTCTGCAAACCAAGTGGATGTTACCCTTTGTAAAAGACATTTACAGTTGTAAGGTAAATCTCCATTTGTCAGGATGTCTTCATGGAAGAGGGATTTGACCTTATTTCTAGAAACTCATATCTGTGCAGAAGATAAGGACTTAAATTTGCATAGCAACCTTATTACTCTTGTTTATTGTGTTTCTGGTAACCTCTCATAACTGGCATTCCCCTTCCCCAACATTTTCTTTTGTCTTTCACTAAAGATGGTATTTAAGGCGATGGCTTCAGCAGTTTTGAGGAATTACTCAGTTTTCCTGGGTATCTCCCACATGTGCAGGAGGTATACATGTTAAGGAAAATTATTTTTATCTCCCCTACAGATTAATAGGCTATACCATACAGCCTAGGTATATAGTAGGCTATCTACCATCTACATTTGTGTAAGTACACCCTATGATGTTCATATAACAACAAAATCACCTAATGATACATTTCTTAGAATATAATTGATGTCATTAAGCAGCTCTTGACAGTATTAAATTTCTGATTTCTGAATACTTAGAATTATAGTTTATAAATACCATAATTCTTCAGTTTTTTTCATACCAGGCACACTTAAACTGCCCCAAAGCAAGAACCGTTGTGGAAGGCATCCAGCACATCTGTAGAAATGCCTCTCTATTAAAGTTCTTCTAGATTGCCTTCCACCCTATGGACATACAAAGCAGGTGACTGATATATCCTCAGTCTGCTGCTAAGGTGGTTCTAAAGTGATATGGCTACTATTAAAAAAAAAAAAATGATGAGTACAAGGAAATTCATTTAAAAGGCTGTTATGGTTGTATAATATTGAGTAAAAACATGAAGCCAACATAATATTCAGCAGCAATACCAATTTGTTATTGAGCAGGCATTTCAAGTGCATGAGTTAAAAAGACAGTTCCAGGAAACCTAGCAATGTGTTTGTAATTAAGATACTAAGTAGATATTCAGTTTACTTGCTGAAATTGAGAAGCTTTCAAAGAAAATTATTTCGGAATATAGTTGTGGTGATTTGTATACTGTCACGTGGAAGCTGAGTGCACAGTAATTGAAAGTTGGTATTTTTGGTTAGTACTTACTTTACTTTGAAGGCTTTGGAAGTTATTTCAGTCCTATTGTTAGAAGTAAATTAGGATTTCAAGTAACATTAAAAATACTTTCACCCAGATCCCTGAGTCCAGCTCATTTAATTGTAGCTGCTGTGTCAGGGGACAGTGCTGAACATATGTTCCATAGAGCTGCTTTTGTTTTGACTTCTGCTGCTGCTGAGCTTTATAAAGGATGCTTAGTACTAAAAAGATAGGGAGAGGTGGACACTATAAACAAATGCTGAGAAGAGACAGTTGGATCAAAAGAAAAGACTGAGGAATTTGTAATTATTTTTTTACTCTTGATTATTGTGTTTTTATTTCTGTGACTGGCAGGAGGCTGCCCTAGCATGTTTAATTTGAATGAAAAAGTATTCGATGTAGAACAAATTACTAATAATTGAAACAGAACATTTTATGTAATAATGTTGATCCAGCAATTGCTATACTTTAATTAAGAAAGTATATCCAAATAGTCCATTTTGGATTTGGAAATTTGGTAATGACTCCTGCTTAATAGAAACTCTCATAGTGCTTGGTACTTTAGCTAAATATTTTACTTAGCAATAGATCTTCTAGCATTTAAACTTGAATTTTTTTTTTCTAAAATTCTTGAGTTGTCCATAGCATTTTAGAAAGTTCAAAAAGGAATCGTAGTGCTAGGTAAGTATTACCTAAATTTCTATTATAGCAGTTCTTATATTTTATAAACTGATTTTTGGAAGAAGAGGAGTATGTACTATGACATATCTTATTTTCCCACAGGTCGGCCCTAACAATGTTCATGTGGCTCTTTCCTTGGTTGAATACAAACCAGAACTTCAGAAAGCAATGGAATTTGTCTTTGGAACAACATTTGTTTGTGACAATATGGATAATGCAAAAAAAGTGGCCTTTGATAAAAGGATAATGACTAGAACTGTAACTCTAGGAGGTGATATATTTGATCCTCATGGGACATTGAGTGGAGGTAGGTTTTATATTATGTTGTCCTCATATTTCTGTATGGTGAATAAGATGAGTGGTTTTTGACAGGAAATAGTAGCATTGGAATGGTTTAAGAGTTTTATTCCTGATCTAGAGATTGGGTTTTCTTCTGAATACCATATGATAGATACTTAGTAATATTGAGAGATTTTACAGTGTCATTCCTCAAGGAGCTCTTAGTCTAGTAATCAGTCCATAGCTTTTGTTATTCACTTCAAGTAACTCTATTCCTTTTTCTCTTGCTTTTTGCCCTTTCAGGATATTCTAGTCACTGAGAAATGTACTCTGTACATTTTTAGCCTAATTACCCATTTTTCCTTCATGAAACATGTTAACCTCTAATTTGTGTACATGTCCCTGTTCCTATCAAAAATAAAACAAAAGGTTAAATCTGCCCCTGAGATGGTGCTTTAATGCCTTAAGAAAGGAATTCTTGGCGATCATATTCTTCTTCTAATATTTGCCACAGAGTTTCTAGATGTCTAGCAATCATATAATAACAAACTGTGTACCAGGCAGTGTTGGAAGATTGTGCTGTCTAAAACAGTAGCCATTAGCCACACGTGGCTCTTTACACTTAATTAAAACAATTAAAATTAAAAATAATTCCTCAGTTGCACTAGTCGCATTACCTTACAGCAAATATGAAGTAGGCATATTACTATCATCTCCAATATACACTTGTAGAAATTAAGGTGCAGAGTGGTTTAATAACTTGCTGGCAAGTGTCAAAACTCAGAATTTGAAGTCAGGTAGTCTAATTTCAGAGTTTGTGCTTTTAATCAAACCCAGAGGCTGTATTAATGCCTCTTAGGATATCAAGTGGCTTAATTTCTTTTTAGGCCAAGAAGACAATAGTCAACAAAATGAATTCCATGATCAAGTATAAAGTTCCCCAGCACACAATAAGATGACTGTTATCTGCAATTGGAAGATAGACCAAATATTTTTAAATATCAAAAACAAAAGAAACTTTAGATTTCATTGATTTGCATGTTCTTGAAGTTCCTATTTAAGAGATGGCAAATATGTAACCTCATATATTAACAATGTGTTCATAAAGCACAGCTAATTGACCTTCGTATTCTCCCATCAAACCTAGAGTTTTCTTGCCAATATACCACCTCATCCTGTTATGCCAGATAAAATCATAATTGCTTATAAATTGAAACCAATTTACTCTTCCATATTAGAGCTCAGACAAGGTTATGAAGTGATAACAAACAGCTCCGAAATCTCAGTGGCTTATAACAAGTTTATTCCATAAATATACTACCTTAACTACAGGTCAGTTGTCGCTATTCCATGCAAATCTCATTCTGGGATCCAGGCTGAAGGAGAAATGGGTAACAGTGGCAGGTGAGGGTGAATTATGTGCTGCCTCAAAGTTTACTTTCAGAAGAGGCACATTTCCCATTTCATTGACCAGAGCAAATTATATGACTAAGGCTGATGTTAGTGGGGAGGAAAATGGGCCTGAGGGAGACGGCCCAGCAGGCAGGGCCAGTGATTATTTTGAATAAATATTCCACTACATCAACTTAGAAACATTTCTAATCATACATGCGTGTCCTAAGATTCAAATTATGAAATGAATTCCATAGCTTCATAAACTCACTATAAAAGATTTGGTATTGAATCATTCCAAGTATAATTCTCTTAGGAAACTTTTTATTGTTCACTTAATGTCCAAGGCCTGTTTCAATTTGCTTCTATCAGGTGCTCGATCCCAGGCGGCTTCCATTTTAACCAAGTTTCAAGAACTCAAAGATGTTCAAGATGAGCTAAGAATCAAGGAGAATGAGCTACAGGCTCTAGAAGAGGAATTAGCAGGTCTTAAAAACACTGCTGAAAAGTAAGGCTTATGTTGGATTAAGCTGTATTTTTTAAGATTTGCGTGGTAGAAAATGAAAGAAAATTTATTTAAAAAAATACAACTTCTGACTTTTTTCATAATATCCTTAGTTTTAGTTGAATAAATTGTGAGTTGATAACTTGTTTACCAGTTATTTATTCATTTTTTTCTGATAAAAATAATGTCTTTGTTATAAGAAACTGGAGAAAGCTAATTAAACAAAAGGAAGGAAAAAAATTAGCCAGCTATTCCCCTTGTTGGGATGACTTGTGCTGGGATTGGTGGGGAAACCGATAGATACTCTGGAGGTTGATACCAGAGAATAATTGAGTCCTTGATTTGAAATGATATGATACAGTATAGCAATGATCAGGTTTCTACTTTAGCAGCATTATGGCTGTTCTATAGATATTGAAGATCATTAGGTCACCAGTGGAGGAAGTGAACAAGTTCATGTCAGAAAGTCACTGTTAAAATTAAAGTCTTTCCTTACAGTGTTTTCTTCTGTGTGGGTGTAGATATAGGTATGTATATGTACCTTTAAACATTACTTCTGTGTGTGTATGATACAGGTATATGCATGCTTTTATATTTTCAAAATTGGGATCATGCTGTTTAATGTAACCTCTTTTTGTTGCTTAACATTATTCACTATTGAGTGCCCCACCCCCATATGTCAAATACTCTTCTAGGAGCTGGGAATACAGTAATGAATGAAACAGATAAATCTCTTTCTTCATCTTGTTTTCATATATATAGTTGGGGAAACACAATAAAGGAAGTTAAATTGGTAAGACATATGTTAGCTAATGCTAAGTTCTAAGAAGAAAACATTAAAACAGGAAAGGAGATATGAACTATCCAGGGCAAAGAGATATTGAAATTTCAGATTCGATGGCCAGGGAAAGCCTCACTAAGAAGATGGCTGTTGAATACCTGAATGATGCGAGTAAATTCCTGGAGAAGAGTCCTTACTTGCTTTAAAAGCTTCAGGAGTTTAAATGCTCAAACTTATAAAATACATTATTTGAAAGTTTAATTGTAATTTTTTCCAGTCCATCTGCAGCTGGCAAATGGTAACAGATAAAATTAAATATTTTATTCAGAATTCACAATACCAAAGAAAGGTTTTTAAAAAAACTAAATAAACTTTGAAATTATTATTATTTTGTAAATTTTTATCATTCCTCTCAGAAATTATCAAAGCTTAGAATAGTACTAAGACTTTTTTAGGACACTATGTATGGAAGAAATTGTCATAATCAGTTAATGTGGTCATGCCAAGATATAAATTGTATCAAAATGCCCACTTTCAAACATTATACACGTGTGAAGCCTGCATTTTACCTTCAGTAGCATAAATTAACCATAAAGTGAATGAATTGGTTCTTTGAGAAAAATGCAACAGAATTTCTCTGAGATATGTGGAAGATCTGGCAAGGCAATGAGTTTGTGGTCACATTTGGCTTAGAACTGTTGACTTTGTTCAGCAGTTTTGGGTCACTTATTTTGCAGAATTGTATAGTGGACTAATTGTGGCACTGACATGAATGAAAGGAAATAGATTTTGAAAGATGTGGAAGGGTCAACAAAAGCCATTCTTCCATAGACCACATTAAGAACATAGCTTTTTTCCTCCCAAATTTCTACACTCTAAATTTTTTTAATGAATTGAAAATGACTTTAAGTTAAAATTACAGTTTTAATTGCTGTCAAGCAGTCTCAGGCAAGATACTCAAGGGAGTATTTGTTTTATACTTTTCCTCAAATCTCATGAATCTTAGTGACAACCTACCTTTTGAGTTTATATAACTTGAAATTTCACAGCAGCTAAACTAGCTAAATACCTTCCAAAGAAATAAGCAGCTAGAACTGAGGTAGAATTACAGGGCTTGTAAGAAAAATGCTTTGCAAATGTTTGTTCAGTACTGTGTCCTTTTAAACTATTGGTCTCATTAGAAAATGTAGGGAACACTATTTTTTGTAACATTTGAAAATGGAGATTGATAACCAAATTTTTGAAATTTTGTGCAGTCGCTTTATATTGTTAATCTGTTTTTCTGCTGGGGAGCTATTGCGAAGTTTTTCTTTTGGGTAAGGATCAGTAGGAGGGGTTATTTTTAAGGAACCCTATTCAGATATGATTTTTAGTGTTTTCTAAAATTAAGAGTATTTCTGTAAATAGTTATTATCAGTCTTGGTCATTTAGTTATTTACTCTCAGTGACCAAATCAGACTTGAATTTAATTGATGCTTCAGAAATGTGAGAGTCATCAAAACTATTCTGGTAACCACTGTCATGAGTTTTTTTTCCTTTTTAAGGTAAAAGTTTGTAGTTTCAATGTCTGTCTCAAACATCAGAAAAATTGTGCACATTTGTTATAAACTTCTCTTTTTCTAAGGTATCGCCGGCTGAAACAGCAGTGGGAGATGAAAACTGAGGAGGCAGATTTATTACAAACCAAGCTCCAGCAAAGCTCATATCACAAGCAACAAGAAGAATTAGATGCTCTTAAAAAAACCATTGGTAAGATAAAAACGTCCTGTACTTAATTTGTTTCTGATAACCTTACTTTAGGTATTTAGATATTTATTATATGTTTATTTGAATTACCTTTAATACTTAATTAGTACATATTATTACATTGCCAAAGTTCCCATCTGTGGCAGTGTACAGTTCCACCAGTGTCGTATGAAGATTCTCATTTCTCTAAATCCATTCCTTTCCAGATTTTAAAAATTCTCCAGTTGGATTGTTGTGAACAAGTAGTTCATTAGCATTTTAATTTGCTTTTCCCTGATTGCTGGTGAAGTTTGAGATCTCTTTTGTTTGTTCCTTGGATCTCTAGGTTCCTATTTTGTGACTATTTTTCTTCCATTTTTCTGCTGGGTTGCTCAGTTTCTTTCTATTCTCATATTATTTCTTGGAAGTCATCTGCATTTTTACTATTCTTACGTGCTTGTCTTTATATTCAGTTTATAGTATTTTTATATAGAAGTTTTTTTATGTTTAATGTAATTCAATTTATAGATATCTTTCCTTAATTTTAAGAATCTATCTTAGCATTTCAATTAGAATTTTTTATACATGGTAGTTTTAATTTTTCTCACTCCTTAGGACAAAATCCACACACCTGTTTCCTCACTTGCATCTTTATTCCTTTTTTCCCTCTTATACAATTAAAATTTCACTCATCTTGTACACCCCTCTGCCCCCATCCCCTGCCTCTTATAACCACCATCTGTTCTGTGTGTCTATGAGCTTGGACTTTTTGTTGTTAAGATTCCACATAAGTGAGAACATATGGTATTTGTCTTTCTGACTTATTCACTTAGCTGATGCCCACAAGTTTCATCCATGTTACAAATATCAAGATTTCCTTCTTTTTTATGGCTGAATAATATCCGTGTGTGTGTGTCTGTCTGTCTTAACATTTTCTTTATTCATTCATGCATTGGTGGACACTTAGGTTGTTTCCAAATATCTTGGCTATTATAAATAATGCAATTTTTTGGTGGGGGTTACATATATCTTTTGAGTTACTGTTTTGTTTTTTTTTTCAGTTAATTACCCAGAAGTGGAATTGTTGGATCACATAGTAGTGCTATTTTTAATTTTTTTGAGGATCCTCCATACTGTTTCCCATAGTGGCTACACCAGTTTACATTGCCAGCAACAGTGCCACATCGTTGCCAACACTTCTTATTTCTTGCCTTTCTCACGACAGCCATTCTGACAGGTGTGAGATGATATCTCATTGTGGTTTGATTTCAATTTCCCTGATGATTGGTGATGTTGACTATCTTTGCATATACCTGTTGGCCATCTGTACCTTCTATGGAAAAATGTCTATTCCGATCCTCTGCCTATTTTTTAAATTGGATTGTTTTGTTTTTTTTTCTTTTGAGTTGAATGAGTTCTTTATATATTTTAGATGTTAAACCCCTACCAGATATATGTTTTGCAAATATTTTCTCTCATTCAGTAGGTTTTTTCATTTTGTTAATGGTTTCCTTTGCTGCAGAAATTTTTTATTTCATAGTTCCATTTCTTGATTTTTCTTTTCTTGCATATGTTTTTGGTGTCAAATCCAAAAAATAATCACCAAGACAGATGTCAAGGAACTTAACAACTTATGTTTTCTTCTAGGAGTTTTATGGTTTCAGATCTTAAGTTCAAGTCTTTAACCCATTTTGAGTTAATTTTTGTATATTTTGTAAAATAGTGGTCCAGTTTTATTCTTTTACATGCAGCAGTCCATTTTCCCAGCACCATATTTTAAAGAGATCATCCATTCTCTATAGTATATTCTTGGCTCTTTTCTCATAAATTAATTGACCATTTTTGTATGGGTTAATTTCTAACTTCTCTGTCCTGTTCCATTGATCTATATATCTGTTTTTATGCTAATACCATACGTACTGTTTTAATCATTATAGTTTTGTAGTGTTTAGAATTATTTGTTCCAGTTCTATAAAAAATGCCATTGCAATTTTGATAGAGGTTGCATTGAATCTGTCAGTTGCTTTGAGTAATATAGACATTTTAACAATATCAATTCTTCCAGTCCATGAGCATGGAATATCTTTCCATTTATTTCTGTCCTCTTCAGTTTCTTTTATCGATGTCATATTTTCATTGTACAAGTCTTTCCGCTCTCTCGTTAAATTTAGTCCTAGGTATTGTATTCTATTTGATGCATTCATAAATGAGATTATTCTCTTAATTTCTCTTTTATAGTTTGTTATTAGTGTGTAGAAATGAGATTTTAGCGTTTATTTTGTATTCTGCAACTTTACCGAACTTATTTATTAGCTCTAACAATTTTTGGTGGAGTCTTCAGGGTTTTCTATATATAATATTAAGTCATCTGCAAATAGAGACAATTTTACTTCTTTTCTAATTTGAATGCATTTTATTTTTCTTGCTTAATTGCTCTGGCTGACTTCCAATACTGTGTCGAATAAAAGTGGCGAGAGTGGGCACCCTTGCCCTGTACCTGATCTTAGAGGAAAAGCTTTCAGCTTTTTCACTGTTAAGTATGATGTTAGCTATGAGCTTGTCATATATGGCCTTTATTATGTTGTGGTACGTTCCTTCTATACCCACTTTGAGAGTTTTATCATTAATGTATGTTGAACTTTGTCTAATGCTTTTTGTGCACCTAGTGAAATGTGAAATTTAGCCTTCGTTTTGTTAATGTGGTATATCACATTTATTTGCAGATATTGAACCCTCCTTGCATACTTGGAATAAATAAATGCTACTTGATCGTGGTGTATAATGTTTTTACTGTACTGTTAAATTCAGTTTGCTAATACTTTATTGAGGATTTTTGCATCTGTGTTCATCAAGGATATTGGCCTGTAATTTTCTTGTGGCATCCTTGTCTGGTTTTGGTATCAGGGTAATGCTGGCCTCATAAAATAAATTTGGAACAGTTTCCATCTCTTCTAATTGGTATTAATCTTACTTTGAATGTTTGTTAGAATTCATCAATGAAGCCCTCTGATCCTGGACTTTTTGATTTGTGAGAGGTTTTTAATAACTGATTCCATCTTCTTACTAGTAATTGGTCTATTCAGGTTTTCTGTTGCTTCTTGATTTAGTCTTGGTAGGCTGTATGTTTCTAAGAATTTGCCCATTTCTTACAGATTGTCCAATTTGTTGGTGTCTAATTGTTTACAGTCTCTATGTAAACAATTCATAGTCCCTATGATCTTTCCTATTTCTTTGGTATCCTTTGTAACTTCTCTTTCCTTTATATTTGAGTCTTGGATTGTTTTTGGTTTTTTGGTGAGTCTAACTAAAAGAATGTCAATTTTATCTTTTCAAAGAACCAGCTCTTAGTTTCCTTGATATTTTCTTTTGTCTTTATTCTAATTTATTTCTACTCTGATCTTTGTTATTTCCTTCTTTCTACTAACTTTGGACTTTGTTCTTTTTTCTAGTACCTCGAGATATAAATTTAGATTGTTTGAGATTTTTCATTAGTTTCAAGGTATTTATTTCTCTGATTTCTGGCAATAATATTATGCAGTGAATAATAGTATAAAAAATTATGCAGTCATGGCATCCAAGGTTATTTTGTACCTAGGTTCTAACACAATGCATGTCAGTTACATGTTCATTCCATCATACCTTTTTATTTTTTTCTTCACAAATTTAGATAGTTTTACTATGCTTCATTCTAGACATGTTCTCACAATATTTCTCTTCTTTAATAAGAGGTTCCTTGAATAAAAATAAGTAAGCAAAGAGCACAAAGTAAGCTTGTTTATGAAATTAATAAGCTTTCTAGCAACTAAAATCAAGTAAAAAAATAACATAGTTCTCTCAGTTCTGGTATACTCGTATAATAAAAAGATAGTCTGTGATCTTTTTTAATAAGTTGTTTCAAAACCTTGTTTAAAGTAGGTAAGTTGTAGGTAAAGTTTATATTATTCAATTTTAAATGATTAGAAGTAATTTCATCACAGATCTTCAGATAATTCAAGTGTAGCTCTTATACAGGACGTTTTTCAACATACTATTTCTAAAATAAGGTTAGAACAGTTAATTGTTTTAACTCTAGCCTCTAATTTTGCAGACCATTTCTTTCATTAAAAATTTAATTTGTAAGCATTATAACTGTTAATAGTTGGAGGACCTCATTAGCTATATTTGTCTACTACTTTATTGATACAGAGGAAAGTGAGGAGACCTTAAAAAACACCAAAGAAATTCAAAAAAAAGCAGAAGAAAAATATGAAGTATTGGAGAATAAAATGAAAAACGCAGAAGCTGAAAGAGAGAAAGAACTAAAGGATGCTCAGAAAAAGCTTGATTGTGCCAAAACAAAAGCAGATGCTTCCAGCAAGAAAATGAAAGAAAAACAACAGGTAATAACCTTTCTTTTAACATCAACATAGAGCTGAAGATGGTAAAGTATCATTGGTTGGCCTCATTCATCAGTATTCATCACAAAATCTAAAAGTGGGATATGCTTTTTTAGGAAATAAGTTTCACATCTTATAAATCAAATTAAAATACAGCCATGCAATTGAGTGTCAAATAATTGTGTGAGTTGCATTGGCTTGCTAATTTTAGAGAAGGAGCAAAGTTGCCTTTTGGTAAATGCTTCATTCTAGAGTGGACCCAAACTTAATGTGGTAGAACTATGTCATATCAGAGATTCAGTGTTGACATGTATTTGGTGATTATCGATGTGAATGTATACTATGAAAGAACGATGTAGGGCAAAGCATGTTATTTTATGAAGTGCTATTCAGTTATAAACTAGTGATATCTGATTATATCTTTTGGATAGTACCAAAGCTAGATATTGAACCTAGGCTTTTTCTGTCCAATGGCTATGCTCCGAATCACTCTTCTATACAATTTCACTTAACTCTACTTAGATCAACTCTTCATAGTTGTTTTCTTTAACCCATCTTATGATTCTGTCATTAAATAGCTGTTCAAAGTATTTTCTAATGAACTAAAGGCTAAAATAGGAAAGAAGAAAACTGGAAAACTAATTTTTTGACATTGAATAATTATATTTAGAAAAGGCTTTACCTCTGCTTAGTTAGTTTATCTGTTGTATAGAATTGTTTTTCTCTATAGGAACCAAAGAATAAGTTATGCAAAGTACTTTGATCCCATAAATATTGCACATACTTTTGTCATTTTTTAAGTATCGGAAAATAATTTCCTTTTCCCTCCCTTCTGGAGAGGTAGCTGACGTGTTTTGGGTAGTTGAATAACTAAGCTGTGGGTCTTACTTTCATGGGATTCTTACTAATTTTATTGATACATAAATATTTATATTTTAGTAGTTAATAACCTGTTGAGCACCCAGATACTATTTTTTATAGGAGGTTGAAGCTATCACTCTGGAGCTAGAAGAGCTCAAGAGAGAACATGCATCCTGTGAACAACAGCTTGAAGCTGTAAATGAAGCTATCAGATCCTATGAGGGTCAGATTGAAGTAATGGCAGCTGAGGTGGCTAAAAGTAAGGTAAGATTTACTTACTATAGTGGAGAAATTGCAAATGTTAATCTTGCAATTCAAGCCAAAATGTTGGCTTGAAGATGTTTGACTTTAGAAGTCTCAGTCTCTTCACTCTTTTCATGATGAGAAATAAAAATGATGACTACTGATCCAGAAGGAGTTCTGAAATATTAATTATATTATTTTAAGTCTTTCAGACATAAAAACTGTCCAGTAATTTGTACAAGTAAGTGTTAAATAAAAACTTATTAACATAATAGGAGTTTGAGATTGATCACTAAGGGGTAAAGAGAACTCTAAAAATGTAGGAATAGCAGATTCAGGGAATAGCCATGACCTATGCACCCATGGAAGGAACATCTGGAAGAGAGCCCCATTCCACCTGCAGATCTGAGAACTGGATCTAGTTGGAGGAGACAAAGCTGTGGCCCACTGGTGTCAAAGTTTGGAGTGCCAGGGGGAGCCATCCATAGTATAGTGCCACACAGGCAGCACTTGCTGGGAAATAGCTTTCTTGGATGCTGGTGGGCCATGGAGAGGTGCCCAGCCTGTGAACATGCCTGGAAGTCCCTTCACTGGTATGTCATGGGAAGCCATGCAAGCTGCTAACCCTTGCACATGACAAGCTTGCCCTTGAGAAAAGCACACCACAACCAGGGAGTAAAGCCCCTTCTGCACTGTCCCTATAGCATCCTTTACTGATGAGGCTTAATGTTGTATCTGGCAAGGTAGAAATGTTGCAATATCAGAAGCAGGGCAATGAAGGGTGAATTTGGGACCAAAGGGGTTTCAGATGTTATAAAGACATCCTGTTATCTGCAAATTAATGTTAGATTATGTCTGTTGAGATTGTCCCTCATTAATATTTAATACTGCTTGTCCCTTTTTGGGATTTTGACTTGAAATTCTCTTTTGCTTCATGTTATTTCTGCTCCTTTTAAATTAAGGTATAATTGACACATGTTAATTTCAGGTGTATAACGTAATGATTTGATATTTGTATTTATTGTGAACTGATCACCACAGTAAGTCTAGTTAACGTCTATCGCCATACATATTTAAAATTTTTTTCTTGTGAGGAAAACTTGTAAGATTACTCTTACCAACTTTTAAATATACAATACAGTATTATTAATTATAGTAAACATGTACAATGTACATACTTTCATTTTGTGGTATAACTTCATTTTTTAAGTTTTCTGTCCTGTTGCTATTAGTATATATAAGTAGTATATGTCATTGATTTTCATGTTAACAAAATGTGTATAGCTTCAACAGAGGCATTCCATTCATTTCCTACATTGTAGTAAAGTGTTTTTGCCTCGCTTTTTGTCATCTACTTCTACATTTTCTATTATGTTTTCCCCTTGAAATGATTGTTTTAATCATTGTAGCTACTAGTATCTGGTGTTTTAGAAAGTAGGTCTTTCCTCTTGATTCTATTTGTGGTTAAATTCCTTCTTTATATTTGGTTAAATTCAAGTTTTCTTTTCTTGACACGTTTATCAATCAATAGCAGAAGTTTTTAAACTATTTTTTTAAGGTAAGATAGTGATGATTCTTAGCTTTGTTTTGCTAAGTATTCTACAGTTTAGTTCCTGTTTTGCTTCCAAAATAAATTTTAGTTTTAGAAATATTTTGTTTCCTTCTGATTTGTTGTCTTTTTAATTTTGTATATTTTTCAATTCCATATTTTCTACTGTCTTTCATGAACATCATAGTGTAAAATTTTTAAAAACTAGATCTTGTGTTTCTAAAGAGAAGTATGGAAATAAGCCACTTTTTCCTTGATCTAAATAAAATCAGAACATGTACCTATTTCTATGGAGAGGGTAACCATTTCTCTTTATGGAAAACTGAAATGCATTACTTAGTTTTTAAAGCTTGTTTTTTCAGACTCTACATTCCAAATTGTTTCCTTTTGCTGATAAGAGTTGGTAAGGACACTCCTAGGGAGCTAAGAAAAGAAACTGCCTACTAATTAGCTTCAAATAAAACTAAAATTTTGTTGCTGCTCCATCTTAAGTGACAGATTTCCTGTTTTTTCCTACCATTATAAAAAAGATTTTTAAAAAGATGAAAACAGTCGCACCTGCAATGCTACCTTTAACATCTAAGTATGAGAGAATCCTCATAAACATGCTTTTTTCAGATACAGTGTTAATAAACCTGTGTCTATTTTCCTTTGGTTTATGTCACCAGAATATTTTTCACTGTCTTGTTTTTCTAACATTTTAAAAAACTAAAATATCTTTAGGTCTTTTAGATGAATGCTGCGATTTATCCTCCTTCTGCAAAAGCCCTCTAATGACACAAATTAAACATCTTAAGGAAATTATAGTACTTTGGGCACATTCAGTAACCTAACCATAATGTCAGGTACTCTATATTGCTTAAAATTATCTTGTTTCCTAATGACTATGCCAAAAAAAAAATTCCTAAATTTTTACTGGTGTTTTTAATCACTTATGGAGAACTATTCTTTCTCAGAGCCTTTTAGCTTCTTTGTTTTCTGCCATCTAAATACAAGTTGAACTAGTTTTTGTTTGTTTTTAGGCATTTGTGTGAGTTCTTTCAAGATCTAGGATGAAGCAAAGGGTTTTTGTTTTGGGGGGAGTGGCATTAGTGGTAGACAAATTCCAGTTGTAATGACCACTTTGGAGGTTGAGTAGCTTTAACCTTGGGAGAGAGGGATAGGAAGTCAGAACAACAAGTTTTTCTTTGTGCCACAGATCTTTTTTCAAAAAGTTTTTCTTTTCCTTCCATTTCTCTGTGTTGACCCCTGTTGCTAGACCTTCTGTTGTCCGTGGTAAAGTCTACATGGCTAATATCTACAGAAGGGAAAATCTCAGCCTACTGTATTTTACCTATGTTTTTTGCCCCTCCTGATAAATGTCATTTGAGGGTCTGTCAGATTATCTATTCAGTAGTGTTAACTACTGGAAATGCCACTTTTCTGAGAGGCCTCACAGGTCACTCCTCGCTCCAGTTAATCCCAACTACATTGTATTCAGCAAAAACTTTGCTGCTCCCAACATGAACACTATATCCCATCCTTTTTCTAGTGGTAATCCAGGTTTTCTCATGTATAAATTCATTAGTCATTTTAATGGGGATATAAAATATAAAGGGTTAGGTGACCATCTGCCTGTAATCACATTGCCATCTTGCCCAAAAGTCTGTTAGATGTTTTAGTAAATGAAAAATATCTCATTACCTTGCTATATGTTGTCTTCTAATGATTTGTTCAGGAGTCATTACATAAAGCTCAAGAAGAGATGACAAAGCAAAAAGAAGTGATAACTGCCCAAGACAATGTAATTAAAACTAAATATGCAGAAGTGGCAAAGCATAAGGAACAAAACAATGATTCTCAGCTTAAAATTAAGGAACTCGACCACAACATCAGCAAACATAAACGGGAAGCTGAAGATGCTGCCGCAAAGGTATGTTTGGGTTCATTTTTACCCTTAATCAGATTTTTGCTTCTGGATTTTTGAAATAGTCAGTAAACTGCTGGATGAAGAACTTAGTATAAATCGCAGACTACTGTGTAACATAATTTTGAGGCTTTACAGCTATGTTAACTGCTTCTCAGCAATGCTCATTTTCACCAAATGGCAAATATTTTGTTTTTACATTTAATTTCAGGTATTCATTCCATCTACAAGATGTTTTTACCAAATATTTAGTGGTCTCTCATGAAAATGAATTTTTTCTCCCCAGTGTTCATAGGATTATTACTAATGTAACAGTAGTAATGTTTTCTTTACCTTATTTTAAATTGAATTTAAAGACTCAAAGAAATATATATACAGGTAACCTCTAAACTTAATTGGCTTCTGGATGTCCTTATAAGGATTTGTATAGTCAGTTTTTTCATCCTCATCTGAAATCTGATGTTTTACCAAGCAGGTATCTTTTTGATGTTATCTCACAGTTTTTTGGTCACTCTTATTTAAAGTTTCATCCTTTTGCGTATCACAGTGTCTTAAGTACATTAAAGAAAAGACATGCTTTTGCAGAAAATCATTGCTTGGTTAAGGGGCTGCATCCATGTTGCTTAATAATTTACCCATTATGTTTTCTTACGGGTAGCAGTTTGGTGCCTTTTAAATCTTTTTTAGTGTCATAAAAGTACAAGAGTTTTAACTTCAAAAAGATCAGAGCATACAAAACAGCCTCTCTACCCTCTGAAAGAGCCATGTTTAGGTTCATTACTTGGTTTAAAGAACATTTTTTATGATCACATCATAATATCCTAATATTTTGTTTGTATTGATTTCCCATTAGCCTAGTATTAGTGGATTCACTGAAATATTGCCAAGGCTAATACTGCTGTTAATAGTTTTTTGGTAATTGAAAATGCTAGTATTGGCAATTGCTAGGGGATTTTATTTACAATTAAGAAAGGGACTTGGCAAGTGGAAATGGAACAGCTAAAAAATATTCAAAGATTCTTTGAAATACATGGTTTATCAAATGTTTATTGCATATCAGATACCATGTCAGGCACTAAACATATAAGGACAAGGAACATTTGTAAAGATGCCTTCATAGAGCTTATGGATCAGCAGGGAAGATAGACTAGAAATGATCATTTTACTTTTGAGCCTAATGGTGAGACCATACCCAGGAATTAATAAGGATAAACAAACTGACAAGGATTGGTTCTACCAGCCAGAACCAACCTTAAACAATTCTAATAAAAGTGTTCTTTAAGGCCCATAATTTAAATTTTTTAATTAGTTAGATAAAGAAGTTTTTACTGTGCCTGTCAAAAAAGGGTGACAGGGGCATGGAATCAACATTTAGGACAGTTTTTTTACTTAGATTATAGTTGAGAAGAATTATTAGATATCAGTCAGGGTTAGGTTTCCACGCTTTTACCAAATCTATGACTTAAATATTTCTATAAGAATTTTAATTTTCGCAAGTTGTTTTTTGAAGCTATAGATTGAATTTGGTAAAATTCAAAGGAGCCTCATTTGATTTACATTTCATTGTGATGAAGATGTTTTACATACACGTTGTAAAAATCTGAGTTGGCTTTCTTCTAATGCTTAATAGGAGAATTTTTTTCTGTATAATCTCTTGTTTCTAGAGCCTATCCTCCAGGTCAAAATATTCATACTTATTATAGATTCACTGTCAACAGAGAACCTCATTTTTTAAAGTCATTGTGGGGTTTTTCTCCAAAGTGTTTCATTTAAAATTAATAAACATTTAAGGAACTTGTTTTTAAATGTAGGTTTTAAGCATTGACATCCTTCTATTACTGTATGTCACTAGGTATCCAAAATGTTGAAAGATTATGACTGGATTAATGCAGAGAAACACCTCTTTGGGCTACCCAATAGCGCCTATGATTTCAAAACTAACAACCCAAAAGAAGCTGGTCAGAGACTGCAGAAGTTGCAAGAAATGAAGGAAAAACTAGGAAGAAATGTCAACATGAGAGCTATGAATGTACTAACAGAAGCTGAAGAGCGGGTAAGTCGTTTTTCTATGACTGTCTGACCACAGTGGAACATGAGTAGCATGAATAAATCTGCATGGTCCCTGAGGCGATTATTAGGCTCAACATTTTGCTTGATGTCCTTGATTACTTGCTTTTGTTTTCCTTTTTCTCTTTTCAGTTCTGTTTTCCTTTTTTTTTTTTGCATCATCAGTCTATTATACCTTGAATGACTTTTCTGCTGGCTTTTCCCTTTGTCATAAACATGTTCTGCTCTTTATTCTTGGTATAAATAAAAACAATTTTTGATCATGCTAACTCCTTACATCGCTATCGTTTCTTTAACTTATGTTGAGAGTCTCTGAAAAATAAGGTATACTGCCCCCTCTTCCTCTTAACTCTAGTATAACTGGAAACATTAAATAAGTAATGACTAAAATTGTAATATACCTAACCACTGTTTTACTAATCTGTAAAACCAGCAGCATCTCTATTTTAACGCTCTCGGTTACTTTGTTATCCATCTTCCCTGACAAAACTTTTATAGTCTGCCATGTCACTAGAAAAATCCAGAGGGAAAAGCAGTCCCTATTCTTGACAGCCCCATAGGAATCTGCAGTCTGAGTAATTTTATATTGTGCCCTATACCTTCTTTAATTCTGCAAAATTTTGTTTTAATTTGCATAATAGAGTTAATGAGAATTTCTAAACGATAACACTTATGAGTTCAATTACTTTTAAGAAATTTTGCTCTAATGGGTTTTTTTTAAAGTGTTACTGACATTAGTATCTACAAAGAATTTATATTATGTTAGTACCAAAGAGGCTAATAATGTATGTGTTGTGATCTCTAAAATGTTCTTGCTAATTTTCATTTTTTCATTAAAGCTTTGCAGTGTATAGCATATTTGTGGAAGGAAATCATTGGTCTGAATTTAAGCTGCATAACATCATGAAGCTTGTTCACTTTTACTCATTTGCTTTTGTTAATGACAACTGGATCTAATATATTTTTTAAAAGAATATAGCAACTCCCATCTCTGTACCAAAGAGGAAAGCTCTGTTATTGACAAACATATAGCCTTTTGCAATAAGATAAAAACGTGGAAAAGAGGTCTTAAGAGTTTGGCCATAAAGGAGAGGTAGAGCAAGGAAGCTAGCAGGACTGGCTGGAGTTTTTAAGGAGAATTTGAGGCCTCCTTGAAATGTGAGGCTTTAAAAAAATTGAGTTAAGAGGATTTTTTAGGAAGTACTGCTACTCAAAAGTTTTTTTCAGTAAATTTCCACATTAACCAGGGAAGACCACTCTGCAGATGTGATGTTTGAGCTCAAACTTGAGACACCATCTAGGTCACACATAGAGAAAGAATGTTTGGGAAGAAAGAACAATGCGGGGGCCATAACGCTATGACGAACTTATTATGTTCAAGGAACTGAAAATAAGACTATATGGCTGGAGCCTGGGGAAAAGTATGATGCCAAAAAGTCAGATAAATAAGGACCACATTATGTAGGATCATGGAGAAGAATTGAAATTTTGTGTCGCTGCTAAGATCTTAAAAAGAAGCATGCAGGGTTACTTTTGAGTTTATATATGACATTTTCTTTTGTGCCTTAGCTGCTAGGAATTTAAGGGAATATTAGTGGAATCAATATATTTTAGGAGCTTGTCTTATAAATTCTCAGTTATAATTGAATTTTACATATAGATGATAATTTACTTCATAATTGGTTTCCTTTATAGCTGTTAATGTAAAATATACAGTATATCTTTTTGGTAAATAGGAATATATATATTATATATAAAAATAATAAAAGTTCTATATTCCTGACTGAATTCTAGAATATAAGAAAATCTTATATTTTCTCAATTAAGTATGCTTTTTATCTCACTAGTATAATGACTTGATGAAAAAGAAGAGAATTGTAGAAAATGACAAATCCAAAATACTAGCAACTATAGAAGACCTTGACCAGAAGAAAAACCAAGCCCTAAATATTGCTTGGCAAAAGGTATTTGAACCAAAAATATTATCATTTATTCTATATTAGGCAAAGATGAAGAATATTGTCCTTAGGTTTATATTCTAAGATGAATTGGAAATGGCTAATTTGTGTTCGAAGGAGGCACTTGCTCACACATTAATTAAAACCTCACACTTTTAAATACATTTTGTGCCGTTTGGTCTTGATTAAACCTTTTTGCAAAGGGAAGTTTGTGACGCTCCATCATACTCTCATACTCTACTTCTCTGGTTCCTAGGTTATATTAAATTCCTAATCTGGGTTTCTCCAGTTTTCATTCTTCCCTTGTTTGCTAGGTCTGTGTCACCTTTAAAGGGGACACTGTTTGTCCTCTTTTCTTCCCACGAGATCACAAGCTCTTATATTTGGAAGAAGCCTTGGACACTGCCTAGTATCTGTTGTATCCCACTCCCCCTCTTGAAACTGGAAGCTTTGATTGTTGAAAAACCTCTCCCAAGAACCCCTTCTGTTCTAACTTCAGTTTCTCAGAGGTCAAATATTAGTTCTAAGACTGTTTCTACGGCAAGATTGGTGTATTCCTTACCTGTTACAGATTACTCATTGCATTTCAGATTTCATAAGTATTTTTCTGTAGGTTTTTTAAAAGTATTTTGTACACATTAGATTGATAATTAGTTAATATATTAAGCAGTGACTCTTCTTACAGATGAAGAAACTAAAGGTTAGAATGATGAAGTAGTCTCTAAGATCATATAGCCAAAAACTAGAAAAACTGGGATTCTCTTTTCCTAAATTAGAACCAAAGTTAAAATTGCCTTTTGTTGCTAACTGCTGTTACCCTTGTTCTTTAAGAAATGGACAATAAAATGAGGAAGTTTAGTATTCTTTTTTACTGGACTGTTATTTAAAAAAATCCCAGCTACCATTTTGTGTTTCATGGTAACTTCGGCAGATTTCAGGGTTCTTTACTATTATTTCTGTTTCCCTGGCTATATAGATTTGTCTCCTTTAGGATAATTCCTTAGCCTCTTGTATATTATCTATATGTAGATATCTGATATAGGATATATTTTCCTATATCTCCCATAACAAAAGACACTTTCTCAAAAATTCTGGACATAATTACAGTGCTGTTTGGTACTTTAACAATTCTGTGCCTCTGAGATTTAACTTGATACCTTGTTGTTGTTGTTGTTGTTTAATTTTATAGGAACTTTATTTTCAGTAATGGCAGCACAATTAATCCCTTTCAGTCACCTTGTTTTTTCTGCTATGCAACTAATTTTCAGTGTTCCATCTCCTAGTAGTTGTCTGTATTTTTTTAAAAGCATGCTAAAAGTTGACCCCGTTATTTAACACTGGATCTGAGAGGTTTTGTTTCTTGTTTTGCCCATGGTTCCTGAATTTAGTGCTAGTACAAATTTATCCTTTAAACTGATTTTTCCCCAATTTCCAAGGTTCTCCCAAAGCAAGTAAACTTATATGTCATGCACTATTCACATATTAATTTTCTCATTTAATTCTCACAGTAATATGATGAGTTAGGTATTATTATTATCAACATTATTATTAGTAGCATTCCACTGTTGTCTTAGTTCTGAGCTGCCTCTCTTGCCTGGCCAAAAAATTCGAAAAGAAAAATGAACGTAGGGTGTTTATAAATACTATGCTATCTTCCATTTTTCCCAGAAGAAACGGTGATCCTCTCTCTCCATTGATATGAACTCTTGTCTAGCTCTGGAAATCTGTCCCATATATAAAACTAGAACCTGTGGGAAACTAGCATGTGTGCATGTGTGCATGTGTGCAGTGCTCTTAAAATATGTATTCCTTAGTAAATCTACATTCAGGAACACTGCTTATGTCTAGGAGATTTGTCTGCTGAACTCTAAGATTATTAGTCATGTCTCAGAACAGGTGGCTGAATTCTCAAATCACTGATTAAGTGTGTGTGCACAAAAATTACCCAGTTACAAGCTAGAATATTGGTCCTAAATCTCTGTAATCTCCTATTGCGGCTTGATGGGAATAGGCCAAACATCTTCTTTAGTCTTTTTCTCTTGGAGTCCAATCCTACTCCTGTCCCTTGACACCTTAACTTCTTCAGCTATGAGAAGAAGCATTTAAAAAGAACAGTTCAACACTCTGAGCAGATCTGGTTGTTTGATTTCATTCCTCTTATTCTCCTAGAGTCACCCTGATCATCTTAGGTTTTCTAAGGTCAGCTGATAACCATAGGCCCATGTTACCATACCAGTCACTAGAAAAGTTTTATAAGAGAACATTTTATGGCAAAAAGTTTTGTTTTTGCTTTTCCAATGAAAGTTCCATCTCCCATATTGTATAGTTGTATGTCTCTGAGGATTTCTGCAATATGGCCTGCAAAACTATCAAAACTTCAGGGTAGAGTTTGAGGTATAGCCTCTAGTTCCCTCTGGAAGTTAGAATAGGGCTCCGTAAACTATTTCTGTAAAGGGACAGATAATTATTTTTGGTTTTGTGAGCCATATAGTCTCTGTTGCAACTATAAGACTATTGGTGTAGGGCTAGCAGCCAGAGACAATACATAAATGAATGGATATGGCCAGATTTGTCATATTGACCATAATTAGCCAAATCCTGAATTAGAGTAACAGCAAAACACACTGCTGGTATATACACAGATTACCATTTGACTTTTTGGAAAACCTATATTTTAATATCATTTTTTTTTTACTCAGGTGAACAAGGATTTTGGGTCTATTTTTTCTACTCTTTTGCCTGGTGCTAATGCTATGCTTGCACCACCAGAGGGGCAAACTGTATTAGATGGTCTGGAGTTCAAGGTCGCCTTAGGAAATACTTGGAAAGAAAACCTAACAGAACTTAGTGGTGGTCAGAGGTGAGTAATCCCTTAGCTATAATCACTCTCCTCTTATTTTATTATAATCCATCATTTCATTGCCTCCCAATTTTATTTCAGTTTTGCTTTGCTTAGCTCTCTTTGCATTTAGAATTTAAGGAGCTTAACGTGTAGGACAACACATTTTAGTTAGAACGTTTGATTAAAATAGTAGGCAACAAAGGATATAAGGATAAGTAAAGAGAAAATTAGACAAGATATAGAAAAAACAATAGTTTTCAAACTTTGGAAAATGAGTAGCCTAGGATTATGCACCTGAGAGAAAGGAAAAAAAAATAGTGCTGTGAGCCAGTATTGACCTCAGCTTTCTCCCTAGGCACAGTTTCTGGACTGTAGACGCAGGAAGAGAAACCCACACAAAACCCAGTAGTCTCACTAAATTAAGGAAACGTTAGAATTTTGGCCCCAGTGAGCTATGCTATGGCATTAGCTCTGTACTATCCCTGAAGTGAAGGCTACTCTAGATGCCTTAGCAATGTTAATTGTAGGCCTTGAAGAGATCATGCTAATCTGAATGTAACTTATTTCTCAGAGCAAAGCCCAACACTTAAAGTTAACAAAATTGAGACTCTGAACAACATAATAAGCATCTAGCATCTGAAAAAAATTACTAGACAGAAATTAAGAAAATGTGACCTATAACCTAAAGAAAAATCTGTCAATGGAAACAAGACCTAGAAATGACAGGTGATAAAACCAGCAGATAAGAAAGGTAAAGAGTTACATTAACTATTGCCAAGAATTATAAGAAAAATATGATGAGAGAAACAAATATTTTAAATAGGTATCAAGTGGAACTTCTAGAGATAATATACCTAAAAGGGAAGTTCACTGCATGAGATTAACAGATTAGACAATATGAAAGAAACATGAATGTATTTGAAGACGTATCACTAGGACCTATTCAAGCTGAACTGAAAAACATAAAAGTATAAATATAAAGCTTCACTGCCCTGTGGGACAATATCAAGCAGCCTAACATACATGTATTTGGAGTTCCAAAAGGAAAGAGGCAAAACAAAAATACTTGAAGAATGGCCCTACATTTTTCAGATTTGATGAGTTCTATAAACCTACAGACTTGATTTCTATGAACCCCAGGTAGGATAAACACATACACCAGACTTGCACACACATATAATAACACAGCAAGGCATGTCATATAAAATTGCTGTGATTTTATAAGCCAGTAATTATAAGAAAAATCTTAAAAGCAGCCAGAGGTTAAAAGGCATATTACAATGTCAAGGAACAAAAGTAAGAATGACTTTAGACTTCAAAAACTATGCAAGCCTGGAACAAAATCTATAAAATGTTAAAAGAAAAACCGGCAAACTTAGAATTCTAATAGAAATAGTCTTCAAATTGAAGGCAATATATTTTTTCAGAAAAACAAAAGTTGGAAGAATTTGATCCCAGCAGAACTGTACAAGTTCAGGAAGTTTTCAAGTGAGAGGAAAGTGGTACCAGACAGAAAGTTAGATCCACTTAAAGAAACAAATGAGTGTCGGAAATAGCATGCTCGAGGTAGGCTTCAGGGAACTGCCTCCCAGCCTTCCACAGTGACTCAGTCAGCATACTGAGAGAAACTTAGAAGGCCATGTGGTCTAATTCCTTACCTGCAGAGAGCCAAGTAATTAAAACCTCCTAAGAGAAAATTATGAATATTTACATAATTGAAGATGGTTATTAATTTTTTTCCCCTGCAGGCTGTACAATCCACAGTCCTTGAATTGTTCACATGCCCTATAATGCCATCTTGTAACTATTCTCTTATGTACATAGAAAATACTAAGACCTGTTAATTTCCCTTATGAAATCTTTTGTCGTTTTTGAGAATAGCAGTCTACTCTGTTTTTCTTTATCGATAAAATTCCCAAATATTTGGAGTCTAAAAAACACCTGCTGTCTCTTAACCAAATTTGAATTCCACAGTTTAGTTCCCAGTATCTTTACTATTTTTGCCAAAGTCCTAGAAAATGTTTTGGGGAAAATAGAAATGTATGCTTATTTTCTTATTGGGACCTAAAAATTATTTCCATAATTAAGATGGTATAAAATTATTTGTATATATACCACTATGCAGCAAAGTAGTTTAACTCCTGGCAATTTTTTTTTTTATCTGAACAAGGAAGTTTAAAGCCCAATGCCTTAAACATTTCTCACAGAGAAAGCCAATGAAAAATAATTTTAGATAGTTTGAATGACCTCAGCTACCCTCTATAGAGGTAAATGTTACTGTTATTTGTTTTTATTGTACTGTTTTATTTTCTTTGCTAGAAATTTTGGGTTAATTTTCCTAGACCCCCTCCACTTTGTAGGCGTTTTTTCCCACTTACATATTTCTTAATAAATACCCTATTGGAATGCAATAAGCTGTAGGTTAAGTGCTGCATACCAGGAGATATTTGAACTTACAGAATAAGTGTTACAAATATTTTTGTAATTTTTATTTTAGTGTTAAGTAATTAGATATTTTGTATTCAAATAAACAAAGCTTTTTTATAAACTGTTTAAGAAAAAATGTTATAAGAATTAGGATTCTTCATACCAAGATAGAACAAAAACAGCTAAAGTTAGCTAGAAGAGAAGTGAAAAAGAGCCACAGAATCTAAGAGTCGGTGTAACAACAAATTTTAAATAAGGTATATTAGGGTTCTCCAGATAAAAAGAACCAATAGGATATACATATATGAAGAGATTTATTACAAGGAATTGGCTCATTTTATTTTGGAGGCTGAGAAGTCCTACACTGCAGTCAGCAAACTAGAGACCCAGGAAAGCCAGTGGCGTAATTCAGTGTGAGTACCAAGAGCAATGAGGGCAGAATCTCCATATCTCAAGTAATCAGGCAAGAAGGGATTAAATTTTTCCTTTACTTTTTTTTTTTTTTTACTATTCAGGACCTTAGCAGACTGAATGCTGTCCACCCACGTAGGGGAAGGCAAACTGCTTTATTGAGTCTTCCCATTCAAGTCCTAATTTCATTCAGAAACACCCTCACAAACACACCCAGAAATAATATTTAGCCACATGTCTGGGTACCCCATGGTTCAGTCATGTTGACCCAATATTAACCATCACATAAGGACTGCTTAAACTTCTCACACTGAAGTATTAAGAGTAATGGGCCAAAATCTATTGAACTTAAATGGTGCCAATAAAAAGTGGATAATGTGTGCACACAATGTGGATGCGTGCATAGTAACAGTTTGAAGGAGGGCACCTAAACCAGTTATACTATTACCAGTATGTTACATTAAGTATATAGTTCTCACTCACCTGCTACATAGGTATCCAATAAGCAATTGGGGAAGGAAAGAGAAAACTGTTACTGCTAACATGACCTTTTCTTAAGACAGGTGCCAAGTATAATATCCGATTATTTGACTGGAAAGAACATAAACCTGTTCTGTCAAAATAAAACTCATTGAAGAGAGGATAAATGGAAAGCTAAAAGAAACATTTTAATACAAGTATTGAAGTTTGAGACTTAAAATTCTTTTTCTTATGATTATCTTTTAGCTAAATCTGTACTATTTATAATAACAGAATAGCAGATTTGCTTCAATATTTTGGTAAAAAGTGGTAAAATCAAGTTTTGATGGCTTTCTTCCAACCTTTTCTTAGGTCGTTAGTGGCTTTGTCATTAATATTGTCCATGCTTCTCTTCAAACCTGCTCCAATTTACATCCTGGATGAGGTAGATGCAGCCTTGGATCTCTCTCATACCCAGAATATTGGGCAGATGCTGCGTACTCATTTCACACATTCTCAGGTAGGAACC
>NW_006431915.1:720471-729246 GCF_000325575.1 Pteropus alecto
AAAAAAAAAACATAAAATTATTTCAGTAATAGTATTTGTTCTTCTAAACTATTCTTTAGTAGTGTAGTGGTCATTATTAATCAGATATTTAAGACTGAGGAATACTAAAGCATTTTATATTTCCTTAAATATATACTTATATTCAAATGAGTTTAGAATGAAAAAGGGTTTAGTCTCCTATTAAAGAAAAGGGCATTAGAATTGTTGGTTGTAGAATAAGGAAGAAGCTAATTGTTTTCATAATTTGGAATTAATTTAGGGTTAAATGTATTTATTTCTCAAGCTAGCTGCCAGAAGATGCACAGTCTAAACAGGAAGGTTTCAGGAATATACTTATGCATGAGAACATCATGTGGCACTTGGTGGGGTACTCTGTTTCTCCTGCCTGGAAAGTAGAGAAAACCTCTTTAAGCCAAGAACAGTTTGTTTTTATATTTAATATGGCAGGTTTTTTTAGCAGATAACAGTGAAGTGGTACCTGTTTTAATTATATAAATATAAATGTTCCGTTTAAGCTAGTGGTAGTGCTATAGGAACTTGGAAGCCTTTTTGATATTAAATTATCAGAGAAAAATATCTCAGTGGGGCATTTGGGACTAGTAACAAAGCAGTAGTGACAGCTGCTGAAGACAGCAACAAGCAGTCATCTAGCAGGAAATAGTAAACTTGGGTGATGAGATTCCTAAAACCGAATGTGGAAAGATAGAATCCACTCAGGTGTCTAATATAACTCTTTGTTACCTGCATTTGAGGACATGAATTTGCTTGGAGCCACACATTTAAAGAAATAACAAAATCAAAATATATCTGAAAAATTCTTTAACCTCAGTGTAAAAAGAAAGGAATGATTTTCTTCAAGGATTTTACAAACAGTATTTTTTATAATTTTTTTCTTTTTTCCCTTAAGTTCATTGTGGTGTCCCTAAAGGAAGGTATGTTCAACAATGCAAACGTCCTTTTCAAAACCAAGTTCGTGGATGGTGTTTCTACAGTTGCGAGATTTACTCAATGTCAGAATGGAAAGGTTCCAAAGGAAACCAAATCCAAGGCAAAAGGACCCAAATGATCATCTCATGAGGAAGTGAAAAGTACAGGTTTATTCCTTCACCTTGACCTGTTTTTTAAGTAAACTTTTTAAGAACTTGGGATTTATCTAATTTGTTTATATAAAAATTTAGTGTTATTTTGTTACTTAATCCATATTTTTTCTTCCTTTAATCCCTTATAAATGAGCATAGATTCCTCTTTTCTTAATTAGTGTAACTATGGCCTAATTACTGTGACTGTGATTTTATGTATGTCATCAATTATTTTTCTTACACATCTTTTATATATTAGGGAGCCTGAGATACCTGGTTGGTGGTAAATGCTGTTTGTAAAAGCAAAAATACAAAGAAATAGATGAAATTAAATTATAGAATAAATATAGCTGATAATCAGCTTTTAATTTCTATGGTAATATTAATGTGTTTTCTGTTGCTAATAAAGTCATTCAGCTAAGGAAGAATTATAAAGCAAGTAGCTGGACCAACAAAGGGAACAAAAAGAAAGCTGTTAGGCAAGAACTGAGCTATTTTGTGGGTAGTTCCTTGAGGACACAAAATCCCTGATTGAGATTCAGATGACAAATCTTTCAAGGTCTTTCCCATTTTATGAAGTTTGAATATCATGTTTCTATGTGCTTACTCATTGGTCTTTGCAATCTTAAGTTTTTAAAAAATATATTTCAATAGAAGCTTGGGAGAAGGTGTGTTGCATGCTTTCTGCAAGTTTATCTGACATCTCCCAATATTTTCATATAATTTTGTCAGCTTTTTCATAATCCAATCAATAATGATCTCTTGGTGAATAAGAATGTAGGAGCCAGCGGACCAAACCAAATTTATCTTTTTCCTTCAATCAGATATATATGTAAGTAAATTAGCTCTATCTGTTCTACCAAAGGGACTCAAATTTTGATGATTATTGTGTTTCTTAGTATCTTCTGTCTTCCAGTTAAAAAGGATGAAGTTCCGTTAATAACTCAAAAGATAATGCTACTAAACACGATTATGTCTAGCTCTTGATATCTCTAGGTATATCACCAGAATAGTGTCTCAAACTGAGTCTTGAAAGGTCTGACATGATCTAATCTGATCTAGGGTATGTTATTTTAATCCCACATCCCTCCTTCATAATTGTCTTAGTTCCTTTGTGTTATCCTGTCCCTAATGAATGCTCATACTTCTTGGCCCTGTATTTAACATTTCTCATTCTTCATCCTCATACATATGTGAGGATGTCAGATAACACCCAGGTAACTGATATTATGGGATACGTTGGAAAGGATGGAATCTTAAAAACACCTCTGTCTACTGTGGAAGGCAAGGGAGATAAGGCTATAAATGCTGAGTTACAGCAAGCCCAGTATCACATGTAACAGACTTAAGTTTTTTATTTTCTTTCAGGTGTATTGCAGATTGTTTGCCAAAACAGTTATAGCAGTTTACACTGTCACTAATCTATTGTGTACTTATTGACCACAACCTAGTCAGCACTGGCTGTTAATTTTAATACTTCTGATTTACTACTTATAAAATGGTACTTCATTACTGTTTTAACTAGCATTTTATAAATAACTTGTGGGGTTGAATATTTTGCCATATATACTAAATTTCTTTCCCCTATTACAAATTTTCTGTTTGTTTGCTTTCCTAATTTTTGTCATATAATTTTGCTCTTTGATGAAAATCTTCAAACATTAAATTTTTGTGAGTAATGTTGTCATTCTTTGATTAGAGGGGAATGAGGGTATTTATTTTACACATCTGCAATAATGAGTAGCTGAGCGCTTTCCATGTATCAGACACCATTCTCACTTGCACATATTTTCACATTTAATCCAATAATATTCCATTGAGGTAAGTACTATTGTTAACAGCATTTTAGGTATGCTAATAGCAAATGCAAAAGCATAAACTTGAGAATCCCTCTTCTAATATGGTGGAGTAACCTAACAGGCCAACATTCCCACAGTCATGTCATCTTCAATCAGGGCAATTTTGTTTCTGTTTGATCTGTATACCTTTTATTTCCTGACCTTATTGCACTGGCTTGGACTTCCTGCACTATGTTGTATAAGAGTGATAAGAACTGGCATATTTGCCTTTTCCCAAAGTTAAGAGGAAAGCATTCACTCTTTCACCACTAAGTATAATGTTAGCTATAGGCTTTGGATATTCTTTATCAAGTTAAATAAGTTCTATTTCTACTTTTAATCACTGTTTTATCATGGATGTGTGTTGAATTTTGTCAAGTGCTTTTTCAGCATTGATTGATATGATCATGTAACTTCTTTAGCCTGTTAGTACTATGAATTACATTGCTTAATTTTTGAATATTAAACTCGAATAAATCCTGCTTGGCATGGTGTATAATTCTTTTTATGTATTGCTGGATTCTGTTTGCTAATAGTTGGGTCCTGATTTTTGTGTATATTCATGAGGGACATTGGCCTATAGATCTCCCCTTACCACCACCACCACTGCCTTTATTTGGTCTCAGGGTAATACTAGCTTTATAAAATGAATTGGGAAATGTTTTCTATTTGGGGGGGGAGCATTTCTTAATTCTCAAATACATGGGGATTTTCTAAGTAGCTTTCTCTTACTGATTTCTAGTTTAATTTAGTTATGGTCAAGGATCATACTTTGTGTCATTTCAGTTTTTAAAAAATTGTTAGAATGATAGATTTAAATGCTTCTATGAGAAAACAAAAAGGTGATCTAAGGTTCTACCCTAAGCTGTATTCTAGATAAATAAGATCAAAGTAAACCCAAATTAAAGAAAGGGTAGAAAATCAATAATACGTAAGACAAAAGCAACGGAGAAAAATCAGTGAAACCAACATCTAATTCTCAAAAGATCAACAAAATTGGAATATCTCTAATTAGACAGATAAACCAGAGAAATTATAAATCACTAATATCAGGAATGAAAGAAGAGTTGCCACTAGGGACCTTACCTAAATTAAAAGGATACAAAATTATGACCGTTTTTATGCCAATTTAACAGACGAAATAGAAAAATTAGGAAAGTAAAACTTACCAAAACTGATAAAAAACTTGAATAATGCCTCACATCTGTTAATGCAGTTGAAATTATTAAATATCTTCCCACAAAGAAAACTTCGATTCCGTATGGTTTCACTTATACATTTTGCCATTCAAGGAGGAAATAACACCAGTCTTAACATAGTCCTTCCAGAAAATAGAGGGGGAACGCTCAACTTATTTTGAGGCCACTGTTCTAATATTAAAACCTGACAGACATAACCAACCAAGACATTACAGAACTGTAGTCCTCATAAACAGGAACAAAAATATTAGCAAATTGAATCTAACAACATCTATAGAAGAAGCCATTCTCAATTTTTTTTCAACACATGGTGCCAACAGCTAAATATTTATATAGAAAAACGAATATTAACCCTTTATATGTACACAAAAAATAATTTAAAATGAGTCAGACCTAAAAGTAATAGTTACAACACTTCTAGACGAAAATGAGAAAATCTTTGTGACCTTAGATTAGGCAAAGATTATCTAGGATACAACAAACTATAAAATCAAACATGGATAAATGGAACATAAAAGAAAAAAGTCTCAACACTAAGAAAATGCAAGGACACCACACCACAATAGGAAAAATTATTTGCAATATACACAGCTGACAATTGTGTGCAAAACGTATAAAACTTGTAAACACACATGTTTACATAGGCATGAATGGTGCAAAAGCAGTGGCAGGTAAAACTGCCGTCACCCACCACAAATCAAGGCAGTGGTGCAACACACTTGGTAGTACTGATTGATTGCATTGGGCATGGCCATGTACTTGAATTTTTTTTTTTTTAATGGCAGTTTCACTTAAGAGGTTCTATGATGAAACTGTAAAAAATATATCAACCTGCTGAGTACATATCTTTAATAACTGGAGTGATAAAATGGGAATTATGTATAAAGCACTTCTGCTATATGCCAAATCATGATGAGTATTTTGCAGAAATGCAGTTATTTCATTTGGGGTCTGAAGTATCTGCTGTTTTGTTTTTTTTTTCATGGAATACCATTCTTACTTGATCATAGGCTAAGACATGGTTATTAAGTCTACAGTATTTGGTAGACATTTCTCAAAAATAAAGTGAGCCTGTCATATGGATCTCACATATTTGTTGCAAATAACTAGCTTTCAAATGAAAATTAGAATTTTGGCAAAACATTCATCTTTGCGAGTGTGACATCTCAGTACTCAAAGACTTCTAATAACATGGTAATATTAACATGGGATTTTTTTTTTATATTATTAAATGTGTTAACGTTTTGAAGATCTGCATAGTCCGTGAATGGAAATTTCCAGTGACCAATGTGTAATGTTACAAAATCCTGCATGGGTTCTAAGTACAGGACAGACCTATGGATTTTAGTGTTACGGAGAATGAGAATTTTATTGATAACAGTTTCAGATTCCACGCTGCAAATAACTTTTAAGAAGCTATCATGTCTCATTTTATTGTTAGTATCAAGAAAGAATATCTACATTGCCTAATATTCTTCCCTTTTTGAACTACACATTTATTCTCAATTCTAGGTGGGAAACTAGAATAATTTGTCCAGAGTTTTGCAGCTAGGAAGGGGAGGGGAACAGGATTTAAACTCCTGTTAAATGGCTGAACAGCTCATATTCTCTTAGCCATTAAAATAATATAACAAACTATGAGTTAGGTATAATCTTGGGTTTGTGCCTGGAGCTGAGAAAACATTCACATTCTGCCTTGCATAGATCCCTAGTCATGCATGGGTAGGAGCAAAAGATATTTAAATTCACTGGAGAGATATAATTTAAATGCATTGTAGAGAAAAAGGTTGTAGTTCAGTTCTAAAGCTCATGCTAGTGGATCTTTTCATACCAATCTAGTGAGAGGCAGAATGGTAGGCATAAGCCCTCCCTCTTCTTCCAGTTAAGGAGGAGAGTTTTCTTCAATGGATTGAGGCTTTACATGTTATCCTTTACAAGACAACTTCTTTAATGTGGTTTGTGAGATGAGCTTTGTTACTTGATGGTCATTAAGCATTTTCTAAAGTTCTCTTGCTCCATTCCATATATTGGTCCTAGTGCACATCACTACCTATTTAAACAGTTTGGCATTCTAAGCCCTCTAATCTCCAGCCTATCTTAAAACTGCCTTTATGAACCCTACATTCTACCCAGTCTGCAACACTTGCCACTCCTGCACACACTTTGTCCCTATACTTTTGCTCATGCTCTTCTCAGTGTGGAATAGTCACTCCAAACCATTCCTATCAACAGTGTACCCATCCTTCAAGGTTATAGTTCTAGTAGACTATAAATTGCTAAGTGCGTCTCTATAGCCTATAGCCTCTTAATTAATGCCTTATCTCAAAGATTATTTGCTTAATGAAAAAACAGACTCATAAAAGTTAAAGAGAGACTAGACCATGGTATTTAGCCCATGTACCACACTTGTATGCATTAGCAAACTGACTAGAATGAGATTTTTGGCCCATATTCACTCTGATGTTACTGTTAGGATTTTGTCATATAACCATGCTTGTAATGAAGTCTCTCAGTAAAATGTTAAAAGCAAAGATTTCATGCTAGAGACTTCTTAAGAATTAAAAGAATTGATGTCAGCCCTTTTATATCTAATACTTAGTAGTTTTTATAGGTGTGAAAAATATATAAATTGTCTAAACAATTGTGTTCCAAAGTGAAAGGTTTTTATTTCACATCTATTGACTTTAATCAGATAAAATTTTAAATCCCTTAGTAATTTAGGGATAGAAGTTTGCTTTACTGCTAATTACTAAGGATTAAAAATTCAAAGCAGATGTTAATTTGAAGAAAAAAAAATCTAAAAAGTATTTTTATCCTGAGATTGCTTCCAGCACAGCATAAGGAAGCAGGTGTTAAACACATCCTGATTACCTCTGCTTTTGGGGACCAGAAAGACCATGAGTAATTTACCTTTATAAATAATTCCAGTACTTTAAGCCGTATCTTCCACTCCCTCTCTCACATAATTTCCATCAAGGCTAAATGGACCAAAAGTGCACTGCGCTGCTAATCCATCGCCCATGCTACTCCCTGGTGAACTGCTGCTGAAAAATTTAGATAGCAAAATGTGGATTCAAGAGAAAAAAAGAAGAAAACAAGCATACATTGATTGTACATAATTTCATTTCTTTCCTGGTTTTCAGAACAGAGTTGCTATTGCCACTCTCATAGATGAGAACACATAGGCTCAGAGAAGTTAATTTACTTCCTCAGTTAAGGTGCAAGAGAATCAGAATTTAAATATGTCTATTTTCAAGATTCACAATCTTTCAACTACACCGTTGTTTCTAAAACATTATTTAACATAAAAACTAAGGGAAAAATGCTTTCCACACAAGATTTACTCTAATATGTATGAGCGTAAACTTTGAAATGAACTCCTTTTGCCTTCCATTCTCATAAAACTAGTTTAAAAAATATAAAATAAGTACAATCAACCACAAAACAAAGTTTAGCATAATAATATTTGTCTAATTATGCCGATAAAGGGTGCAATAAAGTTGCTTAGGGAGAGACGGTGATACTTGCTGCAGGGCAGCTTCTTTTGATTTGAGGATGTTAGTGGGAACTGCATAATGAATCCGCCCCACACACATGCCTCAGTGTACTCCAATGTGAAACCTTGCACAGTGCGGTATGTCATTTGGTCTATGATCATTCTACTAGGAACACACCGCATACATAATAAGGACACCTCTATTTTACGTCATGGCCCATTGTGTTAAAATACCTCTATGTCAGGTTAAAAAGATTGTTAGACAAGTATAAATGCTGGCACTGAAATCACCATGCAGGGCTTGGGGTGCAAGTTGTTGAGATGAGCCCTCAAATATGTAGGTATTCGTTTTTAAACTTATCAAAATAAAAGTGAAAAATTTAAAATATTGAGAAGACATGACAGACCCTTAAAAATGTATCCTAAGATTCCTCCAGAGATCCTCAAATGCCAGTTTGAAAAAGACTGCACTAACTACATCAAAATAAAGAGTATTATTCAGCCATTAAAAAAAAAAAAATGAAATCCTACCATTTGCAATGACATGGATGGACGTAGAAGGTATGCTGAGTGCAATAAATCAGAGAAAGATAAATATATGATTTCACCTATATGTGGAATCAAAGGAACAAAAAGAACAAGCTAACGAAAAACAGATTCACAAATATAGAGGACAATCTGAGGATGGCCAGAGGGGAGGGGGATTGGGGGGCTGGGGAAAAGGGGTGAAGGGTTAAAGAAGTACAAATTAGTAGTTGATGGTCACAGGAATGGGGAGCACAGCATAGGGAATGAAGTTAGCATTAACGTAATGGCTATGTGGAGAGCCAGAGGAAGGAAAGGAATTAGGGGGATCATTTTATAAACTATATAAATGTCTAACCAATGTACCGTCTACTTGAAACTAATAAAATAAAATTTAAAAAAAACCTCTGGACACTGAAGCTTGAGTGAGCTTTACTGTGTGGCAATACTCTTTATACTGTCATACACTCATGTACTGGGATGGCGATATATCCTGACTCTACAGGGAGAGGACAAGAAAGCTTCGTGTTTGGAACTCTCCCAGATCTCAACTCATGGGTCCCTTCTTTTGGCTTATTCTAACGTGTGTGTGTGTGTGTGTGTGTGTGTGTGTGTGTGTGTGTGTGTGTGTGTATGTA
>NW_006431915.1:729265-793859 GCF_000325575.1 Pteropus alecto
TTAAAACTGCAGACATTAAAAAAAAAGTTTTGGCATAGCAAAGGAAATCAACAAAAAGAAAAACCTACCAAATTGGAGAAGATATTCAACAATGATTTATCCAATAAGGGGCTAATATCTAAAACATATAAAGAACTTAGACAACTTAACACCAAAAGAACAATCTGATTAAAAATGGTCAGAGGACCTGAACAGACATGTCTCCAAAGAGGACAGACACACAGATGGCCAATAGACATATGAAAAGATGTTCAATGTCACTAATCAGAGAAATGCAATTAAAACCACAATGAGATATCACCTCGCAGCTGTCAGAATGCCTATCATCAATAATACAACAAGTGTCGATGAGGATGTGGAGAAAAGAGAAGCTCGTGCACTGCTGGTGGAAAAACAGTATGGAATTTCTTCAAAAAATTAAAAATAGAACAACCTTATGACCCAGCAATTCCACCTCTGGGTACTTATCCAAAGAAATCTAAAACACTAAGTGTAAAAGATATATTTGGTCTTCTTCTCCAAACCTGGCACAGAGCTCCTAGAACCCCTGGGATTTGCTAAGTAATTAGAATGGTATGTTAATAAGGACCTGAAGCCCCTAGGTAATCTAAAGATGGGAGCTGGTTGCCAGGGGAACCAACCCTGTGTTTAGAATAGGAACTTGCAGTCCCATCCGTGACCTCTGGGGAGGGGAGGGGCTGAAGATTGAGTTCCATAACCAAGGGCCAATGATTTAATCAATTATGCCTACCTGTCGAAGCCTCCATTAAAAAAAAAAAAAAAAATGGGCTTGAGAGAGCTTCCAGGTTGGTGAACACTTGGAGGTGCTGGGAGAGGGGCATGTAAGCTCCATGTGCCTTTCCCCCTGTCTTCATAAGTCTGTATTCTTCACTATTCTTTGTAATAAATCAGCAATCTAGTAAACAAATTGGTTTCCTGTGAGTTGCTCTAGCAAATTAATAGAACCCAAGGAGAGGGTAGTGGGAACCTCTGATTTATAGCCAGTTGGTCAGAAGCACAGGTATCATTCTGAACTTGAAACTGGCATTTAAAGTGGGGTCAGTCTTGTAGGATGAGCCGTTAACCTGTGGAATCTGACACTATCTCCTGGTAGATGGTATCAGAATTGAGTTAAATTTGTGGAACTTCAGATCAGTGTCCACAGAATTGAGTTAATTGCTTGGTGGTTTTGGAAAAAAATATGCACTGAAGTGGTCCCATGGGCTGGGCTTCAAGGCTGCCTGGGTCACAGTTCAGACAGGCACCCTAGTCAGGTTTATGCTCCACAGTTAAGTGAGGCTTCTGGCTTGGCTCTCGGCTAGCAAGGCCATGGGACAGACTCCATGTCTGCCTGGGGGCTCTGAGCAGGCTTTCCAGTTGGGCAGGGTGGAGGCATGCTGGGCATTTCAGAACACTTTTAAATACGTGATATATTTTACTGTACATTCTTATTCAAACTCAATTATTTCCCACTATCCCCTTAGACAACAGCCTTAACTCTATTTGTATTTATTCCAGGAGAGCCTTTAGAGATGAGAACTCAGCCATACAGATTGAAATGAGGAGTGCGAGAGAGAGCAGATGGGGCTAGGATTTACGGCACCTCACTGAAACACACCTAGGGAACCATCATTAAGCAGAGCGACTTGAGCAAATCTTCCGCAGAAGTGTGTCCCTCCCTGCATGCCACGTGACTTTGTGGGATGCTGGGATGACATCTGCTTCCAAGACAGATAGGATCATGAATGCCTTCTTGGTTACAGGTCAGGCCTCTGACTCTCACTGTTTTAATGAGAATGTAACAAAAAATTTGTGATTCTTGCTCAGTGTAATGATAGTGTGTTGTTATGACAAGGGTTTTGCATTAAGAGACAATGAGAGGCACTGAAGAAAAGACAGACTGTGCAGACACCGCTTAATGGGATGTTCTTCACATCTGATGACAAGTCCTGGTATTTCGTTAGAAGGATGGTTTTCAAATTGTGTCCCATAGGTTTCCATAGACAGACTGCCATGGGGTTCAGAGGGGCCAAGTAGCTTTGAGTTCCTGCCCTGATTCGAAGCAGCTTAACGTTTTACTATTATATTTTATTCTGTAGAATGGGTGTGACCCTAAAATATATGAATAGATTTTAAAAAGTAGAATACTACTTTATAAAAGGATCGTACAGCTTTTAACCCTATTATGTGTCTGCTTCCTCTCTTAGAGTGCAAAGAAGGAAATAGAAATGGGAAAGGAAAGATTTCTATTGTTATTCCTTCCCTGTCATATGGTTGGATGGGAGTCTGTGAGGACTTTGGTCTCTCAATTTAGAAAAGAAGTGCTCAAGGTTTTCTTAAAAGGGATGTTACCTAGAAACAAAAATTAGCCAGGCAAGTCAGCTCAAAAATTTAACTTATTGCTTTACATATGTCAGAAAGTATGCTAAATGCTGAGAGCATTTAGATCAATGAAACAAATTTCCTATCCTATAAGGGCTTACAATTTAGTTCGGGGATTTCTGACTTTCCCGCGAATCTGGGGATAGGCTCACTTTTTTCTGCATTTTGATTTCCAGATCTTAGCCCAGTTCTTGGCAAATAGTTGGAGCTCAGGAAATATATGCTGGATGTATGATTCTCTTGCACATCAGAAAATAATTCATTGTCCCTTTGGCTCATTTCGGCCTTGTAATATCATCAGTACAAAGCTTGTTGTTATAAATGTTCTGAAAACAATTGGCCACGAGAAACTGACACGGTGGGCCAGCACCAAACATTTTAAAGCGAGACCACACGAGGATTCTATTAAAAAGAGCATTTAGATGATGGGCTCACGGGGGCCATACTTTTGGCCCAGCGCTGACACCGAGAGTAGTACAAACGTCATCTATTGACAGTGTGTGAATTTTATAACGAGACGTTATGATAGTCGTTTGGAGAAACAATAATACGTTATAACCATTAGTAACTACAAATTACATTTCTGTTCATTTTACAGACATTTTATCCTCATTTAGTCCGGGCAACAATCATGTCAAATAGTGGGTGCTATTCCAATTTAATAGCAGAAAAGTTACAGAACAAACAGATGAAATAACTTGCTTAGAATGATTGCTAGTAAGAGGTAGAATAGAGAAAGTTTTTTTTTAATTTAAATTTCATCTTCAAGACTAAAATATTTATGGGAATTTGAAAAGTTAGGAATTTATAGGCGGCATGGCAATTATTAAAGTTAAATTGTTCGTTTTTATTATGAAAATTATTTAATCTAGTACATCATCAAGGGGTAGTATGGCCAATGTTCTAGCTTGTTATAATTCATTTAAAAATTTTTAGGTTGTGCATAGAACATGTAAATGCTGTTTAATAATTTATTATGATATATAGAATGTGAAACCATTTTTGCTATAAAGAAATTCTCAAAAATTATAAAATCCTAAACATTTAAGGAGTCATTTCACTTAGGAAGAAAAATAATGCAGAAAAACTAAGATCTTTACTCTTTGTGGTAGAGATGTCAAACAATTGAATGTATTCATAAATAGGTTAAATGAGCCATTTGTGAAACAAAACACTTAAAGTGGTGAAATCATTTAATGCATGAGAAGAACTGAAACTGCAGGATAATTCAAAAACCAACCATGTAAAAATAGTCTAATAAGAAAAACTATTGAATGTTCCTTAGTGTTATTTTTTTAAGTTTCTTAAATGTCATTACCCTAAATTATCAGAACAGTAATGACTTTGTAATACTTAACATTCTTTTGTGAAGTTCACAATAATTTATTTCTAAGTTTTTCAAACTTTGATTTTTGGGGTTCGAACTCCAGTTGACAGAGTAAACACACTCCACCTCTCCAACTTATTAAAACTAAAAACCCTGGACAAAATACATAAAGGTACTGAGAACTCTGAAAAATAAGTAATAGCAAGCAGATTTGGGAGGGAAATAAAAACTCGGAGAATAACCAAAACGGCCTTGAGTCTCCTGTTTGGTTTTTCTTCCGTGACTCCCACATCCTAAATCTGCAAGTATGGAAAGAAAATTTGCCAAGAAATTCTCTCCTTTTCTGGCCAGAAGATGAGGAGAGGGGGCCCGTAGAGTAGTTGTAGAACAAAGTTCAGTTTTAATAAAAGTCGCCCAGCCCTGTGCAAGGCCCAGTCATGAAGCTGTATTTTCATAGCAAGGACAGTAGGAGTGGCCACTCAAGAACCTAGAACTGTGAGATAGACTCAGAAAGACTCAGAAAAGAAGTCCCTGTGGTCCAAAGAGTGTGGGGACAATTCAGATTATTTTTCTCTTTTATCTCTCATCACTTTGCAGCTTGGGTAGACTCAATCACAGGAAGAGTATGACAGCACAGGACACTAGAACTTCAGCTTCACATCCAGAGGATCGGCAAAAAGGATGTCTTGAAGACAGAATGTGTGGGGAAAAGCAGAGAGAGGAGAGATCTGTAGTAAGAGATGCCTGAATCTGTGTCTCAGGTCCCATGCTCACTCTCTGAATCACACAAGCATGGAATTGATCTGACGTATGTGGTCACACTATAGTTTAAATCACTAATGAGTTCCTATACTAGCGCAAAGAGTACTCACTTCATAAACTTTGAAAACTAAATTGACTTCTAAGCTACAGTCCACAAAAGGTTAAGACTTGCTTCTGAACCTAATGAGACTGGTTGCTACTAAAACAAAATGCCAATGTCTCTGAGGATTGCAACAATCTTAGTCAAAAAGTTCTGGATACAGTTGATATGTAAAGAACCAGTAAAAATAAAGAATTTTCTCAATAATGCTAGAAAATTCACAGATGCTAACCCTGAGATGCCAGAAGTATCAAACAATTTAGAGCAGAAATTATAACCATGCTTCATGAAGGGCAAATATTCTTTTAATAAGTGGAAAGATAGAAGTTCTCAGTAAGAACTAGCAGCTTTAAAAAGGAAAAAAAAAAATTAGAACTGAAAGATATAATGAATTTTTAAAAATCACTTAAATAGCTCACCTATTGAAAAATCAATTAACTTGAAGACAGATCAATTAAAAATTTCCAGTAGAAAAAAAAGAGAGGTAAAAATTGGTAAAAAATGAATAAAGCCTTAAGGACCTTATGGGACAATATTAAAAAATTAATATTTATCTGTGGAATCTCAGAAGGAAAGAAGAGAAAAATCAATGCCAAAAATTTATTTTAAGAAACTATGTTGTTTTTCAAAATTTGGTGCAAGACAATTGAACAGATACAAGATATTTGGTGAGATCTAACCAGAATAAGTACAAAGAAAACTACATTCTGATACATCATAATCAAACTACTGAAAACTAAAGAAAAAAAATCTTGAAATAAACCAGAGGAAAGCAACACATTACATATAGGGGAATGCGAATTTGAACGAGCTCAGATTTTTCATCAGAAACCACAAGTGGCAGAAAATAATGGGAAAATATTTTTGAAATGCTGAGAAAAAAATCGTCTACCCAGAATTCTCTATCCAGGAAAAAACAAACAAACAAACAAAAAACAAAACAAAAAGCCCCTTCAGATATAAAGGAGAAATAGAACATCCTACGATAAAATAAAACGAAGAGAATCTGTCTCCAGCAGACCTTCTCTAAAGAAAGAAGGTGGATAGTTAGAAGGATATCAGAGGAAACCTTCAGAATGAAGAAAGAAACACAGAAACAGTAAATAGATATATTAAATAAACTTTTTTCCTTTAGTTCTTTAAAATATATGACTGTCGAAAACAAAAATTATAAAATTGTCAGATGGGATTTTCAGTGTGTCTTCCTGATCTTAAATATACATATCTTCTCCAAAGCACCACGCCCACCCCACCTTGTCAGCCTCAAAGCCTTTCTTCGCCATGACTAAAATTACAAAAGAGACGCATGATAAATGAAATAAGGAGCATGTTTAGTGGGGATACTGTTCCATTTGGTGGCCCCAGCCATTTCACCAGTCTGGCCTCTGCAAAAATCAGGTGGCTCCTACAAAATGTCATAGACTATGGCAAACTCAACCAAGAAGTAGTCCTCGTTATAGCCGCCATGCCAGGTGGGATATCTTTGCTTGAGCAGATTAAAACAGAACTGGTATGTGGAATATAGCCACTGATTTATCAAATGTATTCTTTTCCATCACTATGTATAACATCAGAAATAGTTTGAATTCAGAGAACAGGCAACAGGATGTACTTAGAGGGCAGCTCCAGGATTATGTTAATTTTTCTGCTATCATAATATAATATGAAGAAACCCGGACAATCTAAACATCTTGCAAAATACCTTGTAGATCCACTCTATCAAGGACATCACGCTAATTGGGCTAGATGAGCAAGAAGCAGCTAGCATGTTAGAGACCTTGTTAAGATACCCGTGCTCCGGAGGATGGGAGAGCAAGCCAATGACAACGCAGGCATATGCCACATAAATAAAAATTTTAGTGCTCTGGTGGTCGCAGGCCTTCCAGGGTATCCCACACAAAGTAAAGGATAAATCACTGCCTCCTGCACCTCCCAGTGTAAGGACGCACAGTGACTGGTAGGCCTCCTCAGATTCTGAAGGCAGTATATTCAATAGCTGGGAATACTGTGTTGACCCTTATACCAAGTGACATGGAAGCTTTGAGTGGTGCCGTAAACAGGAAAAGCTCGATTGCAAGGCCAGGCTGTGGTGGAAGTCACTTTGTCACTTAGAACATATGACCAGGCAGACCCTGTGGTATTTCCATGTAGAATTCACAAAGCCCCAGTGAAATATTCACAGCCCAGACCCATAAGGCAAGGCCGCATCCTGAGAAGCAGAGACTTCAATATCTTCTGAAAAACAGCTCTTGGTGTGCTACTGAACCCTTGTAGAGATGGAGCACCAGTGACCCTACAGCACAAGTGGACCCAGCAACAATCCATTTTAAGATAAAAACACTACATTAAGAATCAAGCACAAGTCCCTCATCAGCTCAACCAAGACCCCCACGTAATCCACCACTGTTACACAGTGCCTCTCCCTCTCTCCCTCCCTCCACCACATTCGGTCAACCTCAGGAGCCATGTCAAAGTGACCCCACAACAAAATCCCTGACCCAGTGGTCAGAGTCCCTGGAGCCCAGCAAGGAGTGAGGGATCAAGCATCGGACACCTGGTTGGGGGAGAATTTTCACACGCAAGTACCAGGAGTCTATCACCTTCAGGAAGCTCAGGGTTTCCCCTGGGGCGGTGGGCGGAGCAGGGGAGGAGGGTGGTGTATAGAGGCCGCAGGATACTGGCACAGGCTCAGGGTTCCAGGCTTACCTCCGGCAAGGTCAAAGGCCGCAGCAGCACGAAGGTGCAGTTACATTAGGCCAGTTTTTCCTTTCAGCAGCTGTGAGCTGTCTTGAATTCATCCCAAGATATTACCGCCGCCCACTTCTCAAGCCTTCCCTGAAGAACAGCCTCAGATCATTGCTCTCGCTTTTGACCCAGCCCAATGGCCAGCATCCTGCGATAGGGGAGCTGGCCTCTTCACCCAAGCCTCTCCATCAGCAAATGTCCTCCTCTTTTGAGCACCATGAGTGACACGGAGGGCCAGGGCCTGATTGGGGGTGGGGAGTAGAGTGTAGGATTCCGAGGTAAGCAAATAGGAGCCCGCAGGGACTGCTAAGTGGCTTGGGGTGGATGGGGGAGTAAGTGCAGGTCCTGATGGAGGGGCAGGGAGAAGACGGGCTCGGAGGAGGCCCAGAGAATGGCTGAACCAGGCCCAAGATGCCGCTGATCACTCTTCCCAGAGGAAGCCCAATCTTGCAGAATCTCAGGAGATATAGGGTGAGGAGGGGTGGGTGGCACCAGGAGTCCTGGGATGAGGAACACCTGGGCACCAGCAACCCCTCCGTCCCAGACTTCTCTTTAAAGAGTCTGGCTCATGCTACCTGACACAATACATACGTTGTGAAAAGGGGTCTATGCATATGCCAAATAGTATGAATTTTTACTCACCTTTGCTGCTTGAGCTAATATTGCTACCAAGGGGCATCAAGAATTGGAGACTGCTGGTCCACTGGTGGAGGGAGACAATGAGTGGCAGCTGTGGCCTTGAGACCAGCTGCAGTGGCTGCAGTTCGTCCACTAACTTTCCTTCTCTATATAAAGTACATTCAAGAAGAGAAATCTACTAGAGTCCTATAGAAGTTGCTCCCAAGTTGTATATGAAGAAGTAGATTCAGTTTGCACAAATGGTGGATGTCACAGACACTATATCACCCAGATCTCCCCTCGATGATGGGCTTATTACCCCTACTGTTGGGAATGTGGCTGAGGCACCTTTAGGTGTCAGCTGTTTCAGGATCTACCTCAACTGAGGGAGTCACCTCGCCCAACGTTGCACCTCTTTGTAGGTTGTCCACATCTAATGAATAACTGATGAAAGTGAATAAAAGCCTGGCCATCTAGACCCAACTCAGGACAACGCCTAAGGGGCAGAACAGCTTTTGGAGTGGGCCGAGGCTGTTGGTCCTGCCATAAGACTTGACTTCTCTGCTTCGTCCTATTTCCTTTTCCTCCCTTCTACAGAGATTGTCCTTAAGGGAGCTCCTAAATATGCATTTGGCAACTAAACTTGGTCTCAGAGTCAACTTCTGGAGAGGCCCGACCTGTGACAATACTTCACACTTGGTTTCCCTGTTTTGTATTTGTTAGTTTCTATCATTTTCTTTAAAAATTATTCTTGGTTGATTTCTTGCCTGTGTCTTCTTATTCTTTAGAACAGAAAAGTTTAGGACTGAAAGAAACATTACTGACCATCTACCTAGTTTTCTTCTTGAATACGATACTTTTCCCCGCTAGAGTATTCGCAACCTCAACCTATGTTTGTATGTTTTCAATGGTATCCAGATTAGACAGTAATACACAGCTCTAATGTTTGCAAAGTCTCTTCCTCTGATGAGTAGAAATCTGCCTCCTTGTGTCTTCTACCCATTCCTCTTTGTTTTGTTTATTAATCCACTTCATGTGACAATTTCAAGTAAATGAAAGCATCTAGCATGTCCTCTATTGAATCTTCTCAAGGCTAAACATCCAGTTTTCTCACCATTTGTATCAAGATCCCTCACCATTACAGTTCTACCTCTCCTATAAACTTTGTAAATTACTACTCATCCTTTGGTATAGAGACAACTCGATTTTTTAATCTGTTCTGTCATTTCCCTTATCAAAAGCATCTTGTCCAGGCCAGGTATTAAAACAAACAAACAAACAAACAAAACAATGTAGATTGACTGGAAAGATAATACTTGTTATTTAATCCTTTCCAAGTACTAATATACTTAAAGAAATATCCAAACCTTTTGATTTAATCCTCTTCTTTCTCAACTATAATGATGTGGCCATAAATGTCATGGTGGGAATTCTGGTGCCTTTGTAGGACTAATATGATTTATTAATGGTACCATCACTCTGCGAAATGATTTGACAAATCAGAGGTAATTCAATTTTTCATTCTTTCAGTTAAAAGTGGGTAACTGATTCTTATTCTGACTGGCATCACTAATGACAGTGTGGGATTCAGCATTCTGCGCTCTGCCTCAAGGACAGCAAAAGGGTGAACTAGCTGCCAATTTGACTGACATTTTATGCAAATGACATGAACCAATATATCTCTTGTATATGGCTCATTGAAAATTATAATTGTGCATTTAAAAATGTATACAAGCCATATTTCATATTGGCAGAGTGCGTTTGTGGAACAGGTAACCCATGACAAGAGACTAACATCCTTAAGTTGCTAAGGAAATGAGGCTACTAGCTACATTAACACACTTTTTTTTTTTTTTTTTTTGAGAATAAAAGTGTCCACTTTAATGTGAAACCCTAATTATTAAATTCCATTTTTAACTCTGAGTTCCACAGAGGGCTTCAATCCATCCACCCCTTTTGATAACTTAAATAGCAATTTGCTTTGGAAACTACAATGATATGAGGCTTATGTCATTAGGAAGAAAAACTCATTAAATTAATTCCCAGTTCCTAATTTACTTTAGGAAGGTATTAATGTTGAAGAGATTAGTTGGGAAGAAGATTGATGAGTTTAGTTTTCCCATGAAACACTGAAGTTGTAAAAAAAACTCAACTGATTTATCATTGTTATATGGTGTGTACTTCCTATTTTAATGAACAAGCTGACATTTGGTTCATTCAATTTTTATTATTTTATAGTTCACTAGGAGCATAAGCTTTCTTAGAGTTTCCATCTTTGATGAGGAGATATATGGCAGAGTGGATGTGAGCACAGGCTTTAGTCACGGAAGTTGAAATCCCAACTCTGCCGCCTATTATCTACGGTTTTATTTTACTTTGATATGCCAAATTTTCCTCATCTGTAAAATGAAAGTGGCAGTAACAATCACTTAATAAAACTGCATGCATTAAATGAGATAGTACGGCTCTCCGCCGTAAGTATTCTCAAGTGGTAGCTACTCTCATTATATTTTAGATGGAGAAAGACTTAAGAGCTTTGGTGTAATTAATGTTCTCTTAATAGAAGAGAAAAATGACTAACACAGATGTTCACTAATACTTGGAGAATAGTGAAAGGGGAAAAATTCAAGTATTCTGTCTGACTCTAAAGGCCATTTTTTCTCCGTGTCAGCATAAAACACAATAGAGTTTCTTGCAGGGAGATTTTTGATAACTCTTAAGAGAAAGATGCAGTATGCTTCTTTTGGGCTTCAGGGAGAAAAGCTATAGGTAGACTACACTTTAAATATTTGACATGAAGTAACCTCAAAAAGAGAAGGTAAGGAAAATAATATTGATTTCTTACTATGTGCCAAACTCTGTGAAAGTATTTGTTTAAAAATCAGTATCACCATTTTCATCATCATTCTTGTCATCATCCAAATGGTAGCGACAGCTGCCACTTATTAAAGACCTATTATACAGCAAATACTTTACATATGCTATTGAATTCAATTCCTACAATGACTTTATAAGGTATATATTGTTTTGTCTAATGTATTGACTAGAAAAACAAGACCTAGAGAGGTGAAAGAATTTGCCCCAAATCACACAGCTGATGAATGTTGGCGTTAGACTCGAAACCCACTTCTATTCAACAAGGACCAAAAAAAAAGTAATAACTGTTGCTTCAATTCGCTTTACTTTGATTTGCATCAACACAACACAAAATCCTCTCAAACATTTTGTACTGTCTCCTAATGGTAGGACCTTTGGATAGCACTCCAGAGGCTACGGTGAGGGGCTGGGCAAGCCTCTGAGTAAATTCCAACGGTTGTCAGGACCACCTCCATGATTCCATGATTTCCTTGACCTTTGTTCGGTAGCTGTTGGACATCACTCACCAATCACACAGGTACGTCTCCCATCCAAGTAGGCCTGCACATGGTACCCCTGTTGCTACAGTCCAAGACACCAGGGCTGTCCCAATCAGTGCTGCCACCGCAGCTACTTCTAGGAGCTGCCCATCTTACTGAGTACTCTGGCATTCATGAAAAGCTTTCCCAGCTAGCAAGGACTCTGCCTCCAAAGAATGGCTGAAGAGCACTTCCATATGCCGCAGAAGCTGTGCCCTGGGATATTCTCGTGTGCCTATTCTAGTGGTAGTGCTACAGCCGTCTTGGATTTTTTTTCTCTTAAAATCCATACCACACAAGGTTTCCCAGAAATGAGAAGTTTCAAGCTGTTATATGGTTCACATAGGGCAGGAGTCCTCAACCCCTGGGCCACAGACCGGTACTGGTCCGTGGCCTGTTAGGAACTGGGCCACACAGCAGGAGGTGAGCAGTGGGCGAGTGAGTGAAACTTGATCTGAATTTGCAGCCGCTTCCTAGCACTAGCATCCCTGCCTCAGCTCCACCTCACATCATCAGTCATTAGATTCCCTGGTGCCAAAAAGGTTGGGGACCACTGACATAAGGGTTTTTCTTAGAGGGACTCTCCACAACCCATAGAACCAGGATCCAACTTATAATTCAAAAGCATAATAGGGTATTTCCTCCTTTACCAAGTTGCTGTTTAAGTGAATTATAAAAATATTCTGAAATAAATACTGAAAGTAAAATATTGGCCTCATAATTAAAAGATAACATTTTATAAATTTTAGGTATCAGTTAAATTTATGAACATGATCTCTAAAGCAATTTGGACTTTTGGCATGGATTATCAGTATATATTTATTGTATTAAATCTCTAATGCTGCTACTCGAAATCGGGAATAATCAGAGGCACCAAGAGATACTGGAATCTCAGAGGGGGCAATTCCTTTGAAAGGAAACAGTATATTATGGCAAAAATATCTTTTCAAAGTACGGAAAAATGGCCTAAGATACCTTAACCGGTTTCTTATCTGAGGCTCTGAGATCTCAGTTGCGAAAGATATTTTACAGTGGAAGATAAAAAGAAAATGTACCAGAAGCTCTAGTGAATTAAAGAGAAAGGTCACCCACCAACTAAGACAATCAAGATGAATGATGCTTGTATGATGCCCAGCGTCCTGGATGAGAACGAGAGGGACCAAAGTTTTACTGACTTCGCAGCTTAGCCAGTGAGCTGGTCAGTGGAGGCATGTAGTAAATAAACCCAATTCGTACCCGAAGCATGATTGTGATATTGAGAAAGAGATAGATCCATTTGCCAAAGGCTTTGCTGGAAGCAACTTAAGCTAAGGTTTGTGTCCAACATTCCCAGATATCTCTCTCTGAACTTTTATTACATTCTCATTGCTGAGCTGTGACTGGAATATTTAAAGCTACTTGGGCAGGGATGCCGTTTCATGGGTAAACGTATAACTGGGGACGTTCAAGCTTGATCCACAATGAAAGTTAGTATGGAAAAAGATGAAAAAAATAACAGTGATGGTACCTTAAATTAAATAGATATTCTGCCTTGTCATTACAACCTAGAAAGCATTATTCCATATTATAGGCTCAGAGCTTGGTTGAAACCTAAGTCTTTTTATTCCTATTGCAATATTCTATATTCTTTTCCAGTACATAACATTACCAGTCAAGGAAATGCCAGAGGAAATAGAAGAAAGGGCATTATAAAGGAAAATGGCCAAGAGCTCACTGAACATGCTGGAAAAATTTCCTGTGGTCAGTTACTATTTTTGATAGCATATTTTCACTTTAACAAATATTTACTGGGAGCCAGACACTTTCATATTTAATCCTCACAATATTCTTGTGAGGTAGGAATTATTCTATTTTTGAATGATGCCACTGAAGCTCCAAGAGGTGGATAAGGTAATTACCAAGCCAATAAATACCAGCCCCGTGCCTTTTGATAACCAGGTCCAATGTGCTTTCCCTGAATGTTTAAGAACTAGGTTTTGTGAGTAGGTACGACCTGGCTCTAGCAGACTGCTGTCTTAGCTGACTTCACAGGGAACTCCAGAGTTGAAATAACAAATCAGAGATTTTTACGAATTGAAGCAAGGCTTTCAGACATTTGTACCCTGGCATCGACCAGCCACTTAGTGTCAACTACTACCTTTGGCTAGGTGTTACTCCCAGGTATACCAACATGTGGGAGCAATATTTCCACATTTACACTGTTATTGAGGCACTTGTCAGTAATACAAACTAAACCAGAGGGCTGGTTATTTATAACCGTACTAGAAAGCAAATATAGACTACTAAACCCAGTGACTCTAAAAGAGGACTTTAGCAGGAATTACTTCAGATTGTTCAAATAGAAAGTGACTTAAAAAAAAAAAAAAACCTGCTCATGACAGCCGTGTGGATAAATGGCCCTCTTTTTACTTTAGATGAATACTTCTTAAATAAATGTTGGCTTTTACAACACCCTTCTTCTGATTCTGGAGGAAAAAGTTTTACATGAAAGTTGAAGTTATTCTCATCAGTCAGCCCAGTCTGCCTATTGCCTTGTGGACAAGGCCTATCTTCAGGTCAGAAACTAAATTCTTACATCTGATTACATTTTTATTATGGGAAAACTTAAATACATAAAAAACCTATCAAGAAGCAAATAAAAGACATGATCACATTCACCTTGAAATAAAAGCTGTTAACCTTGAAATAGATGTTCATATTTTCTTCTAGGAGCATCATACATAATTTATAATAAATGTTCTTTTAAGCAAACTTTGCACTCATCCATTATTATTTCCTTGGGATAAGTTATTAGAAGTAAAACATTTGGACCAAAGCTTATATAAAATCTAACTTTGGATATATTTTGCAAAACTGCCCTCCAGAAGGTTATGCCAACTAAATATTACCACCAGTTCTATCTATCAAAGTATAAATGATGTGTTCTTTTGCATTTCTTCAGGAAAACACCAGGTAGCTTCTTTGTAGTGAAGATAAATTGGTTCCCAGAAGTAATGGAAACAAAAGGGCTTGAGCTTCAGAAGTATTAAGACATTATTTTGTATCAGAGACATTATTTCTGAAAACTACACTTAAGGAGAACCTGATACTATAGATTTGAGAGGGAAAATATGGATTGTTTGGTGAACCACTCGGCCCTACCTGTGTGTAAGTGTGTGTGTGTGTGTACAAGTGTATAGTGCATGTGTGTGGTCTAATCAAAAAATGGAGGGTCGAATGGTTTTGAACAGGGGAGATATTTCTTTCATTTTCCTAAGTTTCCTAAATTTTTGATAGAGCAAGAGATTATTGCAATACAGTATCATTTATTGATAGATTGATTTTATAATTGTTTATTGAACACCAAGTGAGAAGATTAGTGTTCCATATTTTAAATCAATGAATATGAAAAAAATAATTCATATTTTTCCTTCTTTCCACTTTGTAAAACATTGTATGAGAAGCGTGGACCCTGAGAAAAAGGATGCCTCCTAAGAAGGGCTCAAATAAAATAAAATAAAATAAAATAAGGCAGAGCCTAGCTGCCATTTCTACTTAGGGGGCCTCTCACATAGACTGCACTTGGGGACGAAGCCTGCACTGAACTGCCTGCTTGCATGGTGCTCCTGCCATCTGAGCCAGCCCTTACAGAGGAGTTCCTGGAATTATATTTCAACCAATAGGAGTAAAGCTTTCTCTGTCCCACCGGAGCTGCACAGTGCATCTTCACAGACCAATTCAGGACAGCTCAGGACAGTGCTTTTTGGACCCTTCGAACTGCGAATATTTGGAGTCCTCACTTGCATGAGGGCAGACCAATCAGGAACCAGGGGCAGGGACTTGTGTCTATATAAGTCAGCTCCCCTGTGGCTTGGAGAGGGCACTTTCCTTTTCCACGGAAGAATGAAGACTGCATTTCCCAAGCTGGGGCTGAAACACTGAAGCTCTCCCCAGAGCAGAGCAGAGCAGAGCAAAGCAGAGCAGAGCAGACTGGTGTAGAAGAGAGTGGAGTAGACCAGAGCAGGTGACCAGACCAAAGCAGAGCAGAGCTGTGCTGTTTCATAATTTAATTGCAACACTGTTGAGCTGTTCTCACAGCCCTATCCCAGTGGAGCCCTTTGCACTGAAAAAAGTTTCTTTCTTCACCTCACCCCAAATTGGGGATTCCTGTTGGTGTCAAATTGGTGCCAACGACCATCAGTTGACAGAAGTTAATTGCCATGTAGAGATGCCATGTGCTTTGATTAGGGTAACAGAATTGGAGGTACATTTTTGCAAATGAGTAGTGCAGCTTTAGTAATAAATAAAATGGCATAGAAAGCAAGCATTTGAATGATTTTGGCTTTGAGGAAAGAGGCAACATAACAGACCCAAGATCATATTAAATAAACAAGAACACCGCAGCACTGAGGATGAGGTGCTGGTGCACGTTAGCTGAAGCAGGAGTGCCTAGAAGTAAACTAGGAGTGGGCTTCTCTATGAATTTTGCCAGTGGGAATGAAGAGGGTTTTGTATTTCATATATCCAGCTTATTTATAACAAGAATTTAAGTCCTAAAAGAAGTTTTAGATAATAGAAGTAGTAATAAGTGGTCAGTATGATATAATCCCTTCCTTTAAAGAAACTTCAGATGACAGTCATGTTTACAAAGAGTTCAAGGCTGTGAATGAGGAAGTGAGCATGAGTAAATAGTACTGAGAATGGGCTGGATTAAAATGGCAAAGTGTTTGACTTTATATGTGATTTCTCTGATTATAAAAATAATGTAGTTTGTTATTACATATTTTGAAAAAAAGTGAAAAGTGGCAAGAAGATAATAACAATGATCCATAATCTCACAAGTCATTTAATTCAAATGCTTATACACGTTTATTGTATATGCATAAAAATTTTGCCTTTACATCTTAATTTGGAAATATGTAACTGGAAAAATAACAACTCATATAATTACTGTCTTAGTTTTACCAAAAGTTTGGAGAATAAAGTTATTAATATCTTATTGTTGATCTCTATGCACTGTGATCCCACGAAATTAAAATTATTAGAGGTGTTATTATCACTTTTGAGCTAAAAATTTATATGTAATGTAATAAAAAATCCTTTGTTGTGGATTTGTTAATATGCAGTTGAGTATTATCTAAAATAATATTTTAAAAAAGAGCTTATTAAAGATGCATGCATGGAGTGGTCTGCCTCATCAGCCTCCTTTTGTTTAGAATCAGTTGCTAATTGGAAATTGGACGTTAATACTTTCAGAGATAGCAAAGTAATTGATCTGTGTTAGACTAAGCTCAGCATAGTTGAGAGGCTTCTCTGACTCACTCTCATAAAGACTCTTTAATCTTTCCAGAGCTAATGTTGCTAGTCTCTATTTTCCTGATAAGTAGTATACACATAAACAATAATGTAAGAAGTTTATTCCTTCTTACATTAGATATCAAGAATTTAAAGCATTGTTATAAGTTAGTTTCTATTTTTGGAGACATTGAACTTTGCAAGAGATGATATTTCTTCCTTTTTTTTTTTTTTTTGACCACAGGGACGCTCAAACAAAATATTATTGGGCCATAGAGAACATAATTGCTTGCACTTTGGGTTCAACCTTATCCTGTCTTTATGTCCCTTGACCTCATCTCTTTGTCTGTTTATTGCATTTGGTTATATGTAAGATTGGTCAGGAATTAAAGCTGAAATCCCAGTGACTTAACACAACTATGGTTGGTATAGGGCTCTGGCACTGTGTCACTCAGCAACACATGCTAAAATTTTACCATATGCAGCTGCACCGTCGGAACATGCAGTGTTTTGGTTCATTGTAGCAAGGAAAGAGAGTCTGGAAAGATGCACATTCCATCTTCACTGTTTCTGCCAGCAAATGACATACTTCTGTTCACCTTTTTGTTACTTCATTGGCGAGGCCTGGCTGCAAGGCCCACCCAATTGCAAGGGAGTTAGGAAATGTAAGAGTTCAAATGGAAGACGTGGTGAGCATACTGTCTCTGTCTCAATGTATTTTTGCCAGGATTTTGAGACGCATTTTTAGGATGAGAGAGAGTATAAATAATATAAGTATTGTCATTTTTGTAGATCAAAAATGGTTAAATATCATCCGTTTTATATAGTTTAGCCTCATAAATAAACGCATAATGTCATGAGCACGTTACTGAGTTAACACTGTCCTTGCCCTCAAACAAAAGACTCTGCCTATTAGCATGAGTGAGCCTGTATACAAATAGCTGATGGGAGAAGAGCTAAGATGGAGACATGTGCAAAGAGGGATACTACTAGAAAAGGACGTGTGACTAGTTGTGTAAGAGCTCGTTAAGGAGCTGTCACTTAATTATTGGTGGTCATTGTGAGGAAAAAGTAACTAACTTCCAGACAGAAGGAATGACATGCAAAGAGACAAAAAAAAAAAAAAAAAAAAAAAAAAAAAAAAAAAAAAAAAAAAAAAAAAAAAAAAAAAAGAACAAAAACAAGAAAAAGAAAAGAAAAAAGATTAAAAAAAGTTTTGTTTAGAAAAGCCTAGCAATATGTATAAGCAAGGCTACCTTGAAATGAGGTCATAAATATAGAGATGACTTTGCATGTCATGCTAAGGAATTTTCATTTTTTGCTGATGGCAATTTGAAGTTATTGAAGGCCTGATGTGAAGAGATCAGATCTGTCTTTAGGGGATGAGGAAGGAATTATACTGCAGGAAATACTGGATGTTTTAAAGACGAGAGCTTCTTAGGTACTTTTTTGTTCCTTTTCAACATAGACGTGTCATTTAAACTTCATGCAATAAACTCTCTCAAACTTCTGGTAATCAAGTATCACAATAATTTAGGCAACAAAGGAGATTGATGAGCATGGTACAGACCAGGTCTCTGGCTATAATTGAGGAGGAAAATGACTGGTGAAAATATTTACCATGGTTGTAGCTTATCACCCGAAACTCATACACTGACATTTTTCTAGGTTCTTGCTATATTCAAAAAGAAATACTGTTTTTGGATCTTATGAGTTAGATGGGACCTTAGAGGTTTCAAGGTCTAGACTTGTTTTTTTATGTAAGAATTTTCTTTATATTTAATAAACTCGAAAGTGGCCATCGAGTCTTATGCTTGAATAGGCCCCTGAGAAACTAATTTATTCTCAAGACAGATTTTCTATCAAAGAAAAGTGAAAGTGTTTTGCTGTTGTTTGCTGTTACAAAAAAAAAAAAAACTTGAAAAATGCAAAGAAGAAACAAAGAGTCTAGCAAGCAACCCCAAATAGAGCCTTTTCTATTTTAAACTAAAATACTTAAAATGATACATGACTTACCATAATGAAAAAAATGTTATTGAAAACTATAACAAATAATAACCACTCCAACTTTTTAATATCTTTGTATATTTGAGAGACAATTCATATCAGTATGAAAATAAATCTCTCTACTGACCTCTTCTTCGGAAAAGTTTAATAGGAAGAGTGAGATTGAAAGAATAATATTTCAAAGTCTTTGCTAGTTCAGAATAATAACAAGAATGAATCTTCGGATATGAAGGGCCAATTGTCCCACATAATAAAGTGAGGGGGGTTGTAAGGAGTGGGAAAGTCCAAGAATGAGCAGCCTTAATTTTTCATTGAAATCTGCTACATATTTGGATGCCTGTGTGACTGATGATTTAGAGCTTTTCAATAAAGTCCCATTAGTCTTGTAAAAATGTGGGAATTCTCTGTATCTGGCAGTAGTTTTTGCTCATGACTTGACTTAGACGTCAGCTAAGATAACCTAATATTTGAGACTGAAATTAAAATATTTGAGACTGAAATTAAAATCAGATTTGCCTGTAATAAGATCACTAAATTATTGCCTAATCTTCCGGGTGATTCAGAGTGGCATGGGGGAGCTGGTTTTCTCCCCTCCAGGAGGACCATTCACCTCATGGTCTATTTTAAGATGTCCGCTGTAACACAAACGGGTGCTCATTTCCCATTGTGCAGTCTTAACATAGACGATATCATTCCCAAGAGGGTGAAAATGTGTTCTTATTGGTGGGGAACAAGTAAAAATACTACTCTTCCATGTATGAAGCACAGATAGACATAGATATAGATATGGATGATATAGATACAGTACATAAATAGGTATTCAGTATATCAGCAGTATTGCTTTCATGAGAAAGCAAAAGGGGAAAAAGAAATCTAAAAAACTCCTTAAAGCTCCTTACTATTTCACATTTTCATAGACTATGATGCGTGTGGTATTCGGGACGTTGTGAAACATGGTGGCCCTGGTGGGAGGGGAAGAGATTTATGACTTTCCTGAGTCATATATGGCGCTGAGCTTTAGCTTCCCTTGAATTAGATAATTTTATAGATCATACCTTTATGATGATCACATGCTGACACACAGGCTGTCCCTCTTTCTTCCAATGTCACCTTAAATATGGAATGCCATTCCTTTTCTTATTTCTTTAAAAGAGATGAGGAAAAAAAAAAAAACCTTCATTGTTCTTCTGTCTGCTCCTTGGTTCATAAACGTATGGTACCTTGAAAACTGGATAAAAATTAAAATGTTATATTTTTCATAAAGCCCTCCCTATTCTTCTTATTAGAAGTGAGTTTTTTCATTTCTTTACTCTCTAGAAATTATTTTTGTACCTCAAAAATTCTACTGTTTAGATTAATTACTATATATCTTTCTTACTCTTTCCTGCTATAGCCTAAACTTTCTCCTGCCAGAAACCATACCTTATTCATCTTGATACCTTCTTCCATGTCTTGTATGATACCTCAGCTAACACCTTGGCACTCAACTCCATGTGAATCTGAAAGTGGAGAGGGGTGGGTGGAGTTGTGAGCAACAGAAGCTTTTAATAATGGATTTTAAGACAACTCAAATATGAGATGAATGATGTGGGAAAGATTCTATTAAAATGGAGTCATTCTGTTAGTAAAGGACTAACATGTTCATTTGTGATAAAACTGATTCAAGTCAATTTTAGCTTTAAATTGTAAAAGAGGATAAAGCATAAAAGTGAGAAAGGCAAAGAAACACATGTGCATAATTCTTCGAAGAGAAACAAAGGGATGTAGAGGGAGACTTTGGGTGGAGACTCTGAGCAGATGTCCACAGGGTGTAATTGCAGGGGAACAGAGTCCCGCTCTGTGCCGTGCAGGAAACACATGTTACTGATGGCTTGTTAGTATGTATCTCTCTGATCTAACCCTAATAGCTACCCTGTTGCTGCCTTCTGTGCCTCTGCACGCTTCCCCAGTCTGCAGTCTTCAGAACTCATCTCATTTCTCCTCCGTTTAATTCACTTAAACACATTCACGGAGTACCTTATATGTTTCAGCCCCTTTGTAAGGCTTGAGCAGTACACAGAATGATAAGACACATCGCCTGCCTTCAGGAGGGATTCTTAGAGGAAAAGGCTTTGAAAATTAAGCTGGATAATTAGATTAGTGAAAAAAAGGGAGGAAAGGTATTTCAGGCCCAGGGAAGAGCACAGAGTCAGGGACATGATTACATACTCAGAACACTAGACTGACACAGCTTGCCTGAACCACGCGAGAAGTATGAGGAGGAGGAAGGTTTATGGGAACTCGTCTGGGATGTATGCTTTGTTGGTTGCCTTAAGCAAACCTCCGTTTCCTCTGCCTTTCAGCTCTAATCCTGAATATCCCTTCAGTTGTTTCCTAATCCTAATTAAGTGGCATTTGGTATTTTAGGGAGAAAAGTCATCTCTTTTTTACTCATTAAAATTACAATAGTTAATTAGCTTACGTTAATAAACACAGTCCATTCAAATTACATCAAATATAGTCCTCCTCCCATTCAATCAATTCATTATTGAAGCAAATATTTTAGAGCAATATACTCTGCATTTAGTCATGAAGCCTTTGAACTCAGGACTCAAACAATTTATTTACCATCTCTAAATCTCACTTTTTTCACTTTAAACATGAGAATAACTGAATCCATCTCACAAGATAGTTTCGAAAATTAGAAGATAATTCTTATAATGCATTTATGTTGGTGGCTTTTCATTCACTGTCTCCCTTCCCTGCTCCATCCCATGCAGAGACAGGAAAAAAGGAGAAGAAAGCAGTTGGTCTTTCTTCTTTGCTTTCTCCCTGCTTAAGTGTCCTGGCTCTGGCACATTATGGCAGCAGATTCGACCCTCCTCCTTCTGTTCCATGGTCCCTCCTCCACGGTGCCAGCTCTCACTGAGACCTAGCAACATTATTCTTCCTCTTGTCCTTTGGACCTCAGTGCCATAATTGCTGGCTTTCAGTTATTTCTATTTAGCTCCTAAGCAATTTGGCATCCATTGTTGGTTCTCTTAGCTTTCTCCAGTCCTCTGTAACTAGTCCCTTCATTTAAAGCCCCTGAGCTGAAACCATTTGAGTGAAATTTTGTTTCTTGCAGGACTTCTACTGATGTGGCATGTTACCAATTGAGTGTACATCTGGCACATAGTGTATAGTCACTAAATATTAGCTATTTCTCTCTTCATTCTTTTGTCAGAGTTGTTTAGTGTCTTTTCTGTTAAGTTCAATAAAAGTTTCTTAAATTAAGAAAAGGTTACCTCATTCTATCTCATACAGCCATGCTATTCTGTGGTTTGTGAATTGGAGACAGACATCCATCAATCTGAGACTTAAACCAAGAAGGCGATGAACATTGCATGGAAGACTTTTCTCTCTAACATTTTGAACCAAGTGAGAAATAGTCTGGCACCGAGGGTCAAAATACCAGCTTTATTTTGGGTAAAGAATGAGCATTACTTTCTCAAATAAGTGTTTATCTTTGTTTTATTTGTGAGATTCATTTAAAGTGCTACATGTAACAGTAGTTCATTCATTTTCATTAGTGGGTATGAATATGTTAAGCTTTGATTCTGCCAAAGGTTTTCAAAGTGGTTGTATGAATATATGCAACTGCCCATTGCACCATATCCTCACTAATGCTCGCTATTGTTACTTTTCCATCGTAGTCATCTGAGTGGTGTCTACTGGTATATCATTATGGTTTTAACTTACTTTTTCATGATGACAGACCAAGTTATACATGTCATTGTTCCAGTTATCTATTGCGTAACAAATCATCTCAAAATTTTGACATCCAACTCCTCTGACACAAGCAAAGAGAGGGCTGCTTTGTTACCACGAGGCGGGGGGTGGAAGTCTAGGCTCCCAACATGGCCTCTGCTGACATGGTAGATGAGGGGCCCTTGGTGCTACTGAGTGGGGATGGAATTCCCAGCTCCCTGCTTGATCTTCCCTGATACCACCTGGGCCTCCCTGGGGGGCAATGGATGCTTTCTCTCTGCTGCGTCGCTCCACTTTTCAGTCTTCTGAAGTTCATTTTACATATAATGCCCAGAGATTTTCACTGTACCTAATGAAAAGAATAGGAAGAAATATATCTATTCCTTCTTAGTCAGTACGCTTTATTTTTGATGGGGAAAACAAACAAACAAACAAACAAAAACAAACTGCCCATTGCCTGAATTTAATATCTGAATGGGTTTCTTACTCCTTTTCCGCAAAATTGAATTTACCTACCCAGTTAGGTACAGAAGAGCTAGACAATCTGGGTTTTCCACAAAAGGGCAAAGCCTGTCCTGGTAGGCTTACTACAGGGAGCATCCAGGAAGGGAGAAGGTAATTAATATGTGTAACCTTGTAGAGTACGTGAATCCTTAGAGAAAATCAGGGACCTTCCCCTGGTGGCCTTCTTCCATTTCACTAAGGTTTCCCTTCTGTGTGTGGCATGAGTGGTAGGGAGAAGCCAAACTATTTTCTCCTAATACTTTTAAGAGAGTAGTAGTTCCTATTTTATGGTTAGATATGGGGGCCATGAAGTAAGGGAGAAAATCGTTCTCCTTACAATTAGGAATGGAGAAAATAATATACTTTTAATATTCATATTATCTCAATAAGAAAATGCCTTTTGAAAATCTATGTTTATGAAACTCTACACCACTGAGATGGCAGCCATCCAGACTATGCTGGAAATTGAGCACTGACAGAGACTTAAAATTTTGTATCATGGTTTTATACCATGATCCTTCTTATATACCACTAAAATATGCTCCCCAGCACTCCTGCTCTGCCTGTGACTCTGAGGCACTGCTGCTGAGCTAGTTCATGCCCAAGGGCAGAAAGGCTATACTCTTTTCAGAATATCAAGGAAAGCAGTTCTTGGGACAGTTCCTGGGAGACTGTTCCATTTGGCAGCCAGGCTGGGGAAAGAAGCACGGGTGTTGATGAGGACAATGTCAAAGGTGACAGTGATGCAGGAAGAGGTTTGACCACTTGAGGCAAAGAAGATGAAGGCAGAAGTTGGGGAAAAATGTGGCCTCAAGCTCAACACTGAGAAAGGCTGATGCTCCTTCTTGAGAACCTGCAGCTGTCATGCACCTGTGCCTGCTCTAGGTGAGAAAGTGCACATTTTCAAATACTATCATACTAGGCTGGAATCCTTGTGGTTCCCTCAGACCTAAATTTTATCATAATTCTTTCAGGAAACCATTGATTACATTTCTGTAATCATATTATTTGTTTCAATTTGCAGTTATATAAAGGATGTATGCATTCTTACCACATCGATCCAACAGCCTATAAATATAGACAAAGCTCTTTTTTTTTACTCATTTTTTGGAAGTTGAGTAAATGTGACATTGCTGATCAAATGTATACAACTGTGTGTGATTGTAAAATCTTCTGATGTCCGTCATTGTATTATCAATTGCAACACTGATGAATAAAATGTAAAACTCTCAAATATATTTATTCTTCATTAGCATAAAAAGTCAATATTTCAAGCCTGAAAACTCATGACAAGAGGAAACAACTTATCTTCTTGAAGGAGCAAAAATGTTTTTTTTGCCCTTAGTGTTTCCAACATCAAAAATTTATTCTTGTCTAACAATTTCAGTTTAGGGGCTTGAAATGGCTTAATATCTACATATAAAATCCCTATTTGTACCATGTATTGATTTTAGTAACTTTTCACACCTATTTGATTATTCACTTTCCCCAAATTAATTTGCAACATAGTAAATAAAGGCATCAGCAAACAAAAAATATATTAATTTTTAAATAATACAAAAAACCTGAATATGCTCATAGAAATAAAAGTTCACTCTAACAAAAGTCAAAAAAAACAAAACAAAAACAAAAACAAAAAAAAAAAGTAAATCTTCACTCTAACAAGTAAAAAAAAACAAAAAAAAAAAAAAAAAACAAAAACAAAAAAAAACCCCCAAAACTAAGATCTCTCATCACTCAATTCCTAACTTCTACAGTATTATTTCTTTCTTTGGTTGTAACCATTGTTAAAAATTTCCTGTGTAGGTGCTCAGATCTACACACACACACACACACACGTGCACATATACAGCACACACACTATATTCATATGGTGTACACATATATATAACTATATGCATATATTACACTTGCACATATATACTTTATAAAAAATATTACTATAATTAATGACTATTATGCAACCTGATTTTTCCATTCAACAACAGTATACAGAACTCTCATTATTTTAAACAATTGAATGGTACTTTATGGAAAAACAACTCTACTGAGGATATTTAGGCTGTATTTAATTTTTGTTTTTATTCATTCAATCACTCAACAAATTTTTATTGATTTCCTATTATGTGCCAAATTCTTGCTAGGTTCTCAGGCTAATACTGAACAAAACAAATACAGTCCCAGCCCTCCTAGAGCTTAGATTCAAAAAAAAAGGGAAGGAGGAAAAATCAATCAACAATTAAACAACATAATTACAAATTGTGTTGAATGTCATGTAGCTAACAAAGAAGAAACAGAGAGAGAGTAATGGATGGGCTCATGTTAGATAAGGTATTCTGTGAAGAAGTGACATTTGAGATCCAAAAGACGAAGAGGAATCCACTTGAAATGTAGAGGAAAGTGCCTTTCAAGCATGGGGGTGGCATGTGTGAATGTCCTATGGCGGGAGCTTGACATATTCAAAAAGGGTAACAATGCCATCGGTCTCAGAGTTGCTGAGAGAGGCAAAGAGACCACACAGTGGGGACCCGACATGTGGCACCTTTTATGCCTCAGTAGGTTGTTTAGCTTTTATTCTACGTGAAAGGAGAAGCTTTTAAGTAGTGAATTGACATTGCTCAATGTATTATTTTTCAAGTTTATTGGACTATAATTGACATATAAATTGTGTAAGTTTAAGGTGTACAATAATGGTGCACGTGTAAAGTGTACGATTTGTCAAGTTTTGGCATATGTATCCTCCTATGATTGAGAAGATGACTATATCCATCACCAACAAAAGCTTTCTCATCTCTTTCATAGTCCCCCGTCCCTGCTCCTCCCACTTCACTACCGCCACTAGCGACCGATCATCTGTTTTCTATCTCTACAGATCTGTCTGCATTTTCTAGAACGTTATATAAATGCAATTAATTAGTGTATACTTATTTGCCTCACAGGGTGAGGATGCAGTACCCTAGTGCCCTTCTTACTCATTAGAGGATGTTTTCTGATGGCATCTGACCCTGCTGACTTCCTCCTAAAAGAAAACCAAGGAGAGAAATAGGTGCTCAGAACACCCCGGGAGAGATCATTAACATATATATTTACAGCCACATCATTTCAATTTCAAGAACAACTGGTTCATATTTTAAGAAATACTACTTTGAGATTAAAAGTAGAAAAGTATGTAAATGGACAAGAGTGCATATATGAAAGTACAAGAACGTTCACTGCAATTTGAAAGACCAAAAAATAACTGAAAAGAATTTAAGCATTCATTACCAAGTAGTCAAATAAACAATAAGTGACTTACAACCATGTAAGCGTATATGCTGCATTTATTGCTGTTAAAAGATGTCATGACTTTAATTTCTTTTTTAAAAGCAAAATTGTATGTATACGTGATTTAATTTATATAAAATTATCCACAGCAAACTCTCTACTAATATAAATATAACATAAATAATATAAACTATCTACAGATGTAGAATGCATTCTGGAAAGATCAGCACTCAAATGTTGATAGTGGCTCTTTTTATATTTGGGTGATGAAATTGGTGGTAGTGATGGTGAAAGGGACTCTTTTTACTATGTAGCATTGGAATTTTCTATAAAAACTAATATTTTACTTGAAAACAAAAATAAATTTAAAAGATATTCCCTGAAAAGTAGGAAGAAATACTGTTGTACCAGTCAGATCTACTCTCAATTGGGCATTAAATTTGAAGATATAAGCATAGAAAAATGTTTGTAAAGGATCATATATAAAAATATTAACAGTAATTATTTCTAGATGTTGGAATCATAGGTTTCTTTTACTTTTATAATTTCTATATAATTGACATTTAGAAAAACCTTAACCCTTTATCAGTGATAACAATAAATCAAATGTCTTCCCTTTTGAAAGTAAAATAGCATGAAAAGGCATTCTAATCTGTACCTCAGGTTAGTAAGATTAAAAAAACAGTTCTATATCTTTAGATTGTGGTAAAGGGAAACATTTTTCTTAATTCTTGTGGCATAACAGTGGATGTAGTTATGCCTCAAACTTCTACTTCTAGTCAGTATTTAAAGGATTCTCTAAATATAGTGGTTATTTTTATCACAGAAATGCCAGCAATTGTCATAGGGCGGAAAATCAATATCAAACTGTCTAATCACCGCACTAAGAAACTCATTCATTGTAATGAATTCTCCTCAGTTATTGAAGAACTAGTAAATTTAATAAGTGTATCTATTCATAGTCAGTTATTGACCCCAAACTGCCAAGTCATTTAGGACAAGAATATAGGGCAAATAAAGTTAACTCGTTAAAGAAGTTACAAATAGGAATAGCCATCCTCTATTTCACTTAAGCCCATAAAAGGATTTTTAAATATATTGAATATGAAAAGACATTATAAAATTAATGAAAACACTCTGTCAGGGTGAAGAATTTGAAAAGATGTATGACTAAATCAAGCCTTATTCTCATTCCTTACTGAGTAAAGCATCAGAGAGGTGTAAAATTTTAAATCATCTTTTGTCAGATACAATATTGAACAACTACATTAGAAAAGTTCCCAGAACTGAATGATATATTCCTGAGTGTTCTGAGATATGTTAAAAATAATATCTTCAAGGACAGGGACCATCCTTTAACTACCTCAAAATCTTAGCTTCTAGAAAGGGAGAACTGTTAAAGGACTGAATAAACGAGTTGTAAATTTATTGACTGAATATCTAATCTTCTGAAGAGAGATGATAGTGGAGTAGTGATATCGCCAATATTATTAAGGTGTTCGCTCTTCAATCTACTCTAATTGAGCTTCTAGTCTTTCTATTCCACTGAAACGACTTTTGCCTGGATCACCAATGATCTCTAGTTTGCCAGATCCAATGGTCCTTATTTCACTCTACTTTTTAACAGTTTTTGGTAAACTAGATTGCTCTTTCCTTCCTGAAATTATTTTCTTTGCCTCTAAGATACAATATTATCCTGTTTTTGCTCTCAGTCTCCTCTGTTGGCTTCTCCTCTTCCAATTAATCTGTAAATGTAAGTGGACTTGGCAGCCACCCTTGGCCCTTTGTCCTTTTTTTCTCTTCTCACATCCTCTTCAACTCAACTACACACTGATTACTTCTTAATATTTCCTTATAGCCCTGGTCTCTTCCCTCTAATCTAAACACAGCTATCCGACTGTCTTCCTGACATCTCCAGGAGATTTCTATTAAGTGCTTCAAACTTAACATGCCCCAAAGAGAACATTTTATACCTAACTCTGCCTCCAACCCAAACTGCCCTTACTCTGAATAAATGATACCTAAACTCTCACCCACCTTCTTGAGCCAAAAATGTAAGAGTTATCTCTGATTCTTTTCTTTCCCGCATTGTCTCATGACCAACCCATCTTGATTCAAGTTGGAATTAAAAATATGTCCTGTCCTCTCCTTTCTTGGCCTCCAAATTATCACTTTAGTTCAAGCCACCATATTTCTCCTACACTAAAATAATGGTCTTCTAATTGGTGCCCTAGTTTCCACTCCTCCTGTCTACCTTCGTTTCCAATCTATTTTCCACCAAGGAAGAATGGTATTTTTAAGATGTGAATTCAATATTGTTGCTCTGCTTAAAACTTCCCATGATCTTCCACTTCACTTACAATAAAGTGAAAGATTCTTACCAAAGCTCAGAAGGTCCCACAGGATCTCATTTCTGCCTACCTTCCCAGCCTCATCTTCTATAATTATCTCCTTACTATGTTCTGTAGACCCACTGGACACTACTCTTCATATTTGCCAAATCTGATTCTACCACAGAGTTTTTGCATTGGCTACCATCTCTATCTATAATATGCTCCTTTCTCCCATTTGCCATTCCAGGATGGGCCTCTAGAGTTAACTTAGATATTACATTTTCAAAAAGGTTCCATGACTAGAATAAAAGCTCCATGAGCCAGAATTCTAACAAGTTTACCAGCCATTTCCATTAAATAGGTGAGCTTTATCATATTTATGTACAAGAAAGCTTCATCCAAAGGAGAAAAGAAAAAAAATATATTTGCACATTCATTCACTCAGTCAACATGTACTTATTGCCAGGCACAGTGCTAGACACTGAGTGTATGGTGATGAACACAACAGACTTGGTAATCACAGCGCTAATGATGCTTAGATGTAGACATAGATACGAGAGGATAAAGATGAAAAAAAAAACAAACCCAAGTACGTACATAAATATAATTACCAACTGTGATTATTATTATGAAAGAAAACAACAGGGTCTACGAGAGACAGAATAACTGGATGAGCTGGGGATGAAATAATTTAAATTGTGAGGGTCAGAAAAGTCTTCTATGGTTAAACGACATTTCAGTTTAGATCTAAGAAATAAGTAGGAATCACAGGAATAAGTAGACATATAGATTGAGATTCCAATAAAGCAATTATTGGGATTATAAATTTTATGACAAAATTTCATATTTTAAAAGTTGTGATTCATATAATTTAGTGGTGGTAATTTATTCTAATTAATTAACTTTCTTAATCTCAGTTTAAGAGGACTTGAACAAGGTAACTTCACTGTAATTCTTCCAGTGGAATTTGCCATAAATTCCCCACAGTACCTTTGTGGCCTGCCATAGAATTTGCCAGATTTTATTGCCCTCATGGCAGGACTTCTTGAACCATAACCTGATCCTGTTGCAGACTTTCCCATCCTGGTCCTCACTTAAAAATAGTTTTTGTTTTGTTTTGTTTTGTTTTTCACATTTACAGTATATGGGCCCGAGGAGTATTCCTAGGTGTAAAATATGCTGCCTCCAGAACCCAGAGTGGCTTTCCCAGCATTGGGCTTCCAACTTTGTGGCACAAGATACACTGTGCCATAACTGTTTTTACTTTTAGAAGGGATGTCCCACTGTGCCTAAAAACAACTGTCCTAAAAAATTTTCAGATGTGGCAAGCCATTGAATATTGTAGGATTTATTTCCTGTTCTCTGGAGAGTTACATAGTAAGAATAAAGGTATTAAGAAGGAGCAGGGGGAATAACTTTAAAATAAGTTATATGGAAAAATTGCACGAAATTAAATCATCAGTATAAAACAGCACTTATACTGATTATAACTCTAAATATGATGTATGATGGCAAACACTCGATGGTAAAATATAAGCAAATTATTTAGAGAGGGCAATTGTGGTTCATTTCCCTCTTATATTTAATTTCTAAAACCAAAGAAGAAAGTATCATCTTGCATGCCTTTAGAATAAAAAGCACCAAGGACCTCATGTACTAAGCTTTGTGAATTAATGTTCTTCCTAAGCCAGTCCATATTTCTTTCATTCATTCACTCATTCATTCATTTATTTGCCAACTCATAATAGTATGCTTCCTCTATTAATCTGTAGTATTATAATAGCACTTTACTTATCCTATGACTTTTCTGATTGGCTGTTGTTTTGTTTTGAGAAAATAGTTACATGTCTTTTCTGGGATATGGTTAAGATTTGGACAGAGTAGGAAGGCAAAGACTCTTCATTTTCTACCTCTCAGTTGTTTGTTTGTTTGTTTTGTAACTGCTCTACATCGCTATAAAATGCCTGCATCCAAGTGTCAAAGTCACTTCATCATCTTTGATTTGCTAGAGTTTTCTTTTTGCACCTGACACCAATAACCTAATGAATCAGCTACACTTTGAATCTCCAGGTGCTGAAGATACTTGTTTTGTGAATTGGCCCTGTAGCATTTGCCTTGAGAGGATCCTTCTGGAGAATCTGGGACCATATGGCCAAGCTGGGGCACAGGCTGAAGGAATTAATTCCTGCAGATAACCCTTAAATGACCCCAATGGTGTTCATCCATGAAATGAACCTTTTAGTCAGGTTGTTAGAAACCTAGCTTACCACCTATGATCATGTGATGCTGATGTTATAAGAATTATATGATTGCATAGTGAGTGCTGAACAATGGCCTGGAACCGCCTGGCTGTGAAACATATGGAATTTATCTTAATGCTTACAAGCTCAAAAAGTGACACAATGAATTTCATAAATGGCAAGAAAATTTTAAATTCCCAGAATATCCCAGCATCAGGTCTTCTCCTTGACTAAATTCAGAAACAGCTACAGACCTTTGGTAAAGGAAAAGGGAAGGCCAGAGGAGACTGGCCTAATGTTTGCAGCTCTGAGTCGAGACTGCGTGTTGTTGATTCTGTTCTGACCTAGGTACCTTAGTTTCCAAGATCTTATCTTACTTCCTTATAAACGAAGAGAAAAAGAAAAGTTAAAAAAAAAAAAGTGAGCATCCATCATGTTGCAATGACTACTAAACACATATTTTATATGATGTTATTTTATTTCATTTTCATCACATTCCTGTCCGTTTGGCTTTACAACATCCGTGCTAGTGGTGTGGTGAAAACGTATGACTTACAGAGGTTAAAGAGTTTTTTTCTTGGTAAGTGCAGAGCTAGGATTTGAACTCAGAGCTCTCTGACTCTAAAACTGAGTGTTTGACATGTTGTGTCCCCTTCTATAGCAATTATCTAGTAATGTCACCTCTGCCCTGTCTTTCCATGCCTCAATGACTTAGTACCTGCCATGTTCCCCAATTCCTTCTAGAGGCTAATTTCTTATCTTGTATTTAGTTCTTAGATGTAAAAACTTTCCCTAACTGGACCTCCCTATGACTACTCAGAGTTGGCTGATGGCCTGCTGCTTGGATCATTACCATTCATTTGCTCATTTGGTTCTTAGATTGATACTTGAGATCTGTGGTTCAGTGTGTGGGATGGTCAATTTTGTGTGTCAACTTGGCTAGGCTGTAGTATTCTGTTATGTAATCAAACACTAGTCTAGGTGCTACTGTAAAAGCATTTTGTAGATGTAGCTAACACCTGCAATCAGTTAATTTTAAGTAGATTGCCCTTCATAATCTGAGTGGACCTCATCCAATCAGTCAAAGGCCTTAAAAGCAAAAACTGAAGTTTTATAGAGAAGTTCTGCCTCAAGATGGCAGTGTCAACTCCTGCCAAGTTTCCAGCCTGCTGGCCTACTCTACAGATTTCAGACTCAAGACTGAAACATCAACTCTTGCCCAAGTTTCTGTTTACCCTGATACTTGCCAGCCCCTCTAATCTCATGAGCCAATTCCTTAAAATCATTCTCTTTATCTACCATCTATCTGTCTGTCTGTCTGTCTCTCTGGAGAACCCTGGCTATTACAGTATGAAAAATTTTATTATAAAGATCATTTCCCAGTGTCTGACTTTTGACATTGATTTTGCTCCTATATTCAGATTCCCTGTCTTGACCCAATTAAGATAGTCTATTTGGACCTCCAGCCCTCTTTGGTCTGATTAATCTTATGAAGACAAATAATAAAGCAAAAGCAACCCACTCAGAACTAATGCTATCTTGCCTTAGGTTAGCCTATGCCTTTGTGTATACCTAATTATTGGATTTGATGCCTGTCAAATATGCACACCAAAAAATTCAGAGAGAAGAACGTAGAACAGACAAAAGCTAATGTGCTGATTAGTTAATAGACAATCTGTTGATTAATCAGTGTTTGAAGCATTTTGGAAAAGTAAAAAGGTGATAAATCTATAAAATTTATGGATCACACTTATGTGGCAGTGATTTATTTATGCACAAAAATATCCCCACTTAACTAGTTTAAGAAATTTAATTGAAGCAATTCTCCCTTGTTATTTATCACGATTTATAAAAATTCAAAAATAATTCATAATACATCAATTAAAAAGGTTAATTAACCTGGGTTAACAAAAAAATATTATCACAATGCTGAGTTGTTTATTGAGAATTATTCGTTATATTTTTAGCCTTTTGTTGTCACCAAACCCTGGTATGTTTTAACTAAATACTCCTTTTCTGTAGACGGATATGCCAGTATGTCTTGTGGTTTCATTGATTTTTTCAGTCATACATTTACTCATCAAATGTGTATTGGGAACTTCTGTTATAAGTATGGCACTATGCTCTAGGATTACAACAATGAGCACAGGGACCTAGTTCTTCCTCCTTCCTTCATAGACCTGGCTAAGTGAGATACAGTCCATCGATCAGATAGTAAGTTGAGTAAGTGCTATGAGGGAAGATAGATTGCTTTGGTGACACATGAGAAGGCAGCTAACCTTGGGCATCAAAAAAAGGCCAAGAGCAAGTAAGAACTAACCAAGGAACTGACAGATGTAAGAGTTAGCCTTGTGAAGAGGGAGGGATGTTTGCTCTATAACAGAGAGATTGACTAGGTGAAGGCCAATGGCTGAGAGAATTCCTAGTGTGTTCAAGAAATGAAGGATATATCTGGAGCATATAAAGTAAGGGCAGGGGAATGGAGATGGGAAGAGTGGGGAGTAAGAAATGAAGCTGAAGTGTCTTCAGGGACAAGGCTTTATAAGTCACATAAAGAAGTTTGGACTTGAAGCTGATGGTGATCTCGATTCTAGGGCCTTGAATCTCAGACTGGAACAGCAACATGAGCATGGGAGCTTGTTCCATGCTCAGCACCACCCAGATCTATGTAATCAGAACTGTCTTTGTAAGAAGATCCTCAGGTAATTCACACACACATTAAATTTTGAGGAGCATTGATCTAGAGCCATTGAATGACTTTAATCAAAACAAGCTGAAACAGATCCTTGACCCAGTTCAACTCTTGCTGTAGGTTCTGGTCTGACTTGGAACTTTGTTTCCCAGCAACTTCTCAGGTAGCTCTTGTTTACCTCTCAGACCTCACCTGCTCTCTCACTTTCCTTTACCCTGTTGTACACTCCCCTACCTTAGTAAGGTGCCTTCTCAAGGAGCTGTTTCAAGTGCCTTGGCTCAAGATTCTGACTTAAAAGATCTGCTCCAGATAGTTGTATGATTGTCCCCTCATTTCATTCTAGTCTGTACTCAAATATCACTTCCGCAGAAAGACGCACAAGACCTTCCTATCTAAAATACCTGCCCTGTCTCTCATTTGCCTTTACCTTGATTAATTTTTATCATAATATCTATCACTACATGTCATATGTCATGTAGTGTTACTTTTTATAAATAGTTGCCATTTGTTTGTTTACTACTTGACTTGCCCACTACAGTATTAAGTCCCACGAAGCAGGGAGTTTTCTCTCCTGTTTATTGCTGCACTGCCAGTACCTAGGTACTCAATGGATGTGTGCAGAATGAACGAATGATTGAATAAATGAACTAGAGGGTTAGTTAAAAACAAAAAGAATCAAACATCAAATGTATAAAAGCCAGAAGCTACCTATCTCTGACTTCCCCAAACAGAACTTCACTCTGCAATGCAAATGAATTAAAACCTTCTGACATTCAAAAAGTACTGAAGAAATCCTGGTATTACGGCACATTCCTTGGATCCTAAGGTCAAGAATAACCGATGAGCCTTAGAGATCAACAACAGGAAGTTTGGTGACGTGGTGTAGAGCTCTAAGGAGCTGGACGAGCTACGAACAGAGAAGTGTTTTTACAGTTTAACGTGATGGCTTACAGTTTAATATTTTTTCCCCCCAAATGCCAATAACTTTATCACTCAAAACACTTTGCTGTTTATATTTCAAGTGCTCAACAGCCACACATGGGTAGTGGCTACTGTATTGGACAGCTCAGAATTATAGATTATTTCCATCACCGCAGAAATTTCTATTGGACAACACTGCTTTAGACTCCTTCACATCCAGTACTGTAGATATCCTGGCATGGGCGGGGTGTGTTTAAAGAACTTGGTGGAAGGATGGCTTGAGCATCTTTAACAGTGGAGGCAGGAAGGTACCAATGTGTCTGTTAAAGGTGCTGGAGGAGTGCTCAACATTTTTTCAGTACTGCTTTGAAAGCACCTAGCATGTCAGTGGCACTCCATGAAGAAGAGTCAGAGAGAGACTGATATGGGCGAGAATAAGGGAATGTGCCTCCAACACTGCATGGTGGGGATGCCTTTGGTTTGCAGCATAATAAAAGATGCCTCCAATGTCTCTAGATCTGGATTTCTAAACCACTGGGTAGGAAGACACAGTGTCTCAGTTGTGCTAGCTGAGGTTCTGACAGTGGGGAGAGGGCACTGGATGAGAGGAGACCAGTACTGGTTGCTGAGAGGGAAGGGTCAATGATCAGGCCCTTTCCAAGCCTTAGTTTTTTTAAACATGGGAATGGTTTGACTAGATGATCGCTAAGGTTCTTTCCTGCCCTGATATCCCAATACTGGTGGTTCAGTAAAAGCTACCCTGCCTGTGACTCTCAGGCTTTTTCATGTCTATGCCCACTGGTGAACTTCTGACTTAAGATAAATGCAAAGTAGAGATAGTGAAATATTTGGAGAACTCAGAGGTAAATATCTAAATCAGCATCTTACAAAAATAACTTCTAAAAGTTATTCAACTTAAAAGCTGCACATTAGGTAAACACATGTGACATATCTATTTTATTTGCTTACTGTAATCATATACTACTTTTAAAGGCATATTTTTAAACCAATTTTGGGAAAAACAGTTAACATATTACATTGAAGATAATAGTAAAAGTTTATTGGATAGAATGAGTAAAAAAGTTTTTTGTTTTTTGTTTTTTTAAAAGGTATAATAATTGTAACGAAAGATTAGCGACTCCACTTAAAAGTCATATATGAGCCTGGCATTATGTCTAATTCCTGGCTAAACACCCCATGGATAAGACAGAACATGCTTCTACAGACTTAAACTCGGTTTCCCCACATCTCAGCTTCAAGATTTCCCTGGGTTTCCTGCTCCTATGGCTTTAGGAAGCCATTCTTCCTCACCACACTTTGGTACCTAGGACTATAACTTGGCTATGTGCCTTTGACCACAGATCTCTAGCCAATCTAAATGTTCTCTGCTTAAGGATACTTACATAGTTGTTACATTGATTTAAGTTCACATGTCTTCATTGTGCCTAGTTTGCTGCCAGATACAAAATTCCCCATGCATCTTCCCTTGGACGAACAGAATGGGTAACCAAGGTGCTGAGGATTTCGTGGGCCCTTGCTATGTAAAGAAAGTGTCTCTTACTCAGATCTCTGGTGCTCTTTGTCAAAGGAGTATACTGAGTCATACTCCAAGGGACCATCAATGGTGGGGAACAAGTCAACAAGCAGTGAGTCACCAACACATAGGATAGAGCCAGGGTCAAATATTGAAAATTGGAGGGCAGAGCCAGGAAATCTCAGAAATACAGCACTAAGAACACAGAGAGCCAAGTTCAGTAAGTAAAAGAAGTTACTCTAAAGTAAAATCTGGGACAGATATCCTTGCTGGTAGCTTGCTTTTACATTGTCTCTGCAACATAAAGAGTGAAAAAGTGTGCCTCACTTAAAAAATGTTTAATCTCAATTAAAAATCACAAAACATAAAATTTAACATCACGCACATTTTTAAGTATACAGTTCAGTAGTGTAAGTATTATTAACCTTGTTTTACAACAGATGTTTAGATCTTTTTCATCTTGCAAAATAGAAACTCTATACCCATTGAACAATAACTCCCTATTTCCCCCTCCCCTAGCCCCTGGCAACCACTATTCTACTTTCTGCATCTATGAATTTGTCTACCTTAGATATCTAATAAGTGGATTGTTACAGTATTTGTCTTTTTGTGACTAGTTTATTTCATTTAGCATAATGTCCACCAGGTTCATCTACATTGTAGCATGTGAAAGAATTTCCTTTTTTTAAGGCTAATATTCCATTATATGTATATATCTCTTTCTGTTTATCCATTTACCCACTGATGGACTTTTAGGTTGCTTCTACATCTTGGTTAGTGTGAAAAATGCTACAATGAACATGGATGTGCAAGAGCCTGCTACATTTTAAAGGCAAAGATGAGATGAGCATCTAATATCAGAAATATCAAACAGCAGGACTTATGGTCACTGCTATGACACAAGATAGCACAGAACTTATCTTCAAGAATCTGAAGAAAGAGAAAAGCCATTATCCCTGAGAAACTAGTCATAAACTAACACATCGATCAGTCAATAAATACTCTATAAATATGTATTGATTAACCGCTATGCATGAGGTTCTGTTCTAGACATGGGAGATAAAGAAATACCCTGAATACGTATAGTCTCTGACTTCATGTTTCCTATAGTCTGGGGACCTCTCCAAGTAGGACTAAAATGGTTCTCTTTTGAATTGTTTTCTTTCCTCTTGCTTTTAGCACATGCATATGTTCTTCATAACATATGCTAAATTATTAAGATTATTATAGCTGAAAATATGGCTCACTTTATAAAATTTTGTTGAGGTAAATAATATAAAATGAAATTCACAAATCTTAACTGTAGATTCTGATGGATATTAATAAATGTATACACCCATCTAATTATCACCTCAAGACATAGAACATTTTCATTGCACATTTATTATTTTGATGTCTTCCTGATGAACTGACCCTACTATCTTATTAAATGGCCTCTTTATCTCAGGCAATACTCCTTATTTTAAAGCTTGGTTTGACAAGGTCAATTAAAGTTATAACTTATGTAGGATGGCTAGGGTAGTCTCTCACTTAGTATTCATCTTACATTTAAGAATTTAACTCAGGCCAACTGATCTGAGTACAGCAGACTCAATATCCAGGAGGAGAATGCTCTGGTAAACGTAAAGTTATGGACCTTCATGAGCCTTCTTCAATTTCTCCTTCAATTCTTCAGTTTTACTTCCTGTCCTGTGCATTTGTGGCTCAAGCCTGTCTACTTCTCTTCTTGTGTTCAGCCACATACTTAATACTGGATTTGATAGCTGAAATGGTATCTATGACTGTTTTTGTTCTTAAACATGATAATTTGTATTCTTTAGGCTCAACTGGCTTCCGATTTCTCTAGGTAATTACTCTGCCAGATTCACCGTTGGTTTGTGATAACTAGCTAATATTGATCTATATACACAATGCAGCCTTAGCATGGCCCCTAAGGGGAAGGACTGCTGCTGGAGACAGTCAGCCCCAGCTTTGGTGAAGAAGCATGACAGTCTTTTCCCCAGGATTTATTTAGTGACAGTCCAGATTTAAGCACATATCTTGGTTTCCACATTTGGCTTTGAGTGTTTCCTAAGCTTCCCATAGGAACACATCTATAAACCTTTTAGACTTGGTCACTTCTGTTCCTGCCACTCTTATCCAATTTGGTGTTGATGCTTAGTAAACTCTTGCAGGGTGTGTGATTTTATGTCTAAGTTCTGAGGGTAATTTACTTAGTTCACAATAAACAAGTATTTGAGGACTTCTACTTTGCCAGACAGCTAAACAAAAAGTTCAACAGTTAAAAGATATACATGCAAACGAGTCATTATAATGCACTTTGAAATGTCCTATATAAATAAACACCATAAGGTATTTACCCTGACAAGCATCAAAGCTTTTTAGTGATGCAACTTGCAGTTTTCCAAGCAGCCTAATGTGGCACATAATATAAAAAAGGTTAATGCTAGAGGTTTCTAGAGTGGTCTAAGAGATATGTAATTCAACAGTTTCCACAAAACCCTTCAGCATTCTATAAAGGTGAAATGTACCACTAATGGACAGAAATAAACACACCTAAAGTTGTTTATGTTTTTTTTTTTTTGGGGGGAGGGGGGCGGGTATCCAAAACTGCAAGACAGAAACTCTACATTTAAGGAATAGCTTTGTGCTTTTGAAGTTGCTAATTTGAAATTGCTTAGAGCTCCTTTACCTGGGAAGAATATGCTGATGCAAGTGATTAAAACTCTGCCATTCTTCTGAGTGTCTTTGCAGAATCAAAAAATACACAAGGATGCTTCATGTATATTGGAATAATTATTCTTAAGCAAAGGGAATTACTTTTGAGCAGGTCAAATATGAACTCCAATTCTTTTCAGAAATAACAGCGAATAACTCTAAAGAAATACAAGATTTATCTCTTTCCATATAGCTTCTAACTACACATTATTGTAGACATGCATTTCCTGATATACGAGGCTATAATTTTTGTTTTATTACAAGACAGTTGTGTTATATGGATGATATCACACCCCTGGGGAAAGAATTACCTCTTGAGGAAGAAATTAGGACTGAGAAAGGCAATAGGAAATTGCTCTTAGAGAGGCAATAGGAAATTCCTAATCATAACATTATGCCCAAAATCTTGGTGGGAGAAAATTGTAACTCTAAGAACAAACATGACAAAATTGACAGACATACACAAAGTCATATTCATATATTTTGAATCATATCATTTCTATATTTTTCTAAAGAGAAAGAAAAATCATATTTCTTGATCAAAATAGATAAAAAGAGATGACAACTTTACTACTCATCTTTGGAAGAATTACTATGTTCTTGGTATTTTTTATATATATGTTTTCATTCTTCGGCTCTGCAACAATAATTTGATATAGCTGTGTTGTAAATGACAATGAGGTCTGCTGTGACGACGAGTGGCAAGACTGTGAAGCTGGGCAGCAACCAGATCACTAAGACTGGATTTGCGAGTTTGGATTGTAGATGAGGGCATTTATTGGTACGGCCAATTTATGTTTCAGATATTTTTTAAGGTGTATTGATTGGCTGAGAAATTTGAAACAGAAAGAAAGATGTGCCTTGGCAGATTCTAAGTGAATTCAACTCTTCTAATTAGAAAATAATTTTGAAATAGGCAAACGACGGGAAAATGATAATTTAACTGGCCTAAATATCACCATTGGTAATCATTTTTTTCATTCTATCTTTATGTCTAAGGCTATTAATGAATCTATCCCTCAGTAATGATTCCTTTTTGCTTTTCACTCAATAGCTTGTTGCTGAACACTTTCTAGGCCCTGCATAACTCTTGGAAGTGAAAAAAATAAGAATTGGTAGGTATCGTTAAACTACAAATACGGTTGAATATTCTAAACAATATTACCAAAATATTTCCCACAATACACAAAATAACTATTTCCTATTCTATTAATGTTCCAAACTTAACAAGAGTTTTAACTGGGAACTCATATTAAAATCTCACCTGGGAGTATAGTATTTAGTTCAATTTTATGATATTCTATTTTCAAATGTATCATATTTTCAAGAGAAACATAATATTGATCTAGCTTAAGTTAATAAAAATTTTAGACTTTAAATACTTTCATTCTAGAAATATAATGACAGTCTTAAAATATCTATTCTGAAATATATTATTCATGCCAGAATATCTATAATTTATAGATACAGAAAAATGGATAATACCTAATGCAAATATTAGTATGTGAATTTATCAAGGTCACTGATACAAGGTCACTATTTAACAATCAACTGTATTTCTATGTACTAGTAACAAATATTTAGAAATGTAAAAACTCTATATTTTAACTTAAAATAGCATCAAAATATCAAATTTCTCAGAACAAATGCAACAAAAAATATTTAGAACTTTATCAAAAAATATAAAACATTGCCAAAATAAATTAAAGATCTAAATAAATGGAGAGATGTATACTGTTCATGGATTGGAAGATTTAATATTAAGATATAACTCTCTCCCAACTGATCTGTAACTTTAATGCAATTACAACAAAATTCTTAACAATTTTTTATACAAATTGACATATTGTTCTGCTAACACTAGGTTTCATGCTGTTCTTTTTCTAGTTTCTTAAGATAGACCCTTAGACATTAATGAAATCTTTCTTAGTGCTGTAACTCATCCATAAATACTGCTTAAAGCAGCATCTCACACGTTTTGATATACTGTGTTTTCACTTTCATTTAATGCAAAATGTATTCTAATTCTGCTTTCAATTTATTTGACTGGTGGGTTATTTAGAAGTAGATTATTTAATTTCCAAATATTTGAAGATTTTCCAGAGATCTTTCTGTCATTTATTTCTAATTTAATTCCATTGTGGTCAGAGAATATACTTTGATTTGAATCCATTTAGAAGCACTAAGACTTGTTTTCTTTCTCAGAATGTAGTCTACTTGGTAAATGTTCTGCATACACTTGTATTCTGCTGTTGAGTGGAGTGTTCTATAATTTTGAATTAGGTCAAATTGATTAATAGTATTCAAATCATTTTCATCCTTAATGATCTTACCTCTACTTGTCTAGGAATTATTGAAAAAGGTCTTTTGAACTCTAGTTATAATTGTGGATTCATCTATTTTGTATTTCAGTTTCTGCTTCAAGTATTTCAAGATTCTGTGTTTCAGTATCCTTTAACTTCCATATATTTCTTATGCACTAATTATTGATTTTATTTTCCTTTCTACTTCCTTTCTTCCTTGTTTTTCAGTTGTATTATTTTTACTTCATTTACATCTATTACATACACATAATATTCTCCTTCTTTTGGCCCTATATTGTATTTCTCTTGAGTCTAAAAATAAATATATTCAAAGCCAAGCCCATCTGATAAAGTTTTCTCAGTCACTTTTTGTTCCTGATGTTGGATGTTTCTTTCCATAGAAAGAGCTCATGAATATGTTATCTTTTGAATTCTGTTACATTTAAAACTATTTTTCTAAATCTTAATACAGATTGGCTGTGTATAAAATAATTAACTCACGATTTTTCCCTGGGGCTTCTTAAAATGAAGCTCCAGTTTTGCTTTGTTTTGCATGTTGCTGTTTACAAGTTCAATGCCAATCGGACTTGCTTTCTCAGATGATTTTTTTATCTTTAAGATCTACTTTTTTAGTAGGATGTCTTGAAGTTAACTATTCCTGGTAAATTTTCCCAGATTTCACACTGGACCCTGTATATATATACAGATTTTCCTTTATTTTTGGAATATTTTCCTCAATTATAAATATAAACATTAGTTATATTCTATTGTTTCACTTTTCTTCAAGGACTCATTTCACATAGTTTGGAACTTATTTTTCTATCTTCTATTACTATCCACTCTCATTATCTTTTTATCTATTTCATTTTAATTAATCTCTGCAATCCTCTTATTACATATTTAATAAAATCTCTTCTCTCCAGTATACCCTGCAATTTATTATTAGTTTGTTAGGAATGCATTTTCTTTTTCTTCATTTTTTTTAGGCATTCAGCAAATCTTTCTTTCTGCTCCTTTTTTAAAAATTTCTGTGATTTAGAATTTCTTCATAATTGCACATAATTGTTTAAGAATATTTAATTTAGTTGAAATGTATTTTGGCTTTGTTTTGATTTGGGGTCAGTTTTGGGAGAGAATTTTCAGTAGCTAAAATGTGTTGATTCAATTTTTTAAATTTACATTTACTTTATATGTGGTCTGCTGTTTTCTGCTCATTTTATAATAACTTATATCTCCTAAAATAGAAGTGTCATGTATATGTAGATAAGAGGTATATGGGATCTGGGTAGCTTCCTAGGTTTTTTAGTTCAGGAGCTTCTTTTTCTTCTGGTGCAGTGAAATGTAATTTTTTAATAGTTGAATGCCTTTTTGTGCAGGGAAGGGTTGATGCTTACGAATTTTGATACTCTTTTCTTTCTGTAGGACTCTTAATTTTTAACATTTGCTCGGTTCTTTCCCTCTACCACTAAGCCTCCAAGAATTGACCCTTCCGCAAGAAGTGGTACCTTCTCAAGACTGCTATCTCCAGTCCTAGGCACTTTTAGGTCTTTTCCTTTTGTTACCTCAATAGAGAGGGATGGGTCTGATCTAAGAGGTCTTGAACTTAGTCTCAGTATTTTCTCACTCAGAGTGAGATTCGCCTGTCCTTTTTTCTTCCCAGTCTTTTTCTTCTTTGCTTCAACATGGGCTATGAGGAAGACACTGCAATTTTCAAAAGGATTTTACATACCTACATATAAATTGTATTTTATAGAGTTTTCTGTCTATTAAGTTGTACATGTAGGCCACAGTTTTATTTGCTCTTATTGTTGGTCCCTATGTTTTTTAGAAAATGCATGGAAAGAGGGCTACCATTATCTTATGGGAACCTAAAAGCTCTAAAGTATTATTTTTACTATGAAATTCAGACCTATGTATGTGATCATACAATTTCACAAAGCAATATTGATTATTGATCTTTATATTAAAAAATAATGGATTTTATGTGGTACATATATACAATAGAATATTACTCAGCCATAAAAAGAGATGAAATACTGCCATTTGTGACATGGATGGCCCTTGAGATAATCATGCTAAGTGAAATAAGCCAGACAGAAAAAGTTGACCACATGATATCACTTATATGTGAAATATAAACCTAAAAGCAACAAACAAACAGGACAAACAGAGACTCATGGACATGGACTATTGACTATAGGGTGAGAAGGGAGGCAGATGAGGTAAAAGGGGTCAAATATGTGGTGACAGAAAGAAATCTAACTATGGGCGGTAAACACACAATGCAAAATATATATGACTTAATGTTGAATTGTACACTCGAAATACTGGATTTTATTAACCAATGTTGCCTTAATAAAAATTAATTAATTTAAAAAATGAAATAAAATAAAAGATGCTAATGTGGCATCATTGGGGAGGGAGGGAAGGAAGGAAGGAAGGAAGGAAGGAAGGAAGGAAGGAAGGAAGGAAGGAAGGAAGGAAGAAAGGTGGATGGTACACTGTCAGTATTCTAGATGTGATATATTATTATAGTTATGCAAGATGTTACCATTGAGTAAAACTGAGTGAAGGGTAAATAATAATAATAACAATAATAATGGATCTTTGGAGCCCATCATATCTGTATTAATATCCCTGGTATATTGTTTACTATCTATGTAAGCTTAACTTTCATGTCTTTATCTATAAAAAGCAAATAATTATCTCAAAGAATATTGTCAAAGCTAAATAATGTAATAAATATAATATACTTAAAAGTGCATGTCACTATAGGACATTTCTTTTATATTTTAGAGAACACAGACTTAATAATAAATACATCTACTAAATGAAATCCAAAAAGGATAACTATAATGTTAGAGAAAATGATTTTAAAAAGTATTATCAATATCTGCTATTACACACATCTATTGTTATTCATGAAGGGAGCCTTGTCACTTCAGCTACATTTATAATAGAGGTCGTCATAGTGATATAACATTTGGCTACTACGTGGATTAAGATATTTATTAATTTGTTTTTGATAAAAGGAACAATCATGATGACAGATTAGAATATTATGGAAAAACATGTCCTTGCTCCAGGAATGGTCTCTTTGAAATTACTTTTCAAATTTATTATTGTTCAAATATACTAGTTCTATTCTGAAAGTCTGACATGAAATATGGTATCAAATAAGAAATGATTTTTTAACCACCTTTATTCACAAGTACATAGTCAATGAGATGGTAGCAAGCAGAGGAAATTGTGTTTTGTCCTTTGGGATCCTTCATGATTCAATGCTTTGCTAGCGGTATCAGTTTTATTTATTTATTTTTCAATATTATTTTATATTAGTGTCAGGTATGCAGTATAGTGGTTATAATTTATGAAGTGATCTCCCAATTAGTCTAGTACCCGCCTGGGTTCTATACATATTTATTACAATATTATTGGCTATATTCTCTATGCTGTACTTTATATCACCATGACTGTTTTGTAACTACCAATTTGTATTTCTTAATCCCTTCACCTTTTTCACCCAGTCCCCCGAACCCCTCCCATCTGACAATGATCAGTTTGTTCTCTGTATCTATGAGCCTGTTTCTGTTTTGTTGTTGTTGTTGTTGTTTATTTTGTTCTTTAGATTCCACATATAAGTCAGATCATATGATATTTGGCTTTCTCTGTCTGATTTATTTCACTTAGCATAATACCCTCTAGGTCCACCCAGGATGTTGCAAATGGTAATTTTTTTTTTTTTTGGCTGAGTAATATTTCATTGTATATATCTTCTTTCTCCAATTATCTATTGATGGACATTCTGTTGCTTCCATATCTTGGCTATTTTAAACAGTGCTGCAGCAAACATATGAGTGCATGCATCTTTTCAAATGAATACTTTGGTTGTCTTTAGATAAATACCCAGAAGTGCAATTGCTGGGTCAGAAAGTAGTACTATTTTCAATTTTTTGAGGAACCTCCAAACTGTTTTTCATAGTGGCTGTACCAATTTGCAATCCCACCAGCAGTGCACGAGGGCTTCCTTTCCTCCAAATCCTCGCCAACACTTATTTGTTGATTTATTGATGATAGCCAATCTGACAGATGTGAGATGTTATCTCATTGTGGTTTTAACATCTATTGGCCACCTGTATATCCTCTTTGGAGAAATGTCTATTCAGGTCCTCTGCCCATTTTTTAATTAGATTGTTTGGTTTTTTTTCGGTACTTCATAAATTTTGCATTTTAACCCCTTTCGGATGTATCACTGGTGAATATCTTCTCCCATTCACTAGGCTGTCTTTTCATTTTGTTGATGGTTTCCTTTCCTGTGCAAAAACTTTTTAGTTTGATTTAGTCCCATTTATTTTTTTCTTCTATTTCCCTCTTTCAAGGAGATACATCAGAAAAAAATATTACTGAGCAAAGTCAGAGAGTTTACTGCCTATGTTTTCTTCTACAAGGTTTATGATTTCAGGTCTTACATCTAAGTCTTTAATCCATTTTGAGTTTATTCTTGTATATGGTATAAGAAGGTAGTCCAGTTTCATTTTTTGCATCTAGCAGTACCAATTTTAAGAATTAACTTTTTTCCTCTTATTGCACTAACATTAACCCCTATCAAAAAGGAAGAAAATAATCCAACAATTCCTATGGATCAATAAATCAAATGGTTTACCTGTTTCCTTTATGTTTTGTAAATATATGTATATGTCTTCAGAACTTTAAGTGTAAAAATGGCAGTATAGATCCACTTTTATGGTTTGCCTTTACAGAATGGTTTAAGTACAGTCAAATTAAAATGATGCAAACAATTTGAGTATGCATGGACAGAGACTGAAATAGCAAAATTGTTTAGGAAGGTACTGATCTTTCCCTCATTTTTTCAAATATGTTTTAATATCATTACATTTCCTTTCCTATAACTATATACTAACAGCTAACATACACTGAGTGTGTCCTAGTGCTAGAAAATATTTTAAATGTTTTATATGCAATGTTTTATTTAACTCTCACATTATTGAAAGTGAAGAAAGTGAGACACCAAGAGACACAGTAATTTGAAGTCATACTTATAAAAGCAACTTGCCATAATGTCATATTTAATAGAATTTATAATTATCATATTAATAGTTGAATCTTTTATTAGGATGAACTATATCACATATCAATAATTTGTATGAAGACATGTAGTATGGGAAAGAACACTGAACTAGGAATTAAGAGACTTAAGTTACTATTGCAATAGTGATTTAACCTCAGTATACCTGTATTTCTTTTATTTCCTGATACCTAAAATTGTAGGGCGGTGTTAGAAAACTAAATGAGTACTGAACCCCTGTGCAGTCTTTTTTCTATGGCTTTAGCACTGCCTGCCAAGTATCCAAGGAAATGTTGAGGACTCTTTCATGTGCCTTGACAGTGACCTTGTGGCAAAGGTCATAGAAAATTGTTGCTCACCAATATTTGTGTTTCTGGACACACTAACAGACTATCTTTCCAAGCCCCCTTGTAGTTAATGAGGCTTTGCAACTGAATTCTGGCCAAGGAAATGTAGATGAAAAAATGTGAGGTATTACTTCCAGTCCTCCTGGTGGCTTCTCAACCTTGAATATGTGCTCGCTCGCTCGCTTGCTCTCTCTCTTCTCTCTCTCTCACACACCCCGCCCCACACACACTTTTCTTATCCCTTGACCATACGTAGGTGATCCAATAAAAAACGTTAAGGCTTGAAGATGTAAAACCTAGAGGGAGAACACACTAGCCTGGGTACTTAAATGACTATAGAGAACAAAACTCTTCATCTGACATTCCTAGACAGTAATGTAAGTGAGAAATAAATCTTTATTTAATTAACCCTCTGAAATGTTGGGGTTGTTTGTTATAGCACTTAGGCTAGCCTTTATCTGAAAATGGTACATAAAGAGAATTGAAAAAGCCTCACTTTTTCCTTACCCTGAAGGTGAATATAGAGCTAAATAATTCATATACCACTTACTCATTTTCAGGGAGCTCTTCAATTATAATTAAGAAATTGTCACAATCCCTCATGGAGAAAGATGTGCTTTCCTTCTCATTTTAGGCTACAGAATTTGAGGCAATGAAAAATGAACTGCAGCATAACTGGAAGCAATAAGTATTCCACCAGAGTTCAGAATTCACTTCTAAAAATCAAAAGTTAGAACTACCATGTTTTATTTGTATGATTCCCAAATTCACTAAAAATGCACAAATGCATTTTCTCTGCTTAACATTTTAAAAAATTTGCTAAGGTGCCCTTCTTGATTAATACCACTTCTCTTTTTGACTATTGTGCCACATTTCTAGATGAATCATGTGATATGGAAATAACAAGGCATATTAAAAATATCAAATTGCATAATTTTTTTTAACTTACCCATTTCCATCTCCAAAATAAAATTGGAATGATAATTTTACATCTATGAAATGCAATGTCTTCTCAAATTTTTCTGTCTCTAATATATATTGGAGATTAAAAACTAAAAACTCTGTTATTGGTTGATTAAAAACAATGTGTAAAGAATATCCAATGCCAACGAGAAAAAGAAAATAAATATTACTCGTCTCCAACACCTTCCTAGAAGGGTGGATTCAGGTAACTGGAGGCCCTTTTATTTGTTGAGAGAAGAAATGTCTGAGGGTTTACTGGTTTGCTTATTGGAGCAACAACCAGGCTAACTTTTTCTGTATAAGAACAGGAAATTATGCAGAGGTGGGTAAAAGATCTAGAAAAGAAGAGCTGGAAAAGTTAAATACTGAGTGGAGAAAAGGTGAAGTTGAAAAACTCCCTAGCTACTAGCAAAGCTAGAGACTCTTAGAAAGAAGACATGCTATTGACTGTAATAGAAAATGCTTCTTTTCCTTCCTTATGGAGGCCTCAGTGATATCTGTGTTGCCGACTGGTGTTTCTGCTGGTAAAGGAAGAAGTCTAAGTCCTGACTTTAAGGGTGTGTGAAGTTAAGAAATAAGAGATCTGAAGAACAGTTGGAGAAGTTTAACAAAGGTCAAATCTTGATTGACAGTGGACCTCTTACTCTTGCATTCAAGAAAGTTGTTACCAAACACCACCACTGGTCTGTCTCCAACTGCAAACTCTCATCTCCCTCTACCTATTGCAGGACTTTCTTCTCAAGGTTCTGATCTCTTTCTCTCTGGCACAACAGCAAGGGTAAGGAAGATCAGCTCAGTAAATAACCCTGTGCATATTTCCTGGCAACTCTACCTTTGTCTAGGACTCATACTGAGGGCTGCACCCTCTGAAAGACTGGGGATTTTGCTCAGCCTTCCTCTAACCCTTAGACTCTTATTTCTCAACTTTTAATTTCCTGCACAATTTATAACATTAAGAAATTGAAAAAGAAAAAAGAAAACAATCTCGCCATCTTAAAATGTTTCATTTTTTCTGGTCCTGTTTACTCCTTATCCTCATAAATCGACACTTTATATAATTGGAACTACAGTATACACACTTTTGTATCCTGCTTTACAAATTTTAATAATGCATCATACAAATCTTTTTGTTTAAATGTTACCATGGAGCCTTTAAAACCACAATATTAAATGTTGCAGACATTCCAACAGATTGATATAAACCTTAGTTTTTGTTTGTTTGTTTGTTTGTTTGTTTGTTTTAGATATTGTAAAGTCTACATTGTTTTCCTTAGAACTAGGCCAAAAATAGCTCTCCCCAGTTTCCTGCATGAAAAACATAATTGGCCTGCCCTCTTCTGTCTGTCTAGTTTAGAACCTGACTTCTGTCTGATTCTTCTACGTAAAATCTTTGTTGGCTTGTTATCTCCAGACCCTTGTCTTCAGCAGTCTCTTGTATATTCCTTCAGGTTTGACTTGACTACTCATACTCTAAACTTAGCCTCAGCCTCTAGATTAAAAAAACAAAAGTAAACTTGTTAAAAATGTTGGTCTAAATGATTTCACATGGTTAACTAGAAGTTTATAATTACCAGGTGAATTCTGGAAATCGAACATTTTTTGGATGGGGAAGATTTACATTTACTATCACAATGAAGGAGATATTGTATGGAGCATAGAAATATAAAATCTCATTTGATCCTTATGAATTGTTAAGAAACAAGTATAATTAAATTCGTTCATTCGTTCGTTCCTTCCTGCCTGCCTTCCTTTCTCTTTCTTTCTTCTTGGAGAAGCAAACAGTGCTACACCTTTAATATGCCCAAGAATACATTACTAGAAAATGGCAGAGCCATAGAAATTTCAACTCATTGCTGTTTCAAATTTACATTCTTTTTCATTGTTGAAGTATCCCCAGGTGTATGGATATCTCAATTGCTCTTTATCTCCCACAATATTGAACATATATTGATGAATGATAGGAGGAATGAACTTGAGACTGTTAGCTGTATGAGGCTTACAGTAGCCGTGGAGATCTTTCAGAAGTATACTGCTGTGAATGCTGCTGAGAGAAGTGTTAATTGTCAGTTATTCTGTTTTGACATAATAATCTCCTTTAAGAAGTGTTCTTAATATCTTGCTAGTTGTTGAAACCAGGAGTTGAGAACAAAAAAGGTTCATTAAAATATTTTCTCTACTTTTGTATATATTTGAAGATTCCTTAGTAATTACTAGAGATTTAAAAAAATAAGTTATTTTAAGATTCAGTATTTGGGATATGTTTTATTATTTAAATTCCATTTGATGTTCAGACAATCTATAGTTATGACATAATACTCTACACCAGGTATGGTGTTGATTCTAATTGTGTTGCTTTTGGAGGATGACTTTCCTCCAGTGTTTGGACTGCTTCACTGTTGTCCCCCAATTCCTGACAAGAAGAAGGACATTGGTGGGGGCAAATCTCATGAGATGAGAACAGAATGAAAATCAGCTAGTAGACAGCTGTGACACAGATGCTGGTGTTGCTAATAGAATGTTTTTCATGGACTATCTCTTAGATTCAGAGGATTTGGGAAGTCTGTTCAGATATTGAGCGAGTATTTAAATATTAAGAAATAAAACATCCATGTTGTGATTATTGGTATTTGGATGTGAGATGGCAGTTTCTAAGCACAGGAGCTGGCAAGAGGCCAGTTGGTGAAATTAGAATACAAGATAGGAGAAGGACTAGTAGCAAACAGTAAAACATAGAGGAAAAGAGCAAAATATAATAAACAGTAAAAAGTATAAGAAATACATATTAATAAGATAAAGTACCAAAAATAGTAACTATAACAAATTAAATAGATTATTAGGCAGGAAATAACATGCCAAACACAACAGTGAGGGCAAAAATGATAACACAAACAACCTACTTAATTAACTATATAAAAATCGAAAACTTTTGCAAATAAGCTACCATATTATATTCAACATTTTAATGCGAAATCAAACTAGGAAGAAAAAAGATTTATGATGAATATGAAAAGTATGGTGTATACGTTCTTAATACATAAAGAGATATTGTAACTCAATTATAAAAGGACAAACATAGTAGTTGAGAAAGTCAAGGGCATGTAGAGAAGAAGCAATTCACTAAAAGGAAAAGTACTAACAGCCAACATATATCTTTTCTTCTTCACTAGAGAGGTTTGCTATTGTTTCTATATATTCTTTTTTGGCAGGGGACATATGCCTCCTCTACTCCATAGGGTCTTGCCCAAACTGTGCCCCTCTTAACATAAACTAGGACAATCAACACTCTTGCCAGAATAAAGTCAAGCCTGAGTTGTTCAAACAGCAGTATCTTCAAGAAACATTTCATCAGTTCACGTTACCTATATCTCTAGAATTACCCAGTTTCAACTGAGATCAGATTGTTCAATTATTTTCAATGTTGCAAACTATCCAGTATTCTTTAAAAAATTTCTTTTGTGTTTGAGTTAATTGGAACCTATTTAAGATGCTTGGAATAACATTAATCTAATATAGAATATGAGGAAAGAAATTAAAAGTAAGGCAAAGAGACACTACTTTCTCTATAATTGTTTAAATTAAGTAATAGCCAAGAGTTATTATGATCAAAAGGACAAGAAAACATGCCTTCTCATAAACTTCTAGAAACTGCTGCAATTTTTCTGGAGGTTAAGGTTTTATGATTTCTTCACATGTAATACTATTTCTATTAATTTATAGGAATGAAGTTTATAAATGACTATAAATTAATAGAAATAGTATTACATGTGAAGAATAACTCTTGGCTATTACTTAATTTAAACATTTATAGAGAAAGTAGTGTCTCTTTGCCTTACTTTTAATTTCTTGTAGTGATTAAAATACATGTTTTAGAATAACATTAGAAATTGCTTAGGGAAAACAAAACAGATCCTAAGGTATACAGTATGACCTCAGTTTGGGCTATAAAGCATATAATAGCACAAAAATACTACAAGAAGGAGAAAGGTGATATGTTAGTATTTTTTTGTTTCCTGTTTGTACTTTAAAATTTTTTTCCTAAAGGGAACAAGTGTTACTTTTAAAATCAGAATAAAATTATATAGTTCAAAATTAATGGAAATAAAGATATCTATATTTCACCTAAGAGGTATGCATTTTGTGGTCAGATCGGTTTGAATCTAAGTATGACCACTATCTTCATCTTAGTTTAATCTTAGTTTTCTCAACTGTAAAATGGGGATGATAAGAGTACCAGCCCCCTAAGTTAATGAAATGAGATAATGTGCTAATTATTATGCTTAGCATCTAGGGAATTCTCAAAAATTTTAGCTGCTATTATTTATTATAGCGAGTTTGAGCCTCATATTTAGATAATTAAAACTATTTGGTATGCTGACTATTTGGCCTTCATTTCTCAATTCCCTAGTTATAGTTTTTAAGTTAACTTTAATGCAGTGTTTTGAAAATGTGTCAGTTCTATGATAATAAATCCTGTGATAGCTTTTAGCACAAGTGCAAACAAAGGCTTCAGCTTCCCCTGTGGGTATATCACAGTAATCATGGAATCAACAGCAACATGCTTCTTGATTAGATCAATTAATTCTGGCAGACAAGATATTTATTTTGCATTTTTCAATTTTTATGCTCCCTGGTGACTCCCTGTTGTTAAACGCTTGCCATTACTCTTACACTTTTTTTCATCTGACCACTGAATGGTGTAATGAACTTTAAATTCCTTACATGAGAGTAAATTATCCAACACCAACTCACAATTGAAATCATGATCTATAAGAGATGAAAGAATAAGGTGCTGAAAAGGGTGAGAGAGAATATTATACCTCTTCATAGCTTTTCAAAACCTTCTTTTATAAGTAGTATACAATTATGATTAGAGATTGGGAAAATTGAACAGTTTTTTATGCTTATTAACTATTTGCATATTTCTTCTTTAATTTTTATTCATGTCATTTGCTTATTTTTATTGTTCTTTCCCTTTCCCTCTCTCTCCCCCTCTATTCCCTCTTGCCCTCTTCCTTTCTCCCTTACACCTCCTTTGCAAAGAACAAAGAAGTATCTCACACAACACAACAGCAGAAAATGCACCTGGGTATCAGAAAGGTCTGCAATCAGGAGATAGAGAGAAGAGATTTTAAATGTCAACGGGGGAGTCCATCAGGAAGTACAATTTATCTTAGCCTCTTTCCAGTCTTTGCAATAGGTAAGAAAATGCCACAGAGAGAAAATTCTACCATTGTCATTTAAGATCAGCTGATGTGCAGACCCTATCCACTGAAATCTAGAGGATGGATTTTCACCATGTTGTGCTGGCATGGTACCACAGCCACTTCTTTGCCATCTAGGGAGCGATGCCCTCTCCGACAAATCTGCATCAATACTAGGGGGCGGGGGGCACAAGTTGAAATATATTTTGGATTTTGGAATGAAAGTAGAAGCTTATTTTATTTTTCTTCTGCATATATAAGCCATCGTCCCAGTGAAGATTATTGAACAATGCTTCCTTCTCCACTGATTTAGAATGCTACCTTTAGCTTTTATTTTTTATACATATTAGTTTATTCTTTAGAACAATTTTTATATTCAATTAATCTCACATCCATTTATAAAATATTTTAATTCCTTTAGCTCCACAATACACTTCAAAATATTTGAGAAAGTTGGGTCCCTGTAAAAACTCTTCTTTTTCAAAATTTACATGCCTATTCGTGTCCATTTATACTTCCAAATGAGCATTTAAATGGTTTTATGAAGATCTTTAAACATTTTCTTTATATTTTGAATGATCTACATTAAATCTATTAATCACAATAAAAATAATTATTTTTAGAGTCACTCTTCTTATACGGGAACACGGTCAATTATTCATATCTCCTTTACACACCTCAGTGAATCTTCATAGTTTTCTTTGTAAAAATCCTGTATATTTTTTATTTCTAGGTATTTTCTCTTGAGATTAGGAACAGGTTATTTGTTTCAGTATATTTTTTAACTGTTCATTGCTAGTTTAAATGAAAGTTATACTTTCACATATTTATTGTGCATCTGACAACTCGATTAAATTCTTATAAATCTTATCTATTTTTCGGCTAATTTTTCTGAGTAATCAAATCTATTTCAACATAAAATTTTAATAAAAATATAAATTTTCATAGAGCTATTATCTCCTCATGAAAAGTAAAGTCTTCATAATTTTCTGAGAGTTTAATTTTCTCATCTAATTCAAGTCTTCTCAGAAAGAAGTACTGAAAGGCACACATCAGAAGGAGATAAGATAATAGTTCTTCCTGGACATAAAATACAATGGGTGTATTTTCCTCTCTTTTATTTCTCCTTGATATCACTGGGCCAGTCTCAGAATACATTTTCTGGAAGACAGGAAGACATTGTCACTTGAGTTTGATTTAGCAAACACTGTCGAACATATTTTATACATGAAACTTGATCTTAGGTCTGGAAAGAAAAGAAATTAAACCAGTTCTAGTCCTTATTCTAAAGGAACTTATTGCCCACAAGGGGATAAAGAGGAATTTTCTACTCAAAAGCCTACCATTATAATCAGCTCTTCATTCTGCTTCTGTAAATATGCTTGCCACATAGGCCAAAGGGTAGGGTGACCTTGAGATTAGCTAAAGACTCACTCTCCCCTTTGCTTGTTCTGTCAAGATAACAGAAGTATCCCCTTTGCTTGTTATCTATAACTGCCCATAGCCCATAGCAACTCCCTCACTCTGTAACTGCCTAAGGACAAATTAACCAATTGGCTCATGCCAACTGTTACTGTGCAGATAAGCCTTATAAAAGCAAGGTTACCCCTGAGCTTGGGGCCCAGATCTTCAGAGCGCTAGCTCTTCTGGGACCGCCAGCATAATAAACCTGAGTTCTCCAACTTTCCGAGTGGTGTTTGGTTTCTTGATGGTCTGATTTTTCTGCAACAGGGAGAAATCATACAGGCAATTTCAAAATAACATGGTGCTTGCTAGGAATGTGAAATGCCCAAGGTATGGTTGCTAAAAAAGCTTAAATGAGAGAGTGTTAAGCCAGCCCAAAGAACAGGTTAGCCCAAACAATGTGAGATATTTTCTGTGAGATTTGGAAGGCAGAAGTGGAGGGAGTGTTAAGCCAGCCCAAAGAATAGATGGCGGTCACTGAAAGATTTTCCAAATAAAATTGCATCTAAGCCTGGATAAGAGTGATTCAGCCCAGTTATTGTGTATGAGGTAAGGATTAGATAGGGAGTAATTGAGGAAAAAAGATACAGCATTAGCAAACTGAAAAATTTATGCAGTTGGGGAAACAGAAACTAATATCCAGAATCACTAAATTTCAAGGCAAGAAGTAGTGGACACGAGCCTTCAAGAGTGAGAGACCACATTAGCTAGTCTAGACCTATATTTCTCAGCATTCCCTTCCCTCAGTAGTTCTAGGTTAGCCCAAACAAAGTGAGATATTTTCTGTGAGATTTGGAAGGCAGAAGTAAAATAGCAGTAATATTCCTTTTTTATGCTGAAGATATCATTGGGGGCACTGTGCACTGTTGCAGTTTGAACACGTTGTTACTGATATGCTTGGCTTGAGCAGGTAGCTGAGCTCACAGCCCCTTCATTTCCCATTGGATTTCCTGTAGTTTTCCTGAGTCAAACCTAGCACCAGATGCAGAAGGAACAGCCAGCTCCCATAATTCCTAGGTCAAATTCCTATATAAATCTATATTTTCTTTATTCCTAGTGGTTCTATTTTTCTGACTAAATCCTGACTGACAGATATAGTGAGTGATGGAATGTAAGGAGTGTACAAACTCATGAGGTTTTTGTGGGGTGTCATTCAGTGGATAATACAGAATGCATTGTAATAGAGGAGCCATAAGAGGAATAAATCTGTAGTATGTAAGCAAAAAAAAATTGGCTTTGAAATGTTAGATTTGATTTATATGAAACATCTATGTGGTAATGCCCAGTTGGCACAGTAAACAGATGGTCATATTAAGCCCAGGGGAGGGATCGAAGGTAGTGACAATATATTGAAGTCATTATTGTAGAGGGGGAGGTAAAACCGTAATAATTGTTGAGGTCACCTAGAGAAAGGAAGTGGAAAGAGAAGTGGAGAGGGCACAGTACAGAATCCTTGGGAAAACACCAATATTTAAGATGTGAACTGTGTAGAAATAAATCAATAAGAAGACTGAGAATCAGTGGTTTTAAAAAAGGTAAGAGAAGAATGAGGGTGAAAGAATATAATGGAAACCAATAATTTAAAAAAATTTAAGAAGCCAGGTCCACTATATTGTTGGTGGCAAAGTCGTTCTTTGGATTTGTTAATAAGGAGATTACTGGCAAGTATCCTTTGGCTGAGCAGTTTCCATAGAGTAGCAGGAGTACAAGCCAAATCATGATGAATTAAGTACTGAAGAATGAGTTTGTAAGCAAAATGATGGTTGAGAAGGGGGCAGAAAGTTGTAGTATCTGGAGGTAGACATGGAATGAAGGGAAGCCTTTCTTTAGGGATGAGAGGTACATATCTTCTAAGAGGAACAATCCAGTAGAAGGAAAAGAATGAAGCAATAGGAACGTTATTACGATTTATAGAGCAAACAATTTGGGTACACTGAGGCAAAGAGCCCAAGGAGCAGGGTTGGCTCTGAAGAGAAAAAAGACATTTGTAAAACTGGAGGAAACAATGTCACATTTGCCACCACAGATGGATTTGTAGGCAGGGAGGTGGACTCTATTTTCTTGATAAATATCAAGCTATCCTCTGAAAATGAATGGGAAAAGGGTGCCGTGAGACAAGATAAAACTAAAGTTTTAGAATAGCCACCTGGGGAAATGAGGAGATAAACCTGTTACAGTCAGGAATTTGTTTTGGTGGATCGTCTAAGGAAACTACATTAGGAAAGAAAAGCTTTTGGCCTGAGAGTGTCTTGCTCTGTGAAGGCATCATCTCTGCAGAGCAAAGAAAGCCATGATAGGGCAAGTGGGGGAAGTAGGTGACCTAAAATGATGCCCACCCCAACAGGAAGGGAGGCAACGATTCTGCTGTTGAGAGTAATTTTAAAAAGTGGTAATCAAGAAATGGAAAAAGAAAAGGTTGTAAGGCAGATGCCAGAATGATAGATGTTTGTTCAGTAAAGCCTTGTGAGAGGCAAATCAAATTATGGCATCATGTCTTTGCTTCTTAGATTTTTCTCCTATATGCTAACATGTGTTCCTATGCAGTTACATAGAGTGTAACTACAGCTATTCATTAGCTCATACTACAAACATCACTGAGTATCTACAATGCACCAGGTCTGGGTTAGGCATAGAGGACACAAGAGTGACAGATATGGTCTTTGCTCCTTGGGAAGTTGTGGTCTAGTGTGAAATACAAAAAGGGAATCCGAATAAATTGTTTAGGAGCAACATCTGGATGCTCAGTGCCTCACTTGGCTATATCTGAGTGAGTGATTTAGAAAGTTTACAAAAAACTTTTCAGTCATTTATTGTCAAACTAATCTTTATCTCTAGCATCATGGTAAAACCAGGGAATGTGAGTCAAGATAGGAAAGGGGAAAAAAAATGTAATTCTTAGAAAATTTTGCAAGAAGTATGCATTCCAGGAGTTAACTTGTGACCTCAGACACACTCCTAAAATGCATACTCCAGGAACCCATGGTATTACAAGTAGTCAATAGCAGATAATGTCCAAAAAAAAAAATTCACCTTTTTTATATTATGATAAACTTCCTTTGACCATAGTTTTTGTTCTGGAATAAAAAAATACTTGATTTTAATCAATTCAAAATTAATAATTGTGTTTTCCCATTGGAAACATTGATTTAAATGCTGTCATTGTTGTGTTATAGACCAACCTCTTAAGAGCTGGTTAGTTAAATGGATTCTCAATTAGGATTCTCTCTGGGAATAACCACCGCAGTCTAGTTAATTACTAAATAACTTAACATCCATCTAACTCAGAACCCATATATCAGATTCCCAAGTTACTAAATAACCCACTGTAATTAGAAATCTTAGGAGAGACCAGAACTGTTTTATAATGGCAAAGCGTAATTCATGGCATGTTACTTCAACCTGGAATACCTTTCTCTCTTTCTACTTGTCCTCCAAGATTCACCTCAGAGGTCACCTTGCCAGAACCTCCTCCTAGGCTGGGATAATGCCTCTATTTAATATGTAGAAATAATCTACTTATTTTTATCCTTCCATGTCACACAGAAATAATCCACTACATATTTGTCACACACAGTTTTTCGGGGTTAGGATTTGTATTTCCAGGAAAAATCCTAATCCTTGATTCTTAGTAGATTCAGCACATATTTTTTGTACTATCATATTCCATTTTGTTTAGATAATAAACAGTTAAACCGAGTGAAGACATTTAATGTGTGTGTGTGTGTGTGTGTGTGTGTGTGTGTGTGTGTGTGTGTCCAAGTGGAACTTTTATTTTCCTTAATCATGGATATCCTTAATCATGGAGAAGACATTTGACCATTCATCTAACAAATATTTATTCATTAACTACCATGTACCAAACACTTTAAGTGTTGCTGAAGATTCAATAATGAGTTAGTAAATATGGTCCCTACCCTCTCAGGGTTCATAGCATACAGAAGCTAAGAGCTAGATGCCTATGTATAATATGGATATAATAGTTACCATAAAGGTTTGTATTATGGGCCTGTTGCCTCTCTCCAATAATCTTGGTCTACTTCCATAATTATTGACATCTACACGGCATTAAAGATCATTTAAAGTAGGGTGACAAAACTGTGCTAGGTGTAGTCGTGAATATGTACTATTTGCTTCACATAGGAAAATATGTAAAGAAACTGAGCACAAATTGGAAAATTTGAGGTCGTGACTCCAAACTCCTTTTATACATTTTTTAATTGAGTCCTGGGGATTAAATACAACTTATCTGAGGTCACCAGATGGGTTAGTATAGGAGCCAGAGAATATTCTAGTTCTCTTGGTGCTCTTTATTTTTGGAATGTTGCTTATGAACCATATTTTCAGCTGGCATTTGTAAGTTTTTTCCTTCTCATATGAAAATGTGAACATCTTAGAACTCTCAAAAATTTATTCAATAAACGATGTTGAATATTAGCCATGAGTCAAACATATTATACTTCTTGCCCAGATTGTGCTTAGGGTTTCCTAAATTCATCTAAAGGGTGATGTAACAATTATTACAATTAGTAATATTTTAATTCCAAAATGCTCTCAAGGATCATTTTAAACATCCAAAACTTGAGTAATAAATTAATATTTCATCTCATTACCTGAAGTGCAAAGCAATTGGCCATATAGAGAAAAGAACAGACTTGAAGAGTGACTATAACAAAAAGATATACTGTAAAAAGAATGCTCAGCCTCAAATAATGAACAAGAGAACAACAGTTGATGAAACACAGAGATAAAGCATTGATGATTTGAAGCTGAGATAGATATTCTGAAATAAAAGCTCATCACATTAATGGTACATGGAATCTGAAGCTTCAGTTTCAAAGAGAGTAACTTTTATTGAGAACCCTTTTTTATGGCAGGTACTATGTTACAGCACCTTGTTTAATCCTCACTATAGGGTTAATCTTTTTATTATCATATACTGCCACATAGTTTAAAAATGCAAAATTAAGAGGCTCAAAAAATGGTATAACATTCATCTTACACAGCTAGCTTGAACCAGAATTCAACCTAGGTTGGCTTATCTCTAAAGACTACTTACTCTAATTTGTATCCCTATAGGTCTCTTTAGAGAGACTGCCCTAGTTTCAAAAGTGGTATGTTTTGATTATGTCAAATTATCAAAATTACTTGGGTAGAAGAAATATATAAGCTACCAAAAACAGTGAAAATAAAAGTACCACTTGGACACACACACACACACACACACACACACACACACAACCATGACTGCTGATAACAAAAAATTTCCTATAGAAGAAATTATTTCCACAGTAAAATTTATTGGGAGAAATATTCCTGTGTAATTGCATCTTGGGAAGCTATTGAGAATCATGGCTATAGTGACTTGATGTCACAAAATTCTAAATCATTTTATCATTTTCTTTGGGAAAGAAAAAAATGTACTTATATTTGATTGAGAACTTAGAAATAAATTTGTTTAAAGTTTGGCAGAATTTAACAATTTTCCAGCAAGACAGATAATCTGTTTTAGAGAGTAGTATTTCTAGCTGCATTGTCTCTCCCCCACCACCACCTCGTGTGTGCGTGTGTGTGTGTGTGTGTGTGTGTGTGTATTAAAGTGTGGATTATGATATTTGGCCTCAATGTACATATGGCCTTAAAAGAAAAATGTATAAAAGCAAGTGAAGAAGGAAGGATTATACCAACAGGAAACCTTAGCAACATCAGGAACTTCTGGAGGAAGATACCATCGACATCATTTTCCCCTAGAAGCCCTAACAATGTGATTTGCAAATGACAGCCGTGGATTAGCACTGGCAAGAGGAGGTACTCCGTCCTGAAACAAATCTGGGCAGCAGTGAGTGGGTAGGTGAGTGGGTACCTACATGCACAGAGAAAAGTGGTCAAATAAAATTCTTTCTTTTTCAATCCGTGTCATCCACATGCTGCCTAAAACTCTCATATACATAGGTCAGAGTAAGATATTGAAATATAGTATGTAAGAATAGATACTTATTCACTTCAGCTCAGATGTTCCAAAGAATGCATTTTTATCTGTTTTCCCTAACTTAGCTAATCTTTAACTGGAACCACTGTTAAATCTGGTAATTTTAGGACAGGCATATAGGACCCAGTGAGAGGTAAGAATCTAACCAATAGAACACCAGGGTACCACTAGCACTTTTGCATTTTCAGTTGAAATACTCTTTATAACTTGGTGAAGAGGGTAAACATTCAGCCAATTCAAAGAGCAGTCTCTCCATAAGGGATACCCACTTTCTACCTGGGGATAGAGGTGGGGTCTAACTGCATGTATTGTGATAGAGGTGTTGGTTTCTGCTCTATGTGGGCTTCTAGTTGATTTGGCACATCTTTTGTATCTCTGGTACTGGCTTTTTTGACTATCGCATTTGATAATAATGAAACTGGTGGTTCTTAGCACATGAGCCTGTGCCAGTGCATGGAATTGTCATTTACTTGCTTTATAGGGTCTGTATAGCTGCACCTGATCATCTCAACCACAAGACTCATTAGATCCACATGCTCCTCAGTACTTCTGTACCTCTCTGATGTCCCTTGGATTTCCCTCTTAGATATTTCATATGCATCAGCTAGTCTGTGAACAACCGATGACATTATCTCACCCAATCAGTCTAGGCACTTCTTTCTGCCCTTATTATCCACTAGTCCCTTGACATAATGGATGAATTGCCACATGAGATGAAGGGCTTTCCTGAAAGGCTAACAGTTCCTTTCCCAGGCTATGTCCTAGGGAAGCCCAACACTTTCTGTAAGCACTCCACCACCCAACCCATCCTGCACCAAGGGTAGTGAGGAGCTGAGTTACTTAATGTTCCTTCTGTTTCCTTTTATCTAAAACATAAATTTAAAAAATGCTACATAGTAAAGATTATAACTACTAGAAATTTTATTGGCAAACATTTTTATACTTTCTCCTTATAATCTGTAACCTTCTTTTTTGAATCTACATTTCTATTTCATATGGAAGGCATTACATAAACTATTTCATATCAAATATATTATATTCCAAATCATATTTATAGTTTATAAAATTCACAATGATAGCTGAGCATCCATTTATAAAAAGGACATAATAAGGAAAGAAAACTAGAGAGTACAGGTCAAAAAGTATGCAGAGTGAATAGAACTGTTCAGTATTATTGAAAGAAAATTTAATGTTATTCCACTTTGTCCGATGGGTTATTATATTGACAGAATTTTACCTATACTATCTTAGCAATGAGTAAACATCCCACCAAACAATATATGTTATTTTTTTCCCCCGTTAGCCATATTGTGATTTTTATTAAGTTACATCTGAATGAGACATTCAGGATAGGTCTGAGAATAAAAGATAAATGAATTGACTGTGGCTATTTATGGAAGATAATCAAGAGCTTACTGAATCTGAAAAGATAAACATTATACTTATAATACCTAGAAGAACTACATATTTCATGTACCAACAATTGTCTCTCATAAATTGGTTTAGGTGTGAAGGGTAGCTGGAAAGTTAATTTATAAAGCTAAACAGAATTCAAATGCTATCATTGATCATCAAATTAACACCAGATTCAATTTCTCCAAAAAGTTGTAATTCATTTTAATGTATTTAATTGCTGTCTTTTATTCATTATTAATCATTTCTAGTAAACCTGCCTTCACAAATGAGGAAGGCTGCACCTTAATTCTACTAAGCGGCAGCAGAAAGGCACACTCATTATCTGTGTCTACAAACTAAAGCAAAGAGATTTTGATTATCATGAGAATCAAGATACAGGTACACCACAAAATAGGGCACATTAAAGCTCTTTCATTACTGAGTACACATAGCTCTCATTTCCCTATCACCTTGGAGACTATCTTCAAAGTGCACCAATTATCTTACAAAGGGACACGATATCACCTATGGGTTGAGGCTGAAGAGAACTAATGTTAAGAGATACTGCAATGGATGATACATCAGCAGTTAGCTTTGGGATGCAACTTAGATGCAGCCCGTTTTGATAAATGACATGTTAAGGATATAAACCAGATGCTACTATGCTTATCTGTTTCTTTAAGGGTAGTCTATAATGCCACCTTTGAAAAATTAGTGTTATGTTGCTGTGGTTGAAAGCAGATATTTTAATAAACAGTTATAGTTTGAGCAAATACAGCAGTTCGGGCAAGATAGTGGACTCGGCTAATATGAAAAAATCTGCTAACCAACACCTAGAAATGCTGGTTAAAATGTAACTTCGAAAGAGATGAATCACTGAGCTCAAAAGAAAAAAAAAAAGAAAAAAAGGAAGGGAAGAAGAGGTCACTAATGGCCAGAAAAGAAGAAGAACTAAAACTCAAAGTGGTAAGTGAATGAGCTGAAGTGGTGCTTCCCATTGCACAGGGCCTGTCATTAGTGCTGCTGTAGGGTCAGGAGACTTGGCTTGGGGTCCAGTCAGTGTGAGGAGTTGAAATCTCACTCTCATAGGAGGTAATGAGGGATTTTAGAGAAAGATTTATTAATTCTGATGGATATCATATGTATATCCAGTAGCTTTTGTGTACAAAGAATTCAGAGAGGGAATGACATGAAACTGACCCTTGAAAGATTAAACAGGACTTCTATGAGAAAATAAAGTGAAGAAGACATTCCTAGGTGAGGAAATGTCTATCCATAAGCAAAGAGGCATCGATCAATTGTCAAAAGGAAAATTCCTGAGATGGAGGATTTCTGAAGCACTGCTGGTCCTGAAATTCTGGGGACCTTGATTTAATGCTGAAATTGTAGGTTTATAATGGTATATGAGAACTATCAGGTTTCTGCTTTTTTTTTTTTTTTTTTTTTTGTTTTTTTGTTACCCACTAACTTGAATATTTTAACATTTTCTTATCATTTCAAAAAAATAGAATGCTACTATCAGGGGATTATTTTTTGTTTACTCCCCGAATTCCTTTTACTCACATTTACTGTGTGCCACTTCACATATATTGTAACATTTAATTCTCAAGTGAGCCCTATGATGTAGAGCATGTTGTCATCCTATTTTAGAGATGAGTAAACCATAGCTCAACTACAATGTGGTTTGTTGTTGTTTTCAGTTTTCTGCTGTTATCTGATGGATATTCCAGTTTTAGAAAATGATTATTCCTTCCTGATACATGATGAAATGTTTTATTGATGCCTTATTGAGTATGAAATAGATTCTTGTCTCTCTAAGCTGAGATAAGTCTCCCACGAACAGTTTGATCTTACAAGAAGGCAAAATAAGCATCTATTTAGAGCTTCCCAAGAGCCATATGCTGCCATCACCTAACTCTACAGATGGAGAGAATGAATGTGGAAAAGGAACAGAATTAATTAACATTTTTGCCAAATACAGGTAACTATTACTAGTCTGAATAAACAAAGTCATACAGGCACTAATAATTCATACTCGCTGTTCCTGTCCCAATCTTTACTTTCAAGACCTCCTTGCTCAACAACCACAATAACACATCAACAAATATTTTTAAGTATGCACAAAAATGAGCCAATGAGTCCACCAACAGACTGTCTACTACAGTTACAAGCTGATGTCCACTGTGTTATTTCTCTCCTGCTCTGGTTCCAGTTACTTCTACTTCAATTATTGTATTTCTTTCTAATAGGAATAGCACAACCAAGAAAATACTCATATTCTTGTTTCCAGATTAGAGTACTAAAACACAAAATGTTTGTGTTTCATGGCCACAGTCACTGATTAGTTAAGGAAAATGCTAAATTTTGAAAGGCTTTCTCTAAATTGTACCACAGAACATAACTTTTATGGAAGTCGTAGCAATGTAAATATTTGCTGCTGTATTAGCATTCTTTCTTATAAGTGTTTTGCAGAAATTGATTTGATGCTATATTTTAACAAAATAAAAAAGTAAATCAATACACTGGAAGATAAAGTAATCCAGGAAAGGATGAATTCACTCTAGGAGAACAACAACCAAAGAATCCCATTGTTACAGTTTTATAGCAGATCTAGAAGACAAACAATCCCGTTGATGCTATATTTTAACAAAATAAAAAAGTAAATCAATACACTGGAAGATAAAGTAATCCAGGAAAGGATGAATTCACTCTAGGAGAACAACAACCAAAGAATCCCATTGTTACAGTTTTATAGCAGATCTAGAAGACAAACAATCCCAGTCATGGGTGGCTCCATGAAAAAGAAAATAAGACAAAACAAACAAACAAAAACCAGTCCTGATAGAGAGCATAACTAAAAATTAAAAGTGACTGAGAATAGTATAAGGTCAAATAATATAAGAATGAAAGAAAGCCAGAGAAACTGGTGAAAACTGATGAAAACAATTACATGGATCATCAATATAAGAATTAAAAAAACAATATGAATATCTAACAGAGAGCAGGAATATGGAGGATAAGTATAGGATAATTGACCTAAATGCTTATCTTTTATATTGAAGAGGTGACTGAATTATCTAATTCTAGCTGACTAGCAGAAAAGAAGCTTATTTAAAGAATATTGAGAAACTAACAGAATTTTGGAGAGGGTAAAATCACCAGGCTTGGGATTAAGCTTCTAGGAGCAATGTTCGAGACCATGCAAAAACAGTCTAATGAGGAAATTTCTATCACTGTGGTTGTCCCACTGAGTATTAAAAAAACCCAGAATCACAGAGGCCCTCAAAGCTCAACACCTCAACCC